>NC_046172.1:72895663-73039554 GCF_011064425.1 Rattus rattus
AAGCCACTACCCAAAGACTATACATGGACTGACCCTGGACTCTGACCTCGTAGGTTGCAATGAATATCCTAGTAAGAGCACCAGTGGAAGGGGAAGCCCTGGGTCCTGCTAAGACTGAACCCCTAGTGAACTAGACTGTTGGGGAGAGGGCAGCAATGGGGGGAGGGTTGGGAGGGGAACACCCATAAGGAAGGGGAGGCGGGAGGGGGATGTTTGCCCGGAAACCGGGAAAGGGAATAACATTCGAAATGTATATAAGAAATACACAAGTTAATAATAAAAAAAAAAAAGAAAAAAAAAAGAAACATAAATAAATATTTTGGGGAAAAAAAATGTTATAAAGAAGGCCAATTTTATAGTACATAATAGAATGTACTCATACTTAATGCTTCTGTCCAGTATTGGAGTTTTAGTTTTCTGTTGAATGTCCACCAGCTACTGTTGCTTATATAACATATACTATTTCCACTTTCGGTTTCTCAAGATTCATTGAAACAGAAATTAAACAGATATACAGTGAAACTAAGATAAGCTATAAAAAATGGATTTACAGATAATTATAAAACATTTCATCCTAAAACAAAAAAATATATATACCTTCTTCTCAAAACCTCATGATACCTTCTACAAAACTGAAGATATAATTGGTGATTAAACAGAAATCAATAGATACAAGGGGAATGAAACAATCCCATGCATCCTAGCAGATCACCACAGAAGAAGGCTGGTCTTCAATAACAATAAAAGCAACAGAAAGCCCACACACATGGAAGGTGAACAATTTTCAATACAATGACAACTTGGTCAAGGAATAAATAAAGAAATTAAAGACATTTTAGAACTTACTGAAAACGAAATCATAGCATACTCAAACTTATGGGATACTATGAAAGCAGTGCTAAGAGGAAAACTCATAGCTCTGAGTGACTTGAAAAAGAAATTAGAGAGAGCATAAATTAACAGCTTGACAACACACCTAAAATCTCTAGAAAAAACAGAAACAAGTATATCCAAGAGGAGTAGACAGCCGAAAATAATCAAACTCACAGGTAAAATCCACCAAGTAGAAAAAAATGATATAAAGAGTCAACAAAGATAGATAATATCATAGCCAAAATAACCAGAGGGTATAGAAAGTGTGTAAAAATTAACAAAATCAGAAATGAAAAGGGAGACATAACAACAGACTCTGAAGAAATTAAAAAAAAAAATCAGATCCTACTACAAAAGCTGGAAAATCTGGATGAAATGGACAATTTTCTAGATAGGTACTAGGTACCAAAGTTAAATCAAGATCAGATAAACCACGTAAACAATTCCATATCCCCAAAAGAAATAGCAGTAGTTATTAAAAGAGTTCCAACCATAAAAAGACCAAGGATCAGATGGGTTTAGTGCAGAATTCTATGAGACCTTCAAAGAAAACCTAATACAATATTCTTCAAGGTTTTCCACAAAAGAGACACAGAAGGAAAACTTTGCAATCCGAACTTTGAAGTAATCATTATGCTTATAACTAAACCACACAAAGACCCAACAAAGAAAGAGAACTTCAGACCAATGTCTCTCATGAATATCAATGCAAAAGTACTCAATTAAATTCTGCCAAACTGAATCCAAGTATACATCAAATGATTATATACCATGATCAAGTATGATTTATCTCTGTGATAAAGGGATGGATCAATATATAGAAATCCATAAACATAAACCATTGTATCAACACATTCAAAGAAAACAAACAACATGACCATCTCATTAGATCCTGAAAAATCATTTGACAAATTTCAACACCCCTTCATGTTAAAAGTCTTAGAAAGATCAGGAATTCAGTGAACATACCTAAACATATTAAAAGCAATATACAGCAAAGCAGTAGCCAAGTTCAAACTAAATGCAGAGAAACTTGAAGCAATCCCACTAAAATTAAGGACTAGAAAAGCTGCCTACTCTCTCCCTATCTATTCAATACAATACTTGAAGTTTTAGTCAAAACAATTAGACAACAAAAGCAGATCAAAGGGATACAAATTGAAATGGAATAAGTCACAATATCACTATTTGCAGATGATATGATAGAATACTTACATGACCACAAAAATTGCACCAAAGAACTCTGACAGCTGATAAACAACTTCAGCAAAGAGGCTGGATATAAAATTAACTTGAACAAATAAGTAGCCTTCCTTTACTCATAGATTACCCAGGCTGAGAATGAAATTAGGGAATTTACACACTTCATAATAATCACAAATAATATAAAATACCAAGAAAGTGAAAGATCTGTATTATTAACTCAAACAAATCAGTAGAGTTTCTTTATTCAAAGGATAAACAGGATGAGAAATTAATTATGGAAATGAAACCCTTCAAAATTAGCCACAAATAATATAAAATACATTGGGCTGATTCTAACCAAGCAAGTAAAAGATCTGTATGACTAGAACTTCAAGTTTCTGAAGAAAGATGTCAAAGATCTCAGAAGATGAAAAGATCTCCCATGCTCATAGATTGGCAGGATTAATATAGTTAAAATGGCCATCTTTCTGAAAGCAATCTCCAGATTCATTGTAATCCCCATCAAAATCACAACACAATTCTCCATAGGGTTAGAAAGAAAAAATAAAAAAAATGCATTTGGAATAACAAAAGAACCCAAGATAGCAAAAACTATTCTCAACACTAAAAGAACTTCTGTGGTAATTGTCATCCCTGGCATCAACCTGTATTACAGTACAATCATGTTAAAAACTGCATTGGATAGTTACAGAAGCAGGCAGGTATATCAATGGAATAGAACTTAAGTCCCAGAAATGAACCACACACCTATGATCAATTGAACTTTGACAAAGACACTAAAACCATCCAATGGGAAAAGGACAGCATTTTCAACAAATGATGCTGTTCTACTACAAATCAACATGTAGAAGAATACAAATTGATCCATTCTTATTTCCTTCTACAAAGGTAAAATCCAAGTGAATCAAAGACTTTCCCATAAATGCAGATACACTGAAATTAATAGAACAGAAAGTGGGGAAGAACCTCAGAAATATGGGTACTGGGGAAAATTTCCTAAACAAAACACAAATGGCTTATGATCTAAGATCAAGAATCAACAAATGGAATCTCATAAAATTTCAAAGCTTCTGCAAGGCGAAGGATACTATCAATAGGACAAAATGACAACGAACAGATTTGGAAAAGATCTTTACCAATTCTCTATCCAATAGAGGGCTAATATCAAATATATACAAAGAACTCAAGAAGTTAGACTCCAAAGAATCAAATAGCCGTATTAAAAATGGGGTACGGAGTGAAAAATGAATTCTCAACTGAGGAATACTAAATGGCTGACAAACACCCAAATAAATGTTGAACTTCCTTAGTCATCAGGGAAATCCCAAGAAGTGCATGCTGACAGAAGCTTAATTAACCTGTTTCCTGAGAGGCTCTGAAAGAGCATGAGAAATACAGAGACAGATGCTTGCAGCCAACCTTTGTACTGCAAATTGTATCCCCAATGGAGGAATTAGCAAAAAGACTGAAGGAGCTGAAGTGGTTTGCAAAGTCACAGGAAGAACAACAGTATTAACTAACTAGATACCCTGAATTCCTAGGTACTAAAGCACCAACCATAGAGTACACTTGTAGTGACTCATGGCTCCATTAACATATGTAGCCGAAGATGGCCTGTTGGACATCAATGTAAAGAGAGGCCCTTGGCCCTTTGAAGACTTGATGCCCCAATGTAGGGGAATGCCAAGGCATGGAGGCAGGAGGGAGTGAATTGTTTTGGGAACACCCTTGTAGAAGCAGAGGGAGAAGGGATGGGATAGGTGATTTCTGGATGGGAAACCGGGAAAGGTGATAACTTTTGAAATGTAAATAAAGAAAATTCCAAAAAACATCAATAGAAAAAAATGTTACAATTTTATGGTCTTCAAAATGATGTATACATAGAAAAGTTCTTAGTTTACCATGAAATGTTTTTCTTCCAATAATAGGTACCTTTTCTTACAGAAGTAGAATCAGATATGGGATTAATTAATTAATTATTTGCCAATCCATCAGGTAGGAGATTTAAATACCAGATTTCATATCTTTTTTCACCCTTAATGTGTTCTGTTATATCTTCCTGAGGAATGAAGTATGCCTCACATATCTATGAATATATAAATGTACAAACACACTTACAACTACCACATATGCATATATAAGAGCATGGTAACACAAATGCACAATTGCATGTCCACTCACATACATGCAAACACACACACACACACACACACACACAAACTAAAACTGGGGAAAGGTAGGGAGAATTATAGGATTTATGACACTGTTGATGAATGAAAAAATAACATCTTGTACTAAGGAGATAAGACAGAGTAAGGAAAGTATGTGTGGCTCAAGCATTATAGTCATGTAAACAATATAGATTCTAATCGGTAAAAAGATCAAAGTGTCATGTGTGGAAGTTGTCTTTTGTCCTTAGTTTTGCAGTAAATTATAAAAACTTCTTATCAGTTTTCAGTGCTTGGAAGTAGAAAAATGTCAAGTGAGGAAGTACCATAAGATGATAGGAAAGCTAACTAGACAGTTACCTAGGACCATTGAGAGCCCTCTTTAGATTTATGCTTACCTGTGCATGAATGATCTTTTCTCTTTAACTACAAGAACATTTGCTAGAATTGGAAAAGAGGAAATCATATATTAATTAACTAAAAAACGTTAGAGAATGTAAATCAAAGGAATAGCAAAATAGTTTTGCATGCTTGCTTACAGAGTGTAGTCTATATTTCCCCCATCTTTGAACAATTAAAAGAACAAAGAAAGCCTGACCTAAGGATGTCAAAATAACCAGACTCACAGGAGGGATAGGATATAGTCAGAGACAAGACCAGTCAATATCAGAGACAAACAGATAGCAAGAAGCATTCTTGAGAACATAAACAACAGAAACCAATGCTACCTGGCAGCATCTGTACAGAGTTCTCCCCCAGAAAGCCCTGGATATGCTAACAAAACTAAAAAGCAAGATTAAGATCTAAAATCCCAACCTGGAGCCCGAACGTTGCTGATCCCAGCTCACAGTTCCCTGCTCCCAAACACCTTTGGAGAGAGAGCTCACTGCCCAGACAAGTGGGCACTCCTGAGACTACAGAGTGGGAGAGACTGCCAATACTGCCCACCCCTGCCCACATACCTGGCCCAAGAGGAAACTGTATAGGGACTCTGGGAACAGGAATATAGGGGCACTCAAGCAGCACATCCCCTGGGGTCCAGACACCAACCTGATCTGAAGGGACCCAGTCAACTGCTGCCTACACCCAAATCCCATGGGAGGGAGATCTAAAATTGAGAGAGGCAGACATGCCTGGGAAGCCAGAAGAGACTGACTACACTCTGCCCACATTTCTATCTCCAGAGGAAAACACCTAAGGCCATCTGGGACCCCAGTGCACCAGGGCCCTAGGTAAAGGCAGGGCAGGCCCTTCTGGTTGCTGCCCTCACAGAGAGCTCAAAAGCAGCCCTCCAGGAGCAACTTCATCAGCAGGGCAAGAGGTCAGACCAACTTTTCTGCTCCAAGTGACATGCCTGGTGGACTCAGGACACATGCCCACAGGAACAGGTAAAGACCAGTAGACAAAAAAGACTACACACCTGAAAGCAGAACACTCTGTTCCCATAACTGGCTGAAAGAAAACAGGAAAACAGGTCTACAACACTCCTGACACACAGGCCAATAGGACGTTGTAGCCACTGTCAGAAATAGCAGAACAAGGTAAAACCAGAGACAACCTGATTGTGAGAGGCAAGCACAGGAACCCAAGCAGCAGAAACCAAAACTACATGGCATCATCGGAGCCCAATTCTCCCACCAAAGCAAACAATGAATACCCAAACACACCAGAAAATCAATATCTAGATATAAAATCACATTTGATCATGATGCTGGAGGACTTCAAGAAAGACATAAAGAACTCCATTAGAGAAATGCAGGAAAACATAAACACGTAGAAACCTATAGAGAGGAATCACAAAAATCCCTGAAAGAATTCCAGGAAAACACAATCAAACAGGTGAAGGATTTGAAAATGGAAATTGAAGCAAGAAGAAAGCCAAAGGGAGACAACCCTGGATATAGAAAACTAAAGGAAGAGACAAGGAGCCGTAGATACAAACATCACCAACAGAATACAAGAGATAGAAGAGAGAATTTCAGGAGTAGAAGTTTCCATGGAAATCATGGACACAACTGTCAAAGATAATGTAAAGTGGAAAAAGCTACTGGTCCAAAACATACAGGAAACCCAGGACTCAATCAGAAGATTGAACCTAAGGATAATAGATATAGAAGAGAGTGAAAACTCCCAGCTCAAAGGACCAGTAAATATCTTCAACAAAATCATAGAAGAAAACTTCCCTAACCTAAAGAAAGAGATGCCCACAAACATACAAGAAGCCTATAGATTTGACCAGAAGGAAACTCTTCCCATCACATAATAGTCAAAACACCAAATGCACAAAACAAAGAATATTAAAAGCAGTAAGGGAAAAAGGTCAAGTAAAATATAAAGGCAAACCTATCAGAATCACACCAGACTTCTCACCAGAGACTATGAGAGCCAGAAGATCCTAGACAGATGTCATACAGACCCTAAGAGAACACAAATGCCAGCCCAGGTTACTGTACCAGCAAAACTCTCAATTAACATAGATGGAAACACCAAGATATTCCATGACAAAACCAAATTTATACAATATCTTTCTACAAATCCAGCCCTACAAAGGACAATAAATGGTAAAGCCCAACATAAGGAAGCAAACTACACCCTAGAAAAAGCAAGAAACTCATAGTCTTAGCAACAAAACAAAGAAAAGAAAAGCACACAAAAATAATCTCACATCCAAATACAAATGCAGCAGGAAGCAACAATCACTATTCCTTAATATCTTTCAACATCAATGGACTCAGTTCCCCAATAAAAAGACAAAGATTAACAAAATGGATATGCAATGAGGAATTTGCATTCTGCTGCCTACAGGAAACACACCTCAGAGACAAAGACAGACACTACCTCAGAGTGAAAAGCTAGAAAACACCTTCCAAGCAATGGTCTGAAGAAGCCAGCTGGAGTAGCCATTCTAATATCAAATAATATTGATTTCTTACCAAAAGTCATCAAAAAAGATAAGGAAGGACACATCATATTCATCAAAGGAAAAATCAACCAAGATGAACTCTCAATCCTAAATATCTGTGCTCCACATACAAGGCCCCTAAATACATAAAAAACCTTACTAAAGTTCAAAGCACACCTTGCACCTCACACAATATTAGTAGGAGATTTCAACACCCCACTCTCATCAATGAACAGATCATGGAAACAGAAATTAAAGACAGAAATAGACAGACTAAGAGAAGTCATGAACCAAATGGACTTAACAGATATTTATAGAACATTCTATCCTAAAGCAAAAGGATATTCCTTCTTCTCAGCTCCTCATGGTACTTTCTCCAAAATTGACCACATAATTGGTCATAAAACAAGCCTCAACAGATACAGAAAGATAGAAATAATCGCATGTGTCCTATCAGACGACCATGCGCTAAAGCTGGTCGTCAAAAACAATAAGGGAAGAATGTCCAGATATACATGGAATTTGAACGATTATCTACTCAATGATAACCTTGTCAAAGAAGAAATAAAGAAAGAAATTAAAGACTTCTTAGACTTAATGAAAATGAAGTTACAACATACCAAAACTTATGGGACACAATGAAAGCTGTGCTATGAAAATTCACAGCTCTGAATGTGTGCAGCAAGAAATAGGAGAGAGCATATATCAGAAGCTTGACAGCACACCTAAAAGTTCTAGAACAAAAAGAAGCAAATACACCCAGGAGGAGTAGCAGGTAGGAAATAATCAAACTCAGAGCTGAAATCAACCAAGTAGAAACAAAATGGACTATACAAAGAATCAACAGAAACAAAAGTTGGTCCTCTGAGAAAAATCAAGATAAAAAACCCTTAGCCAAACTAACAAGAAAACACAGAGAGTGTGTCCAAATTAACAAAATCAGAAATGGAAAGGGAGAAATAACTACAGAATCAGAGGAAATTCAAAAATCATCAGATCCTACTACAAAAGCCTATATTCAATAAAACTTGAAAATCTGCAGGAAATGGACAATTTCCTAGACAGATAGCATGTACCAAAGTTAAATCAGGAACAGATAAACTATTTAAACTACTCATAAATCCTAAAGAAATAGAAGCAGTCATTAAAGGTCTCCCAACCAAAAAGAGCCCAGGTCCAGATGGGTTCAGTGCAGAAATCTATCAGACCTTCATAAAAGACCTCGTACCAAAACTATTCAAACTATTCCACAAAATTGAAACAGATGGAGTGCTACCGAATTCCTTCTATGAAGCCACATTTACTATTATACCTAAACAACACAAAGATACAACATAGAAAGAGAACTTCAGACCAATTTCCCTTATGAATATCAACGAAAAAATACTCAATAAAATTCTTGCAAATGGAATCCAAGAGAACATCAAAACAATCATCCATCATGATCAAGTAGGCTTCATCCCAGGCATGTAGGGATGGTTTAATATACAGAAAACCATCAACGTAATCGACAATATAATCAAACTGAAAGATTAAAACCACATGATCATTTCATTAGATGCTGAGAAATCATTTGACAAAATTCAACAGTCCTTCACGATAAAAGTCCTGGAAAGAGGAGGAATTCAAGGCCCATACCTAAACATAGTAAAAGCCATATACAGCAAACCAGGGGCTAACATTAAACTAAATGGAGAGAAACTTGAAGCAATCCCACTAAAATCAGGGACTAGACAAGGCTGCCCACTCTCTCCCTACTTCTTCAATATAGTTCTTGAAGTTCTAGCCAGAGCAATCAGACAACAAAAGGAAATCAAAGGGATACAGATTGGAAAGATAGAAGTCAAAATATCACTATTTGCAGATGATATGATAGTATATTTAAGTGATCCCAAAAGTTCCACCGGAGAACTAAACCTGATAAACAGCTTCAGCAAAGTGGCTGTGTTTAAAAGTAACTCAAATAAATTAGTAGCCTTACTCTACCCAAAAGAGAAACAATCTAAGAGAGAAATTAGGGAAAGGACACCCTTCATAATAGTCCCAAATAATATAAAATACCTCGGTGTGACTTTCACGAAGCAAGTAAAAGATCTGTATGATAAGAACTTCAAGCCTCTGAAGAAGAAATTGCAGAAGATCTCAGAATGTGGAAAGATCTCCTATGCTCATAGATTGGCAGGATTAATATCATTAAAATGGCCATTTTACAAAAGCGATCTACAGATTCAATACAATCCCCATCAAAATATCAATCCAATTTTTCAAAGAGTTAGACAGAACAATTTGCAAATTCATCTGGAATAACAAAAAATCCAGGATAGCTAAAACTATCCTCAACAATAAAAGGACTTCTTGGGTCATCACTATCCCTGAACTCAAGCAGTATTAAAGAGAAACAGTGATAAAAACTGCATGGTATTGGTACAGAGACAGACATATGGACCAATGGAATAGAATTGAGGACCCAGGAATGAAACCATACACCTATGGTCACTTGATTTTTGACAAAGGAGCCAAAACCATCCAATGGAAAAAAAGATAGCATTTTCAGCAAATGGTGCTGGTTCAACTGAAGGTCAGCATGTAGAACAATGCAGATTTGAATGCAGAGCTGAAGGAAACACAGAAGAAGCACCTTTGCTAGAAACTCTATTTTGCTTGTGTGAGTAGATCTCAGGAAGCTACTATGTTTCTATAAACTTACAGTTCCTGGACATTTGTAATATTCCTTTTAACTCCTGATCTTCTCTGTAATGCTGTAATGTCTTCTGTCTGTCTGCCTGCCTGCCTGCCTGCCTGTCTCTCCCTCCCTCCTCCCTTTCTCTCCCTTCCCCCTCCCTCCCTTCTCCCCCTCTCCCTCCTTCCCTTCCCCTCCCCTTCCTTCTCCTCCTTTCCAACTCTTCCCACTCTGTGTGTGTGTGTGTGTGTGTGTGAAATTTGTTCTGATAAAGCTGACCCTATGTAATGTGAAGAATAACCTTTAGAACTGTGAAACCTCAGTCTTCACTCTACCTACTTTTAACTTACCCATACTGTCCTATGCTAAGGTTTCTATCTGTTGGACACACCAAGCTTTTCTTACAAGTATGTAGGCAACTCTTTTTTCATGCCTGGTCTATATAATAACATTTCTACTCATCAGTCTTTATTTATATCTAATTACTAATGCTAAATCGATATGCTGAGAGGAAGAAAATAGTCTATTTGGAGTGTCTTGACCCTTAGTAATAGCACCTGCAATGAGTTCTACATCCTCTAGAGAACACAGACAAGCCGGTAGAAGCCCTTAAAGAAAAACCATATCAATTCCTCCAAGAAATACAGAGAAATACAATAAAACAGGTGAAGATAAACATAGTAAAAGCAAAACATAGCAAACCAGTAGCTAACATTAAATAAATGGAGAGAAACTTGAAGCAATCCCACTAAAATCAGGGACTAGAAAAGCCTGCCCACTTTCTCCCTACTTATTAAATATAGTATTCAAAATCCTAGCTGGAGGAAGCAGACAATGAAAAGAGATCAAAGGGATACAAATTGGAAAGGAAGAGGTTAAAATATCACTATTTGCATATGATAAGTTACTTAAGGGACCCCAAAAGTTCCACCAGAGAGATAGTAAGACTGATAAACAACTTCAGCAAAGTGCCTGGGTTTAAAATTACCTCAAAAAATAAGTAGCCTTCCTCTACTGAAAGGATATACAGGCTGAGAAAGATATTAAGGAAATAACACCCTTCACAATAGCACAAATCACATAGAATACCTTGGCATGACTCTAACCAAGCCAGTGAAAGATCTGTATGACAAGAACTTCAAGTCTCTGAAGAAAGAAATTGAAGAAGATCTCAGAAGATGGAAAGAACTCCCATGCTCATGGATTGGCAGAATTAATATAGTAAAAGTGGCCTTTTTGCCAAAAGCAATCTATAGATGCAATGCAATCCCCATTGAAATTCCAACTCATTTTTTCATAGTGTTAGAAAGAACAATTCGCAAATTCATTTGGAAAAACAATAAACCCAAGATATTGTAAACTATCCTCAACAATAAAAGAACTTCTAGGGGAAACACCATCCCTGACCTCAAGCTGTATTACAGAGCAATAGTCATGAAAAATGTATGGCATTGATACAGAGAAAGGCAGGTAGATCAGTAGAATAGAATTGACAAATGGGACCTCACAAAACTGCAAAGCTTCTATAAGCCAAAGGACACTGTCATTAGGGCAAAATGGCAACAACCAGATTGGGAAAAGATCTTTACAAATCCTACTCCTGATTGAGGGCTAATATCCAAAATACAAAAAGAACTCCAGAGAACCAAATAACCCTATTTAAAATGGGGTACAGATCTAAACAAAGAATTCTCAGCTGAGGAACACCTAAAGAAATGTTCAGTCTTTAGTCATAAGGGAAATGCAAATCAAAACAACCCTGAGATTCCACCTCACACCAGTCAAAATAGCTAAGATCAAAACCTCAGGTGACAACAGATGCTGAGGAGGATATGTTGAAAGAGAAAAAAAAATCCTCCATTGTTTTGGGGAATGCAAACTGGTTCAACCACTCTGGTAATCAGTCTGAAGGTTCCTCAGAATATTGGACATTGAAAAGAGGACCTTAGAATATTAGACATTGGCCAGAGCTCCAACACACAACAAAGACACATGCTCCACTATGTTCATAGCAGCCTTATTTATAATAGCCAGAAGCTGGAAAATAAAAAAACAGAGCCCTTATACAGAGGAATGGATACAGAGAATATAGGATATCTACACAGTGGAGTACTACTCAACTATCAAAAACAATGACTTAATGAAACTCATAGACAAATGAATGGAACTTGAAAATATTGTGAATGAAGTAACCCAATCACAGAAAATCACACATAGTATACACTCACTGATAAGTGGATGGTTGCCCAAAAGCTCGAAGAAAGATTACCAAAGTGTGGATGCTTCACTCCTTCTTAAAAGGGGGAACAAAACTATTCATAGGAGGGGACATGGGGGCAGGCCATGTTTGGAGCAGAGACTGAAGGAACTGCCATTCAGTGCCTGTCCCTACGTGGTACACAGACATATATGTATATATATATATATATATATATATATATATATATATATATATATATATATATATACAACCACCAAAACTAGATAAGATTTATGATGCTGTGAAATGCATGGTGAGAAAAGCTGGATATAGTTGTTTCCTCAGAGGCACAGACAGACCATATCAAATACAGAGGCAAACGCTAACAGCAAAACATTGAACTGAGAACAGGATCCATGTTTGAGGAATTAGAGAAAGGACTGAAAGAGCTGAAGGTGCTTGCAACCCCATAAGAACAGCAATACCAACCAACTAGAGCTCCTAAGAACTAAACCACTACTGAAAGACTATATATACATAGACTGACCCATGGTTATGGCTCCATAAGTAGCAGAGAATGGCCTTGTTGGGCACCAGTGGAAGGAGAAGCCTTTGATTCTATCATGTTGAACTCCCCATTGTAGGGGAATATCTGGTGGTTGGGCATGGGATGTGGATTGGGAGGGGAATACCCTTACAGAAGAATAGGAGGGGGATGAGATAAACAGCTTATATTTGGGAGACCGGGAAAGGGAATAACATTTGGAATTAAAAAATCGAATAAAAGAAAAACACACACAAAAATATAAAATAAAATAAGAAACGGGAAAGAGCATACCCTATCATCTTAATAGCATATCTGAATGTTCCAGAACCAAAAGAATCAAATACACCCTAGGAATAGACAGAGGGAAATTGTCACACTTAGGGCAGAAATCAACCATGTCGAAACAAAGAGAACAATACAAAGAATCAACAAAAGTAAGGGTTGCTTCTTTGAAAATGAAAATAAAAAAAATAGACAAACCCTTAACCAAACCAAATAGTGGGCATAGAGACAGTATTCAAATTAACAAAAGGAGAAATGCAAAAGTATATATAAAGTATATGTAACAACTGAAACTGAGGAAATTCCCAAAATCTTTAGAACCTACTATAAAAGCCTATACTCAACAAAATGGGACAATCTAGATAAAATAGATTATTTTTTAGACAGATGACAGATATCAAAGTTAAATCAGGATCAGGTAAACCACTTAATCTGTCCAGTAAAACCTAAGGAATTAGAAGCAGTCATTAAAATCTCTCACCCCCCCCTTCAAAAAAAAGCATACAAACAAACAAACAAGCAAGCAAACAAACAAAAGAACCCAGCCCAGAGCTAGATGGTTGAAGTACAGAATTCTCTCAGAACTTAAAAGAAGACCTAATACCAACATTTCTTAAACCATTCCACAATGACTTCATGAAATTCTCAGGCAAATGGATGGGACTAGAAAATGTCACCCTAAGTGGAATAGCTCAATCACAAAAGAACATGCATGGTATGTACTTACTGATTTGTGGATATTAGTTCAAAAGCTTGGAATACCTAAGATACAATTTACAGACCACATGGAGCTCAAAAAGAGGGAAGACTGAAGTTTAGATGCTTCAGCCCTTTTTGGAACAGGAAACAAATTACTTACAGAAGGAAATATGCAGACAAAGTGTGGAACCAAGGCTGAAAGAAAGGCAATCCAGAGATTGCCTGACATTGGGATCCATCCCATATACAGTCATCAAACTCAGACACTATTGGGGATGCCAAGAAGTGCTTGCTGACAGTAGTCTGCTATAGCTGTCACCTGAGAAGCTTTGTTAGAGCCTGAAAAATACAGAGTTAGATGATAGCATCCAGCAATTGGACTGAGAATGGGGTCAACAATGGAGGAGTTAGAGAAAGAATTGAAAGAGCAGAATGATTATGAAACTCCATAGGAAAAATAACATTATCAACTAACCAGACACTCCAGCGCTCCCAGGTACTAAAGCACCAACAAAAGAGTACACATGGAAAGAACTACAGCTCCAGCCTCATATGTAGCAGAGGATGGCCTTGTAGGGCATCAATAAGAGGAGGAGGCCTTGGTCCTGTGAAGGTTCAGTGACCCAGTATAGTGGAATGCCAGGGTGGGCATTAAGGAGGGAGTGTGTATGTTACATGGGACAGCACCTTATAGAAGCAGGGGGAGGGAGATTGGATAGGGTGTTTCTGGAGGGGAACCTGGGAAAGGGTATAACATTTGAAATGAAAATAAAGAAAATATCCAATAAAAAAACTGAAACTGAAAAGCTTTTGTTAGACAAAGGACACTGTCAGTAGAACAAAAATAGCAACTCACAGATAGGGAAAAGGTCTTTGCTAACCCTACATCTGATAGAGGGCTAATATCGATAATATATAATTAACTCAAGAAGCTAGATAACAGTGAGTCAAATAATCCTGTTTATAAACAGGGTAAAGAGCTAAACAAAGAAGTCTCAACTGAGAAATCCTAAATGCCAGAAAAGCACATAAGAATTATTCAACATCCTTAGTCATCAGGGAAATGCAAATCAAAATGATCATGAGATTCCACCATTTACCATAGAATGATTATAATAAAAAACTGAGGCTATAGCAGATGCTGGAAAGAAGGTGTAGAAAAAGGAACATTCCTCCATTGCTGGTGGGATTAGAGCAGCTGGTAACACCATTTTGTAAAACCATCTGCTCATTCCTCAGAAAATTGAAAATAGTTCTATTTGAAGACACACTTATACCACTACTAGAATGCCCAATAGATGTGCAAACATATAACAAGGATACCAGCCACACTATGTTCATAGCAGCCTTACTTACAATAGTCAGAAGCTAGAAAGAACCCAGATGTCCTTCAACAGTGGAATGAATACAGAAATTGTGGTACATTTACACAATGGAGTACTACTCAGCTAATAAAACAATGACTTCATGAAATTCTTAGGCAAATGGATCAAACTAGAAAATATCCTGTGTGAGCTATCCAAGACACAAAAAGACACATATGGTAAGTATTCACTGATAAGTGGACATAAGCCAAAAAAAACCTCAGACTACCCATGATAAAAGTTACCATCATATGAAACTTAAAAAAGGAAGACAAAAGTGTTGATACTTCAATCCTACTTAGAAGTTGGAACAAAATAATCATTGATATAGAGGAAAGAGGAGAGATAGGGAAAATGGATGCAGGGTAAGTGTGGGATGAGTCAAGAGAAAAGTCCAGAGGTTCAGGGAAATGAATAAAAATATGTAGTAGTGTGGGGTATGGAAGGGGTTGGAGCCACTAGAAATCCCACACACCAGGGAAGTGAGAGGTTCCCAGGACCAAATGGTGATAACATTATCTGAATTACCTATCACCAGAGAGATAAAACCTATAGAAAAGATCTCCAGTAGAGAGGTTTGGCCCCTCTTTGAGGGATAAGGCAACCCACACATCTCAATTTTTTTTAACGCAGATTTGTTCTTATGTAAAGGAAATGCTGGGACCAAAAATGGAACAGAGTTTGAAGGAAAGGCCAACCAGAGACTGCCTCACCTTGGGATCCATTCCTTCTATAGACTGCAAATCCCTGACACTATTGCTGATGTCAATAATTACTTGCTAACAGGAGCCTAGTATAGCTGTCTCCTGAAAGGCTCTGTCAGCACCTGACTAATACAGTTGCAGATACTCACAATGAATCCCAAACATCGGACTTGGTCCAGGGACCTCAATGGAAGAGTTAAGGGAAGGACGGGAAGAAGCTGACAGAGATTACAATTCCACAGTAAGAAATGAATAGCTACTAACTGGAATCTCCAGAGCTCCAAAGACTAAACCAACAACCGAAGAGTGGACATAGATGGATCCATGGTTCCACCTACGTATGTAGCAGAGAATTGCCTTATCTGTTATCAATGGAAAGGGAGGACCTTGTTTCTGTGGAGGCTTGATGTCCCAGAGTAAGGAGATGCTAGAAGATTGAATCAGGAGTCGTGGGTGGATGGAGGAGAACCCTCTTAAAAGCAAAGTGGAAGGGGGTAAGATGGAGATTTGTGGAGGAGAGACTCGAAAGAGGGACAATATTTGAAATGTAAATAATTTATATAACCAATTTTAAAAAAGAGGAGAAAAGTATTAACTAATGAAAAGCTGGAGATTCATAAATGAAGAGTGAATAAAATCAAATGGTAAAAGATCAGTGAATCACTTTTCTACTTGTGAATACTAACCTTAGAAAAACATCTTAAAGAAGGATGTATTGGGGCGTACAGTTTGAGGGTAGAGTCCTTCAGGGTGTTGTGGAAAGGTGTAGTGATGAGAAATTTTAGCTGTGGTTTTAAGCAGGTAAGTCAGAAGGCTAGAGTGAATCTGCAATCTGAAATCAAGTAGAATTTAATGCTTTCCCTTTGACTTTCTCGTTTTCAGTCCGTCCAGGAACCCTTTCTATGTAGTGGGCAAGCCACATTCAGGGTGTGTCTTTTCTCCATAGTTTAAGATCTCAGGAAAAGCCATTTAAGGCATGCTTGAAATTTATTATTATCAGTTGATTCAAAATCCAGTTAATCTGACAAGATTAATTATCATAATCAGTAAATGAAAAAGTAGAGGGTGATTTAAAAATGTTAAAATTGATGTACTTGATAAAATTGTTATGAGGGTAAATAAAACACACACCTCCCCATAAATATAATATAACTTTAACTCTTATGTTTGTTGAGTGTTCTAAAGTTGTAAAATTATGTTGAACTTCAGTAACTATATTTGTGCCTAAAATATGGAGTTATCATTTGATGACATTATGCCCTTCATGTTTTAAATTAATTATTTTCTTGCTTTATACCTTATTATGTCATAGTTGGAAGAAAAATAATTTTTTTACTATTATGAGTTAATTGGTGTTAGAAGGAACTCTAGTCAGCAATTCACTTCTATATATATATTTAAAAAGGAGTTGAACACAATCTCAGTTGACTTCAATAAGAAATAATCATAACACCAAAGAAAATAAGATCATTTAAAAGAACCAAATATATAAATTTTAAGATCCTAAAATATGTTTGATTTTCTGTAAGTTCTGAAAGGTTGAGTTTGACCAACCTATTTTCTACTAGGTTGACAAAGAATATTTTAATACAATAAATAAAATCATGCACAGTGCTAGCTATTTCCTTTCTGTAGAAGACAGGAAGATATCAGAGTAGAGTATACATTTATGTTTTCCAAAACCTTATTGTTCTTATTGACATATAATCCTACTTCAGAATGTACCTGATATTTGTTTTAGTTTTTCTTTTTTAAGAGCATTTATAAGTCATAAATAATCAAAGTACAAATGAAAAGTGAAAAGCATTTAATAGGCTGTCATTGTACACTGTTGATTTTGCTATGACAGATAAAAAGTTTTAATTTCTTGTTAGGCATCTAGAAGATGAATTATGTTGCTGAAGATTTTCAATTTCAATTTTAAATTGCAATATTGTTTCTAGTTTTTTGTCCGATAAATATGTTAGCACACAACTTGGTTAAATCTATCATTTGTTATGAATATAACAAAGAAATAAAATTTGCTTTTAAAAGATACTTTCTAATATGTAGTTTATATATCCATTTTTGGATCTAAGGTTAGAGTTGATTATGATAACACTTTAAGTGGTCTCATAATCACATAGCATTGCCTTTTGGGTCCTAATATATTAATATTTCTATATGAAGTGTTCTTTTATGAATACATCACTATAAAGAAACTGACTACATTTTTACTAGATGGAATTCATGTTTATATTTTTATAAGAAAAAGCTCCAAGTATGGTGTTTTACATCTCATGGACTTACATACCTTATAGTGTCTAAACACTATGTCATAATAAAATCTGCTTCATGCTTAACTAAAACTACCTATAGTATAATCATAGTGTTTTCTGTTTTTTAGAGATAACAGATAGCAGGGGTGGGGCCTGTAGAGATGACAAAGAGTTTAAAAATGTTTTCATCTAGTCTAGAGGATATGAGATTGTTCTTTACCCTCACTAACGCAGCTCAAAAATTCCTGTAACTCCAGTTCCTGGGAATCTGACATTCTGTTCTTGTGTCTGTAAGGCACCTTCAGATACAAGCAATATTTTCACATAGATACACAGACACATAAGTAAAATTAAATTGAAAAAATTCAAAAATAGAAGTATCATCTTAACTTTAGAAAGCATTTTGGTGGGGTTGGGGATTTGGTTCAGTGGTAGAGCGCTTGCCTAGCAAAGCGCAAGGCCCTAGGTTCCCCCAGCTCCAAAAAAAAAAAAAAAAAAAAAAAAAGAAAAAAAAAAAAAAAAGAAAGAAAGCATTTTGGTATTAAACACCCTTGACCAAAATCTGTGCATTCTATGTTTGAAAATTTAATAGAATTTATATAATACTTATATACTTCATTTTATTTTATTTTTATTGACTATTTTATGTATTTACAATCCAAATGTTATGTCCTTTACTAGTTCTCCCGTCTCCTATCAGCCTTCTTCAATGAGGATGCTCCCCTTCCCACACACCTATTCCTACCTCAACACCCTGGCATTCCCCTACACTCAGGAAATGAGCCTGCACAGGACGAAGGCCTATTTCTCCTAATGATACCAGACAGTATCATCATCTGGTACATATGCAGCTGGAGCCATGGGTCCCTCCATTTGTATTATTTGGTTGGTAGTTTAGTCCCTGAGAGCTCTGGGGGGGTCTGTTTGGTTGATATTGTTGTTCTTCCTAGGGAGTTGCACACCCCTTCAGCTCCTTCAATCCTTTCTCTAACTCCTCAAATGTGGTCTCCATGATCAGTTCAATGATTAACTACAAGCATCTTCACCTCTATCAGATGAGGCTCTGACAGAGCTCCTAAGGAGACATTCATATCAGGCTCCTGTCAGCAAACACTTCTTGACATCAGCAATAGTGCCTGTGTGGTAATTGCATATGGGATGGATCCCCAGATGGGGCAATCTGTAGATGGCCTTTCCTTCTGCCACCCCTCCACTGCTTGTCCCTGCATTTCCTCCCATGATTATTTTGGTACCCCTTCTAAGAAGGACTGAAGCATCCACATTTTGGTCTTCTTTCTTCTTAATCTTCACATGGTCCATGAATTGTTTCTCTGATATTCCAAACTTTTGGGTAATATACACTTATCAGTATTACTGTTACATTATTTTTTATAAATTTAAAAATCTTGGTACTCTACTTGATTGATTTTCAGTCATACAATTTTTATAAATGATCAAAACAAAAAAGTCTCAAATTCAAGAAATTATTAGTCTGTAATTTGCTGGAGGTCATTTGAGGACAGAAATCATGCTAAAGTATAAGTTTAATTTCATAAACTATTTTGGTCACTTCTTTTTTTTTAACAGTTTGTTATAAGGAGAATTCTAGAAACTAATTTTTTTTGTGATGAAACTAGAACACCTGTCACGTATATTTATTACATATAAACATGACAGAATCATTATGTTCTGTATCTATTCTCTTCATATATGAGAATATCTTGAATAACAAAAATCTATCCATTTTTAGCATATTCATATGCTTTCAAATTTTTTAATATTGTCCATTGTAATAAGATTAAATCAGTAATTTATCTAATTTTATGTAGCTTTATATGAAGATTTAATTTATATACATAACAATAATAAATTGTAAAATGGTTTAAATATATAAATAATAAGAGAAAACGTTAACTGTATAGACATACGATTTGATTATATTTTATATTCTTTTCTATTTTCCTGTATTTTATATTAACAGGAAAATAGTTTTCTTATCTATATCACATATGAAATAAAGTTACAAATGTACGTGCATAATTCAGAGAGCTTTAGTATATTTAGTATATTTACATTTCCTGAGTGTAGGGGAATGCCAGGGTGTTGAGGTGGGAATAGGTGTGTGGGAAGGGGAGCACCCTCATTGAAAAAGGCTGATAGGAGACGGGAGAACTAGTAAAGGACATAACATTTGGATTGTAAATACATAAAATAGTCAATAAAAATAAAATAAAATCTTGTTCTCAACAAGATTTAGTTTTCAAATATTTTCAATATCATTCTTTGGATTGTACGTCAACCCTTAACTGTATATGTATTTAAGTAATTACAACTTTTAAATAAGTTAGTGTTTTATTTCTCATAACTGTTTTTATTTGAATTTTTTAACTGCCTATGTTCCTGAATGCATTTGGCTGTATTTAATAGAAATAACCTCCCTCTACAATATACATGCAAAGTTGTCTTTCTAAATATTTTGTTGTTATTGTGTAATGGTGGTCTCTTTGAAGTATTGGGGATTAAATGGTGGACTCCTGCATTGTCTTGTGCTTTATCATTGAATTATGCTCTCAGTCCCTGTAAACAATCCGTTTAATTCTTTTTATCATATTTATATTATCTGATTTTTCTTTCTTATGTTATATTTTATAGATTGTAGATACACGTCTTTTTTATTTTAGATATAATTAAATTTTTCTCACTTTTTTGGGTATTGTATTTCACTATTGTTACATTTAAATATTAAAAGACTTTAATTTTGATAAGTTAGAAGTAATTTATTTATCTTTCTTTTTTTGTCAAGTGTGTCGATGACTGCATTTTTGTTTTCTAATTCAAATAAATATCCTTTATTAAAGAAAAAAGAAATATTTTTAAGCACCAGAACTGTGTGATGTTACATTGTGTGTACAATAAGTCAGAAGTATGAAGTGTAAAAAAAGCAGCAACGAAGATGCAGAAAGGCTGCACTAAGGATCAGAAGGTAACAATCAAAACAGTGATTGGAAATTTCATGGAATTGCTATAAATACCTACTTAGTAGTTTCCTTATGCTTTTAATACCAGACAGTGATAATTCAGAATATATATATATATATATATATATATATATATATATATATATATATCAAGAGATGTCATTTATACTTTGCTGTGGAAAATCCACTTAATCTCATGGTGGGAAAGCCATCTGTATAGACAAGCACAGTGCATAGTTTTTTGCCTTTATAACATTACACAAACCTAGTAATGGTGATTCAGTCTGCCATTGTAATTCTCATTTACCCAAAACCAGTAAAAAGAAAAGTGTCAGTTTCTTTAGCCTCAGTAGGTTTTACTTAGGCAAAATGATCTGCAGCCTTCCCTTTCTCAATAAACTACATATAATGGTTTTACACTTGGCAGCACATACAGTACAGAGATTCAACAAGGCAGTGAGGATTGTGTCAAAGACATTGAAAGAAACTACTATAGGATGCAACCCATGTTATATCACACAAATTAAAGGGAAACTACATGAAAGGGAAATGCCACCAGTAATTGCAAATACTTCATAGGAGAGACAATGGAATTTGCACAAAGAAACTTAAAATGCCTTACTACACTTCTTGATAGTTAACTAACTATACAGCATGCAAGTGAAAATGTTTTCTCCTTTTAAAACTCAACTCTAAAACCCTAACACGCACACCTTTTGTTTTTAAACATTTCTAGGTCTTTCCTACATATGTCCAGGGCCAAACTGAGCCACTGATAACTATAACTGAATCTACAAAAACAAACACAAAAGAAATCAATATTTCTCTTCTTCTCAAAACAAATGATGGAGAGTCAATGTGAAGCAGCATTCATGAACTGTCACATGTATGAACACATTTCTAAGAAAAATTTAAATAAATTAAGTGAAAATGTCAACTTTTGGCTCTTTTCTTAGCAGTTATATAATTTTGGCATTTATACATATATATGTATATATATATGTATAATAATTTTTAGTGTGCATTCTTTACATACATGTACATGACGACACAGGGTATATGACAAAATTATTCTTTGTCAGGTGATATACGATTACCATTAATTTGATAAAATGAAACAAGTAAAACTTGATTACTTTGATTAATAAAACGATAAACCTGGGATGCATAGTGAGGTGATATCTCAAAATAAATAAATAGGTGTATAGCTTAACAATGGATTATTGAATGAGAATACACAAAACACTGAATTTAACTCCTATAAAAAGCAAACAAAAAACAAATGCCCCAAAATATTCAGGAAAATAAATTCATAGAAAAAATATTTATTTCCCTTTGAATTGTACCAACAACCAGTCTAATGTTAAACAATATTAAAAGTGAGGTGAAGTTTGAGATTCTAAATTCCATTCATTTGATTCATTCATCATTTGTGCATTGCAAAGTTAGCGGCAGATTATTTGAATGACATTAGCTTTTGATTTTTTTTTTAATTTTTCTTGGATATTTAATGTATTTATACCTTTCCCATACCCCATAACCCCTGCCTCTGATTCTGTGAGGAGGCACCCACTTCCACCCACACATTCAAACTTCAATGCCCTGGCATTACTCTACACTGGGGAAACGAGCCTTGACAGGACCAAGGGCCTCTCCTCTTATTAATGCTTGACAAAGCCATCCTCTGTTATAATGTGGATTCCTCTATGTGCTCTCATTGGTTGGTGGTTTAGTACCTGTGAGTTCTGGTGTGGTCTGGATGGTTGCTCCTGTTTTTCCTATGCTGTTGCAAACAACTTCAGCTCCTTTAGACTTTTCTCTATCTCCTCCATTGGAGTCCCATTGTTCAGTCCAATAGTTAGCTGCATCCATTCTCCTCTGTATCAGTAGCATTCTGGCAGAGTCTCTCAATAGACAACCATATCTGTCTTGTGTCAGCAAGCACTGGGCATCAGCAATAGTGACTGGGTTTGGTGGCTGCTTATGGGATAGATCCACAGGTAGGGCAGTCTCTGGATGACCTTTTCTTCAGTCCCTGATCCATTCTTTGCCCTGTATTTCTTCCTGTGTGTATTTTGTGCTCCCTTCTAAGAAGGAATGAAATATCCACATTTTGGTCTTCCTTCTTCTAGGACTTCATATGACCTGTTCATTTTTACTTAGGTATTCCGAGCTTTTGGGACAATATCCATTTATGAGTGAGTGGATACCATGAGTGTTCTTTGTGACTGAGTTAACACCCTCAGGATAGAATTTTCTAATTCCACCCATTTCCCTAAGATTTCTATGAACCCATTGTTTGTAATAGCTGAGAAATATTTCATTGTGTAGATGTACCACATTTTCTGTATCCATTTCACTGTTGAAGGATATCTGAGTTCTTTCCAGCTTCTGGCTATTATAAATAAGGTTGCTATGAACATAGCAGAGCATGTACCCTTTGTATATGTTAGAGCATCTTTTGAATATATGCCCAGGAATAGTATAGCTGGGTCCTTAGGTCGTACTATGCCCAATTTTCTGAGGAACTGCCAGACTTATTTCCAGAGTGGTTGTAAGAGCTTACAATCCCACCAACAATGCAGGAGTGTTCTTATTTCTCCACATCCTTACCAGCATTTACTGTCACCTGAGCTTTTTATCTTAGTCACTGTGACTGATGTGAGGTGGTATCCCAGGGTTGTGTTGATTTGCATTTCCCTGATGACTAAAGATTTTGAACATTTCTTTAAGTGCTTCTCAGCCATTTTGTATTCCCTGGTTGAGAATTATTTGTTTAGCTCTGTACCCTAATTTTTAAAAGGATTATTTGATTCTCTGGAGTCTAAGTTCTTCAGTTCTTTGTATATATAAAATATTAGCCCTCTGTCAGATGTAGGATTGGTAAAGACAGTTTCTGAATGTTTTGGTTGCAGTTTTGTCCTTTTAGATCACTGATTGCTCTTCTAGTGGTCTTGAGTTTAATTTCTAGCAAGCACTTGAAGATTTTAGCTTTGTTATAGATTAGGAACCTGGAAAATCTGTGACTTTTACACTTGCCTTTTTCAAGATTTGGCTTGTCAAATATCAACTCCTGGTATTTTGGGTAAACATTTAATGAAATCCTATAGCCTCACATGGGAATTTTTCTTTATATAACTTTGTCTTCACAATTTTACTTTTTTAGTGTGTTCTTTGCTAATTTTCATATTCAAACATTTAGCAGACTTAAATATACAATTCTTGAATTTGATGTGTTAATTTTTTCCTGGTTACATCTTGCTTTATGTTGCTTTTAGAAAGAGTAGTGTTCACTTATTTTCAAATGTATTTTTCTTTTGTATATAAAAGTGAAATGAAACTTTGTAGGCTAATCTCATGCCTTGCAACCTAGCTGGAATTAATTGTTGACAAGCTCTATTGGTCTTTTATTGAAATTATTTATTGCAGCTTCCTAAATTAGTAGTTTAATTCCTTCTTATGAGTATCTTATGTTGCCTATTTCTTCTAAGTTCATTGCACATTTTCTTGCTATTTCTTCTCGGGGACTCAGCCATTATTTTTATGCTATCTAATCTGTTGAGACAAAGGTATTAAATTTATATCTATATTATCATTTTATAACTGTAATATTGATTTCAGTAAGTTATTCTACTGACAATGAAAGCATGTACTGTTCTTGTTATTCTATCTAAAATTTTGTCACTATTGTCACTATTGTCTTGGATGGTGTTTTTGATGAACCATATTTGAGCTTTATTTATTTATTTTCTATATTTTTACTTTCACTCTTTTGTTATTTTGTTAAGGCTTTCATCTTTTTCAAACACATATTTTTCTCCTTTTCTTTTATTAAGTCACAATGAATACAGATTTAGGTGTACACAGTAAAAGTTTTGCATTTGTATTACTCTAATGAAGTAGCAATTCTACCTGGACAACTTGGAACAGAAGCACAAAATATACCAGTAATAAATTCAAGAAAATTTTCTAAGTGATATAATGTACGTTTTGTTACATAATGTAAATATTTTGTTTTTAATTTTTGAAAAGGATTTGTGTCTCTGTGTATATGGAAAGAGAGAGACAGATGAGAGAGAGAGAGAGAGAGAGAGAGAGAGAGAGAGAGAGAGAGAGAGAGAGAGAGAGAGAGATTTGAAGTCAAAGACAACTTTCAGTAGATTGCCTTTTCTCCAATGGATTCTAGCAAAAAATAAATTCAGGTGGTCACACTTGTGGATCATGGTCATTTATCTCCTGAGATATAACTAGCACGAGGTTTTGATATGTATTTTTTCTTTTCTTTTTTCATAAAATTTATATAAATTCCATTGAATATTATAAATTAATTTTTGGTGGTCTTAAAAATCGAGTCATAGTCTTATTCAAGCAAGTAATTTGTTCTACCTAGTCTATAGCCTCATTTTGATCCCCTAAGGAAGAGGAACTATGATATATAATTATGCAAAGAACAGGGGAGATTGGAGTGAGAGGATTAAATTGGGAGCAGTGGGATGGATTAGAGTGGTTAGAGGGGTAATATAGGAAGGGGAAAGAAATACTAAGGACATTTGGGACTCCACAGGTAACTATAATACTGGAAAAGCTTGTTAAAATATGTCAATATATAAAAGATATATAAATGGAGTCACTAAATAGGAAGTAAGGCAATGCCACAACTAAACATTATTCCCTACTAAGTGAAACTTCTTATATCAGGATGAAGTTATATCTAGTCAAGTCATTGACTAATGGCATACCATGGAAACCCTCAAACATCTCAGGCCTTTTGATTTCTCTCTACAAATGGATGGTAAAGCTCTCTTGCAGAAGACAATATTAATATACCTCATTGAAACTAAAGAAGACAATCTGGTGCCTAACCGGAGATTTTACAGGTATTAACTATTGTATATGGTACAGGAAGGTACTATGCTTGCCTATAGAGGAGAAAGTAATCATCAAAATAGCTACAATCACTATTATCCACAACAGTGACATACCTGCAAGATATGGTGTTATAGTAACATCAGAGTTCTGAGAATATCCATCAATTCTATGATTAAATTTAATGCTCACTCCATGGGATGAAATCTGTTGCTGACAGTGATCAGTTGGAGAAGAACATGTGACTTAGAAAGTACATGGGCCTTAAGAAATCTATTCTTCTGCTAAAGGAACATAATAAGAAAATGATTCATAGTGATATTCTGCTATATTCATAGATCAGTACCTTAATAAGCCATCCTTAGAGAAGCTTCATCTTGCAGTAGATGAGAACTGACACACAGATACTCAACTGGATGATGGGCAGATAGCAACACAATTGGAACATATAGTCCTAAATGGGATGTCTTCATCAGCTCCATTCTCTCTGAGCTCAAGCAAGGAGCTATACAAAAGACTAGGATAAAAGCCTATAAGACCAGGAAGGGGTGGAGACTCTAATGAATTAGTATTTTCCAAATACAACAGGACTAATGTACAGATCAACTCACAGAAACTGTGGCAAAATTCACAGAGCCCTTATAGTTTTACACCAGATGTAATCACCATGCTGAGTAGACTTAGGGTAGTACCACTGAATAGTGAAAGTGGACAAAGGGTGCTACCACTACCATGAAACTATCTGCTGTTGATCCACGTTTGCTAAGGGAAATATACTTTTATTCAATATAGTGTCACTGGTAAAATAAACAGGACTTAGTTGCATGCCCTATGCAGCAAGATGAAGGATGTCTACACAAAACAAATACTTTTGTGATCTGGTTTTTGGTTTATTGGTTTTGGTCTTATTTTGATTTTGTTTGTTTGCTTTATTGATATTTTATTTTATACTATGTTATCCAATTTTTGTGTGTCCTTGTGTGTATATGTGTTCCATATTACTTTGCCTATTTGATTTCTAAAGAGAGAGAAATAAACGTTGGTGTAGATGTAGTTGGGAGGGCTAACGAGGTGGGAAGGGTCTGGGAGAGGATGACATATGGGATGTTGTGCTCAGAATATATTTTATGAAGAACAAATTTTAATCAAAACACACATATAAGGAAAAGACTTGTATCTTACTGAGAGGAATAATGAGTAGCTTCTTGAAAGGTCATATTTAACTAAAGACTTTATAAATTAAATATGTTGAATTTCATACACATATGTGATATAAATTCTTTTTTTAATTTTGTTTTTCTTGGATATTTTATGTATTTACATTTCAAATGTTATCCCCTTCCCCATACCCCTTCCCCATCCCTCTGATTCTATGATGATGCTCCCAATCCTACCCAACCACTACAACCTCAACAGCCTGGCATTATCCTACATTGTGGAAACTAGCCTTCACAGGATCAAGGGCTTATCTTCCTATTGCTGGACAATGCCATCTTCTGTTACATATGTGGCTGCAGTCATGGGTCCCTCCATGTGTACTCATTGGTTAGTGGTTTCGTCCCTGGGATCTGTGTTGGGGTCTGGTTGGTTTATATTGTTGTTCTTGATATAAATTGTTAAAAACTATGTTGAAAAGACTTTTGCCATCTAAAGAGTCTGTTATTGAGATCTAATGATCAATTACTTATGTTTTTAGAATACTTCTGGTACACTTACACTAAGTTATCATTTGTCATAGGTATCTGGACATAGATATAATTGGGAACAGCCAAAGATAATTTTAAAATCCCAGCTCACTAACTACATAACACTGAACAATGTGACATTGAACAGTTCATTTGCTTTTTTACTGCTTAGTTAATCAACTGTAAAATAGGGATAATTAACTCACAGGTATGATAAAATAAAATGTGATAAAATTACAGAGAGAACACTGGGTTGCTATAAAATGGATGCTAAAATAATTGTTTTATTTTATCATGTCTTAAATCATCTCAATTTAAAAAGGAGTAAAATAAAATGGTATATATTTAGCAGCAACATGATAATCAAGTTAGGACATTTGTTCACAATGACAAAATTCAATTCAAAGTGACTCAATAAGTGTTCTTCATAAAATTTAAAATATACCCTAATCATTAAAAGTAATAATACAATTTATGAAACTAATTTTGAGTTGTCTAATATATTTATACTAGATTCGTATCTTCCTTTCCCACTACTCACCCTTCCAGAGTGAAGGGCAAATTTAGAAAGGATAATTCTTGCATAAATATATCAAAGACATTTTATAATATACATATCACAAAAAGAAGCTGCCTAAAAAAAATTTATACCTGAAACTTCGAAATTTTCTAATACAAAGCAAAATTGAATAAAAGTATTTAAGAGACATCATTGATGCTTTGCTCTTCTCATTCCTCTTTATAAAACCAAGAAGAAAAACATTCACATTTCAATTATTTTTTTAGTTGTTGAGGACCATGGGATTAGTTCTTGGTAAAAGGAGTATTGTGAATTATTTATTGGCTTAATAATTGAGAATATATCTGTTAGCAATTCAGACTTGTACAATATAAACAAAAATAAGAACCAAATATGAGGGTGAAGATAATTGACTAATACATTTTTTAATGAAATACTGAGAAAACAAAAAGACCTCCAGTCAACAACAGCATATTACTTCTTGCCCATACTACATATTTCAGAAGAGTTGATACACACTTTGCTCCATACAAGGATTTGGATAAAGAAAGATCTGTCAGTTGGACTGCTAGTATTTCGGAAAAAACTACCACAATGACAGGAACAGAAGTAGTTCAAACGACATTAACAAAAAGTATTTTCTAAAATGAAGTATTATAAGCTTAACTAAAATATATTTTAATAAATCCAGTGTTACCTCATAAATAAATTTTTCTTGGAATACACTTTACTCTCTCCAACACCTTGTATGCAAAGGTAACTTTTACATTCTACATAGTATCAATGTATAAACTGATAAATAATTTATGACCAAATCATCTACAATGATTCTTGGGATTCATGTAATGCTGCAGAGAAACAATGAAGTGAAAACCATTTTAATGGCATAAATTTATCACAATTACATGAGTATAAACAATAGTTCTGACTAAAGCTCAAAATTTATTAAAAATGAAAATTCCCAATCAAGTGCAAACATTGTAATATATTTATATGGTTGATGTCCACAGAATAACTTCTTAATTGTTGCTTTAAGAACCTTATTTTCTGATGAAAGTATTGTGTAAAAAAATCAAGGTTTTCACATACTCAAATGCTAATTTTATATTTATTTCATATGGGATATTTAAGATTGTTCCCACTTAATCCAAACTCAGAAAAAAATATAGTGAATGGACAAAATAAATCAGTTTTATATTTCTATTTTCACCTTTTCCATCAATGCTCATAATAGTTATTTAAATAGTACTGATTTTCAAACAAACTATCTGCACTTTCTCATTTTCTTTAACCATAATTTTTCTCCTCTTTATCCTAAAGTGTATTTGTCTGTGCAGAAAGGTTGATGAATGTCAGAGGAAGAAATTACCAAATTTTCAAATAATGCATCCAACATTTTTCTGGAAATTAGAGGAAAATTACAATAACTTTTGAGATATATTAAAAGGTATACATATAAAGTGAAATATTATTCAGAAAGAGAATTCTGTTCTAATCAAGCCTCAGTGTATTTCAAAATATTCTAGATAGGTTGCTTATTTTGAAGATTGATTCCTTCTTCACCAACACAATTTTTTCATGATGGAATATCAGTAACTATTTGCCAAAAAAGATTATTTTTACTCCAGCAAAATAAGAAAATGGCTCAGTGAGTAAAGAACTTTAAAAACAAGAGTGTAATTGAGTTAGGATCCCTGATACTGATTTTAAAAATATATAAAACAAAATGAAGGTGTAGTAGAGCATGCTCTTAATAGCAGCACTGGAGCAGTAGAGAGAGAAAAATCCCTGGGACTAATTAGTGAACATCAAGTTCATTGAGAGATCCTATTTCAAGGAAATATACTGAGAACGTAATTGAAAATTGCATGCTATGTAATTTATTTTCTGCAAATATATATGCATGCAAATAAACATTAAAATTTACATGGCCATAGAACAAATACCTATACGTACATACTACAATAAATTCTCTATTGGTACATTCTGTTTTCATAACATTTAGTTTTAATACACTATTCAAAACTGAAGCAGTAATTAAATGAAGAAAAGAACAGAAGAAATAGATGGAGACATGTCAAATCTAAAGAAAACCATGAAGTTTAAATTTTCATTTCTTTTGGATTCCCTGTTACCAATTCTACTTGCTTTCTATGTGTATACAATGGGTTTGATGTGGATTAAGGATATAATTACAACATAGAAAGAAAATTAAATTTTCTTATCATGAAAGGCATGCTTATTTCCTATTTGCTTATTCTCATTAGGTGGCTCAGCAACTGTTAAAATACTATACTGGAAAATAACTAATAAACATTAAATAATAAAATATGACATTAAATTAAGCATGTAGGAATATTTGATGTACCAGATAAATGTTCAAATAATAGTTTCAAGGTTTGCATGGAGAAAATAAAATTAGAATAATTAAATTCCAACTTCTTCAGTCAATCATGTATGGAAATCTTAATGTTCTGGTTAATTAGATTCATTTGTGGCTGTCTTTCATTATTCTAAAAGTACTAGGTGCATATTTGGCTAGGTATTTGCTTATCAATACACAATGCTGATACATTATATATTAATTTCTAGTTATATGAGCTTAATTATAAATCTCTAATAATTCATTATAATTGTGATTTATAACATTATTAATTTCCAGGGCAATTTAAATAAATGTTGAGGATGGATTTTTACAGACAAAACTTTGTCTCATACAGAATAAGTAATGTTTTAAATATTTTTACATCTCTAGGTACAAATCAATATGATTTACAACACATAAAAATTAACTAACAAAATAAGATTTTAAAATAACATAATTTTGTTTGTCATATTAAGAATCATTTTATAAATTAATGTATACTGTTGTCTTATACCATTCCTAAGGAAGGTAAACCAGACATCTCAGAGAGGAAGATAGAAGAGTGCAATTTTTCTTTCATTCATAAATATACATTTCCCTGTTTTAAGAAAGAAAGTATACATAATTTATCTTGACAAGAATTATATAAGGTAATGAAAAAAGTCTTGGACTGTAAATTTTATGTATGAAATGTAGATTTCCATATCATTTAAATAAATATTGCTTTACAATTATGTACATTAAGACTATCTCTCTGTTTACTACATGCAGAGTAACTGCCTACTAAACCTTATTTTAGAACTGAAAGTAATTGTATCATGAATCTTAATAATGAGTCATTATGTTTGTCAAAACTGTTTGCCTTAAAACTCAAAATTTTTTCATGCTCACCTTACCATTTGTAATGCATTTTAGTGCTAGTTACAAATAGAATGAGATGTTATCATTACTTTTTGATTACTTTGATGAGTATATGTTTTTTATAATAGTGACCCATGTTTTAAATAGGTATTTAAATATGTGTGTATATATGTATATACATATAAACATTAACTATACTCTAGTATATGAATATATACATGGAATATATAGTATATATATTTATATATGAGTATATACATAACAGAATATATATATATATATATATATAACATTTTATTAATTCATTGTGAGTTTACAGATTCACATCAAGCACCCCAGTCCCACTCATTTTCCTTTCTCCTTGCAACCTCCTCACAAAATACCAACATACACACAAACCACTAACAAACAAATATAAAACACAGCATAAACGTATCTTCACAGAGGAAGCTGTACTCTGCCCATTGTATACCACTTTTCCCACACATATTTACTTGCAAATGCTCACTGCAATGAGTAATTCCTCAAGTACAAATTTTCTGGCTTCTGTGACACAATGAATATTGGATCTTCACTAGGATTCTTCCTAATTATTCTGTTGTTGCTCATGGAGAGCCTGTAGTTTAGGATTGGCAGATCCATTTCTTTCCTGTTACCCAACAGTTCACTGACAATGTTGATTTGGGGAAGAACCAACCCAAAGCCCTGAATCTGAACCTGGGTGATAGCTGAGCTGGTCAGCTGGTCAGCTTTCCTTTATCCACATCACCAAGATATTCTTGCCAACACTGGTCCAGCTAGGCCATCCAAAGCTGCCATCACCAGGACAGACAGTGTCAATTTTTGTGCCCTTGAGGCCAACTCACCAGCACTCATGCCTTCAGAGATCATTTCACTCTGCTACCCAGTAAAAGAACTGTGCTTACTCTCTCAAGTGCTGTATCTGGTGAGGGCCTATGCCAGTTCTCCTGCTTTCAAACCTTCATGGCTTGCCCACTCATATTTCACCACCAGGGCTAGCTTTTGCTGTGCAGCCCACATGAAGTACAGGGCCTGCTCTCCTGACACGGAGGCAAAATTTTCCAGCTGCCAGAGGTGGTGCAAGGCAAGGGGCTTAAAGATATCATTTCTACTCTCAGATACTACAAGGCAGAGATGGGTCTCATGACCAGCTCTCTGGTCTTCATACTGTGGCAGCCCACCACAGCCAGCCCCTGCGGCCATGTCTACTCTGTTGCAGGCAAGACTCAGTGATCATGCTTCAAAGTACTGCTACAGTTAAGAGATGGAACCAGATGACCAAAGAAATGGAACCAATGAGGGGCAGGGACAGTTCTTCATAGCCCACTAGACATGTAAATCATGCCTGCCAGATTCCCAGACCAGGGACTGTTCTTATTTTCTCAAATGAAAATATAAGCCATGACATTTATATACTGACCACTTCTGATACATACATAGGGACCCAGATGTGGCCCTCAGTGGCAGCATGTGTTGGGACATCACAACACCTGGGACCCAAGTGGTGGGTCCTGCAACATACAAGAGGCTATTCTTCTCCACCCTCATGTGCTCAATTCCATCTCTCTTTGTAATTCTCAAACTATTCAACATCTCTTTCTCTTCCAATTATTCACCATATACGTACACATTATAGTGGCTTACACGGCAGGAAGGACCTGTAACTGGCTGACCTCTGTGTGATCTCTTTTGTCCATTATTTGGAAGGTAGGCAGCAGGCCTATAGGTGTCTACAACTCATTTATATGGCATAGGAACCGATGTCTGTCGATATCTTCTCCCTCCTCCATTTCATAACATGTGATCAAGCACACCTGTGTATTTAAGGCCTACATGAGACATCTGGTGATAGGTAGACTTCTGGGCATCTTTTCCTAATACCCCAAGGCATTAAGGTAGACATGTCTCTGGCTTTCTTTCTAATTTTTTTCATTGTGCTGTGTGATATTACATAGGGCTCTGTATGTCAGTGGCCTGCCCAGGTCCCTTGGCAGAATACAGAGTGATACATATCTTTCTTTGCATTTCTCACTATTTACTTCCATTAAAAATATTTATTATTTATTTAGTGTATTTGTACTTTGGTAGCCAAGTCATCTTTGTTTTATGTGAAGAAAAAATTACATTTTATCGAAGTTGGTGAAATTAGATTATTCATAATTTTTCTTGTTCACAGTGCTGGGAATCAAATTCTAGACCTCACAAATACCAAGTAAATGCTCTAATATTGAGATGTACTTTCAGCTCTGTTTGTAAATTGTAAAGAAGGAGCACAGAATATCCTTTCCTTTTAGGTTTGCTCTGATGTGAAGAAAATATACAATCAGATCATTTTAAACAAATGTAGAAAAATTTCCCAAGCACATATCACATAGAATGAATGGTTCATGGTATATTAAAGCAAAAAAGACATAATTACGTAAGTAGAACCTCATAGGTATTGTATATTGGTATTTAATTGTATTTAGTCATTAACCAAGGTAACTTTTTATAATATTATGACTACCTGACCTTAAATATTTTCACAAATGTAGGTATGAAATTTACCAGAAATATTATCTGATTTAATGGTAGAAATATCATTTGGACCACACTAACATAGGCCAAGTAAACAAAAGTTTATTGTTAGAAATTGTTTGATCTGATATATAATATGTAATATATGTATAAAAATTAAGTTTTGCAGCATGTATACATTGTAGAATGGTTACAGGCATCTATTAGTGAAAGAATCATCTCACCTATGTTTGTTCATTTTTAAAATAAGAATGCAACTTCATTGACTTTAACCACAACACTAAACAAATAGATCACTTGAATTAACTCCATCTATTCTACTAAAATAATATATCCTTTCAACAACATATTTATAACCCATCCCTCCCTTCTCCACCTCAAATTCTGATAACCCATCTTTAAGTGTTGAGGAAATTATAAGTGTCCTACCCAAACAGAATAGTTGGTACCTTACCTAGAATAGCATTTTGATAATTTTTGAGACAAGGAACAAAATGTCTAGCAAATACCCTTATGTTGAGCTATTTTTCTGTAAAACTCTATTTTTTTCCATTGTGTTACTGTGCTTATTTGCTACCATCAAGCATATCTGATATTATTTCTTAACAGTATGTGGCTCTCCTAGCTCTTGTGGCTAGTAGGCCAAATCAATCCACAAGGGCACTCAGAGCAAAGTGGGGGCAAGTGAGAAATTTGGAAGCCCATGAGTATGTAAGGTGAAAATCAACATCAGAACCAGCTGTCAGTAGATCAACTTTATTTAGAGTGACTGAAAGTTATAACATTTTGGAGGATTGAGGTGAGGGATATCAAGGATGGGCAAAGTCATTTCCTGGGACTTAGGGTTCCTAGAATGCATCATTACCATAAAGATGCATTTCAGAAATCTCATGAACTGACTGGACAGGTATTGTCAGAAGAAATCAAATTGATCCTCTAATCTAATTCAGACCATGTCATATTCCTTAGGTAGTATCCTGCATGAAGTTTAGAATTTCCCAGACAAGTTCAGCTAAAGAGAAACTTTGCCAATGAAGTGAGTCTCCCATTTAGCTTAAAAAAACTTCTTTGCTTTCTTTACAAAACTATACCCTTTACTGTCCTGAAGTTACTATAGATCATATATTCCAAATGGAAACAGTTTTAATATACTCATAATAGCATATAATAGTAAGCAAATTTCTCCATGCTTTCGAGTACACTAAGAGATATCAGTAATCTACAATAATCATATATCATTTTTTCTGCTAGTAGAATATTTTATAGAAATTCCAGCTGGTAAAACAACTCTTGAAATCAGTCTATTTTTCTCAGAAAATTGGATATAGTGCTACGTAAGGACCCTGCTATATAATTCCTGGGCATATACCCAAAAGATGCACCAACAAATAACAAGGGAATATTCTACCCTATGTTCACAGTAGCCTTATTTATAATTGCCAGAAGCTGGAAAGAACCCAGATGCCCTTCAACAGAGGAATGGACACAGAAAATGTGGTACATTTAAACAATGGAATCCTACTCAGCTCTTAAAAACAATGATTACATGAAATTCTTAGGCAAATGGATAGGACTAGAAAATATTATTCTGAGTGTGTTACCCAAATAAAAAGAATACACATGGTATGTGCTTACTGATAAGTGGATATTGACATAAAAGCTCTGAATACCCAAAATACAATTTACGGACCACATGAAGCTCAGGAAGACTGAAGACGCAAATTCAGATGTTTCAGTCCTTCTTAGAAGGGGGAACAATATACCCATGGGAGAAAATACAGCGATAAAGATGGAACAGAGAATAAAGGAAAGGCCATGCAGAGACTGCCCTACCTGGAAATCTATCCCATATGCAGCCACCAAGCCCAGTCACTATTGCTGATACCAAGAAGCATTTGTTGACAGGTGCCTGATATGGATGTATCCTGAGAGGCTTTGCCAGAGCCTTATTGACTCAATGAGGATGCTTGCAGCTATTAGACTGGGCATGGGGACCCCAATAGAGGAGTTAGAAAAAGTAATGAGTTATCTGAGGGGTTTTGCAACTCCATGGGAAGAGCAATAATATCAACCAACCAGACATCCCAGAGTTCCCAGGGACTTAACCACCAACCAAAGAGAACATATGGAGGGACCCATGTCTCCAATCTCGTATGTAGCAGAGGATGTTCTTGCCTGTCATCAATAGAAAAAGTCCTTGGGCCTATGAAGGCTCATTTTCTGAGTGTAAGGGAATGCCATGGTTTTGAATTGGGAGTGGGTGTGTGGGAGGGTAAGCATCTTCATAGAAGCAGGGGGAGGGGAGATTGAAGATGGGGGACCAGGAAAGGGAATAACATTTGAAATATAAATATATAAAAATATCCAATAAATAAAATGTAAAAATAAACAAATCATAATAGCACATTTGCAATTTGAAGAAAACATACCTACCACTCCATATGTAAAACAAAACAAAAACAAAACAAAAAAAAAAAAAAAAAAAAAAAAAGAAAAAAAAGACATTCCAGTTGTGATAGTTAACCTCAAACAGCATCCTGTCTTCTTAAATATTTTCTGGTTCTCAAGATATTTATTTTCCAATGCCTTCTGAATATTAGTGTACAATCTTGAAAGACACCAAGTGATACTAGTTGGAAAGTTCCATATTCACAGTTGATACTGTACTGGATGGCATATTAATGAATGTCCCTTTTCTTCTATTAAGACAGGAAATCTGTGTAGCCATCGGAAGTGTTTTGATAGGTTTCTTGGATTCTACTATATTTCTTCCAATGCTAGTTATACAACTTTAATATTTTAGGTTTTTAAGTATAACATATTAATTAGCTATAGCTGAATAAACTCACCATTTCTATCTCTTTCTCAACTATGGATGGTTGGTGCAACTAACCTCAAAACTGGTTTAAAACTCATCTTCACGCTTACTGATTAAAGTGGCTTCTCTTGCTTCTCACTGAATTGCTCTGCTTGGCCTTAGACTAACTCTATCAATTTGGTATAATCTTCTGGCCTCTTTTATTTTCTAGCATCAACTGCCTCTGTACAAATTCTCAAATTAACTCAATGGCACTCCCTGGTTTGCCTGAACTCAACTGACTGACTCACTGAATGACCTCAACTGCATTCAACTAAATGACATGAACTCCACTGAACTGAACTGAACTGAACTGAACTGAACTAAACTGAACTCAACTCAACTCTCAACTCAACTCAACTCAACTCAACTCAACTCAACTCAACTCAATTCAGATGCACTCAACTGGATAGAAATGACTGAACTGAACTGAACTGAACTGAACTGAACTGAACTGAACTGAACTGAACTGAACTGAACTGAACGGAACTGAACTGAACTGAACTGAACTTAACTTTATTTCATTGCGTGAACTCAATTGAACTGCACTCATGGAACTACCATCCCTTCCTGACTCATTTTGTACTGCTCTAAAGTAAGCTTTTGTTCCTGTCTGTTCTTAAAGTTGAGCATATCCCATCTCTCACTCATTCTGTTAAATAGTTCTGTGATTAGCAACTTTGTCTAGTCCTCTATTAGATATCACCTTCAAATATGGCTGCTTCCTTCAACAAACTAAGCTTACCTTCATTGGTAGAGATTAAAGGTGTGTACTAAGGGTGTGTCTGCATTCCAGCCAAATCATACTGTTATCCAGGGCAGTTCTGTATTCCAGCTAGGTCATATATACCTAGAAGGACTTTGGATATATCTTTTGACAAGGCAGCCATGTTGCTGGATTAAAATTCCCCTTTTAGAAATTTTCTTTCTTTTTTTGTTATAAAAATATTTTTCATTGGTTAATTTTTATTTACAATTCAAATGTTATCCCCTTTTCTGATTTCCTGTCCATCATCCCCTTCTTCATTAAGGGTATTCCCCCACCTAACCACCCATCCCTCCCTGACAACCCAGAGCTTCTCCTACCATTGGTGTCCAACAAGGAAATCCTCTGATACATATGAAACTGGAGTCATAGGTTTGCCCAGGTGTACTCTTTGGTTGATGGTTTAGTGTTTGGGAGCTATGGTTGTTTGGTATTGTTGTTCTTATGGATATACAAACCCCTTCAGTTCCTTCAATCCCTTCTCTAACTTCTCCAATGTAGACCCCATTCTCAGTTAAATGGTTGGCTATGAGCATTTGCCTTTTTATTTTTCATGCAGTGGCAGAGCATCTCAGGAGAATATATATATATATATTTAGAAAAGAAGAGAAACAAGTAATATAGCAGAATTCACCGTTTCATTCACCAGAAATTATATACTAAACACTATTAGTTTTGTTATATTACTAAATCTTTAGTACTTCTTTCATATAAGATTATCAAAAGTATATACTTTATTACTTGCATCAATTTTAAAAAGTCAAGTAATATTCAGGACAGAAGCAATAGTAACGGCAATGTTATCTTCTTTGATAGACATGTGATAGAATTTAATACTTTAAAAGTCAATGTGTAATTAAATTTGACTGTGGTCATACCTTGGAAATCCATATTATTTGATATAGAGTGAATTTAGTGAGGCACTCTTTTAGGGGATATAGAAGCACAATGATAACAATATGTGAAACATGTGTTTGAATTTTAATGAAAATAAATAAGTTTATGTTGTATGCCAAAGACTAATAGCTGTTTCTTTTTGGTGAACATTTTGGTGGTATGAGAAATTCTTTTAAGTAATTAACTGAAAAATATCTTTGAGTATCATTTGAAATTATTGGAATGATGATATCCATATAATTGGAATGTGTTATTCTTCTAGATTTCTAATATTTTTCTTGTACCTACTAGTAAAATAGATACTCTAACGGCCACCATGATTATAATGGACTGAAGCTCAGAACCTGTAAGCCAGCCACAATTAAATGTTGCCCTTTATAAGAGTTGCCTTGGTCATGTTGTCTCTTTATAGCATAGACACCATAACTAACAAGTTGTTAACACTGAATGAGATATTACTGTGATAGAGCAGATCATGCTTTTGTTTAAAGGAACATGGATATGGGATTTTGGAAACACTGGACTGCTTTAACTAGTGCTTAAATGGGCTATCCTAGCAGGAGTATGGAAATCATTGGTTTTAAAGATGATTTCAACTATGCAGACCCGGTTCACGGTGTTTCAGTGGAGAAGACTGGCTTCCAGGCAACTAGGAGAACGGTCTCTCAGCCCATCCCCACAGAAACCGACTTTCTCCAACAAGGCCACATCTCCTAAAAGTGCCATTCCCCAAGGCAAGCATATTCAAAGCACTATAGCAACCATTAAGAAAAAGAAAGCTAAAAGCTAAAAGGATGAAACAAATGGGGTTTTTGAACAGTGAAATAAAATTAAGTAAAGTCCTCCAACCACTTCATAATTACTGTGTCTTTATATTTATTGTTTTAAGAATATATTTAATTTTTCTTAAAGAATATGTGTATGTCTGTTTGTGTGTGTGCAGAGAAGGGAGGTATATGCATGTGAATGTAGTGATGAGCCACAAGTAGAAGACTGGATTCACAGAGATAGAGGAATAATTGGGTGTGAGCTGCATGTTGTGTTCTGGGAAATACATTGAGGTCATCTGGGAGAGTAGGATGTACTCTTAACCATAGAGAAATCTTTCAAGCACTGTTTATTCTCAAATTGTTTAAAACATGTGCACATAAGCTCTCTTGAATGACCCTCCCAAATACCAGGTTTAGAGTATAAGTCAAACATATTCTGGGGACAACCTGCTCTGTATTTCTACTTGGATTTTTCTGTCAAAATCCTTATGGAAATCAACATGAAGAGGAAGAGATGAAAACTTTTGGTTTTCGGTTAGAAATTACTCAGCCCGTGCCCTCATCATAAATATTTTATATTTAAATTAGGAATTTTTTCTTGGGAGTTTATCTCTAGTGCTTCTGATATATCGGTCAAGATTGACTATTAAAGCCTGACAAGTCCTTCCAAGTTGGACAGTTGTAAAGTGTTGAAATTCACATGATTCCCATATCTCAGCAGTGTATCTTGGCAACTATGGTTAGTTTGGCACAAAATCATTTATTGAGGCTTCTCAGGATGATGCAGACATGTCCATGAATAAGCAGTTAGGTATTAGATTCTATTCATTCTATCAAGTAACAGATAAAGTGGTTGTGATCACAAAAGTCAACAATTAGCAGTATGCCTGGGAGTCTTCTCCTGATGGATCCTACACAAATTATAAAGACAATAGTAAACTCATGGCTACAGTACCAGAGTGATCCTTTGCCTCAAAGAAGAGTGAACAAAATACTTATAGGAGAGGATTATCAAGAAAATCATGAAGAAAATCTCAGAGTTCCTAGGCTATCTCATGTCCTGTATTTAGAGAAAAAGGATCGAGGGATATCAGATATGATGAGGCCAAGCAAGAGAAAGGTAGAAAAGTTAAAGGTGATAAGGAAAAGCCTACAATTGAAAATGTGTGATCAGATGAGGAAGCAGTGATTGGAAAGAAGAAAAACAAGAAAGTAAATGAAGTTTAATTTGGTCCGAAAAAGTTGAATATTTTCCTTATTTATTTCATGAACAATGATGAAAGTACTCAATAGAAATATTATGAAACCTATAAGAGTTTCACCAATCCTTGGGAAGACCATTTAGCAGTAAAGCACTTTTCTATAGAAGTTCAGATGGAATACAGGGAATTTCTCTTCATTCATAAGTCCTTTGACTTTTGAAAACAAAAGCAATATCAACCAGTATCTCCATCAGGTGTTCATCATGGATATCTGTGAGGATCTGATACCTGAGTACCTCCACATTCTTCATGGTGTGCTTGACTAAAGAGACCTGCTCATGAACAACTTCTGAGAAATTTTCCAGCAGAGAAAGTTCCTGAAACACATCTATAGAAACACTGTGCATAAGTGCCTTGAGCTCTTCTATTTCTCTGAATATGCAGAAGACAAATAGAAATACAAGAAATTTTATGATTCATTCTCCAAGAATTAAAAGCTTGGAATCCCTGAAAATGACACAGTCTCTGAGTTCCTCCATTTTTATATCTCTCAGTCTGGACATGAGATGACCCCCTGTCAGAGTATGTGTCTTGTATGAATGAGCCATAGAAGTCAAAGTGAGAGCACAGAGCATATGGCCAACTCTGCTTCTTTTGGAGAATGTGCAGGAGTGGGGCATTCAGGCATTGTATATGACTGAGCTTATTGATGAGTAAGGCATGCAAGAACTTAAGTAATTGGATGAAAAATGCCTCATCTTTATGAATAAAGAGGGCCTGAAGCTACCAGAGCATGAGGAAGAAAAGAAGAAAATGGAGCAAAAGGAGGCAAAGTTTGAGAAACTCTGCAAACTCATAATGAAGATCTTGGAAGAGAGGGTTGAAAAGGTGACAAATTCATATAGGCTTTGTTTCTTCAATCTATTGTATGGTTACAAGGAATTATTGCTGGACAACCAATATGGAGTTTCCTGCCCTTTTACCTTAAGGCAAAAAAAAAAAAAAATCCCCTCTGACAGAATAACAGATCTGGGTATTATATATTATACATTTGGGGTTTTCTTTTTGTTTGTTTGTTTGTTTATTTGTTTGTTTTTATATTGTTCTGAAACTCCTAGCATGTAAAATTAAAATAATTAAATATAAATAACCAGTGTAAATAATTCAAAGTTTAGGTAATTTATTAAATAATGAAATGTGAATTACCACTTCCCTTATTCAGAGGAAGTTGGGTGACTGGTTTGTCTGAATTAACACTCCTAAAGCTGTATTCAAAGATGAAAACATTAAACTGAGCTAGTCCACAAACACATGATTTCAATATGTCTGTTGTACTTATGACAAACTGTTTTGTATGTCTCTAAGACTTCTTAGTACCTACCCACAATTACATCTGAAACTGAAAGCAGTTACCCCTTCTGGTTCCTCACAAGGATGAATCAGTATAGAGGCCATTTTCATTGCTTAGATAATTAAGCAGATTTATCATCAGTCCTATAAGGACAAGGTTACCACAACTACTTTGTTAAACATAGTTAACTTGCATAACAAGTGAATTCCCTCAGGTGGCGGAAAAGTGGTAGAAGCCAAGCGGTCTGTACCAGCATACTGCGCATGTGTAGGCAGGCTTTGTGAGGTCACTGCCGTCATCTGTTATTAGAATTACAGGAGCACTTGGACTATCCACATACCGCTTTGGCTCTCCTGAACAGCGTTACATTACAAAGAGTGCCTATGAGCAGTGGGAGTGCCAGCGTCCACATATCAACAGCTCTTTTAAGACTGAATGACCAGTCACTCATGCCTGCCACACGCACCTACGGTGGCTTTGGCCCACTCCTTACCCGCACAATGCTTCTGTTCTTCAGGCTGGCATGGAGGCTCTACAACAACTTTCCATCTTTCTATGTTATGGTTTCAGTGATGCTGAACGTGCGCATGCAGGTTCAGATTGAACTGCTCTAAAGATCGTCCCCTAAAGGAAAGAATCACCCCAGGCTCACCTTGTTCAAGACTTTAAAACATGACTAGAAAGAGGACCCTAACCACCAGCCTGGCAACACAGAAGTATGGATGAAATAGACTTAAAAATTATGCAGCCTTAAGAGAAGAACACAAAACGAAGCCTTTGCCTAACAGAACCACCTTTCTGGATGAATCGTCTTTCAGCTGATAAAAACAAAACACATTACTAACTGCAAAAAGGTCTCAGCTTTAGAAAAAATATATCGATGCTGGGTTGTTCCTTGAATTTGGGGATATTCTAGAAAGAGACAGCACAGAGAAGAAAAACAACAACACTAAACACCCATGAAGGACATTGCCTGAAAGGAGAGCCTAGGGGTCAGAATAACCAGAGCAAACAAAATCTTGAAAGAAGAAATATTTAAGCAGGATCCAACCAAGTACTTATTTCTCTGGTCCATATACTGCTTGTTTTCTGAGCAGTTCTAACCTCTTCACAATGTCATATGGCTTAAAGTTCTCCTGAAAGATGAGAAGGATGTGGGCCTTTTACTCCTGATAATTAAATGCCAGAATTTCAGAGCAAATAATAAGAGTTAAAACACACACACACACACACACACACACACACACACACACACACACACACACACACACGGACTATAGATACTACTAGGATTTCTAGTTATATTGATTTTTCATATCAGCAAAGTCTTCTGTTGCCGGTGAGGGACAAAAATTAATAAACAGGGATTATTGTAAAACATTGTCTTAGGTTTGTTTGTTTTTCTTTCCTTCATAGCCATAAAGTTCCTGCCATGATTTTTATGACTAGACAAACTATACTCCTTGATAAGAAAAGACACTAAGATCATGCTTTATTTTATTTAGGAAAACGGATTCATGTAGTTCTTTGGAAATCAGAGGTTGACAATGGCGATTTTCTTCCATTTACTTATTTGGTTTTGAGATTGGATCTCTTCCTGAATCTGGAACTCACTGATCTATCAAAACCAGGTAGCTGATCAATCAGAGACAGTTATCCTCTGGTCTCAGCTCCCCCTTTCACTAGGATTTCAGGAATGTGCCACCATATCCAATTCTGTCCCTAGTAGCTGAGGATCCAAACAATTCCTCATGCAATCATAGCTAGTACTTTACTGAATAAGTAGTCGCCACAGGCCCACTAAGCTTGTTTTAAATTGCATTTGTCAAAACCTCAGATTTGAGAAACGTTTTAATAGTTATTATTATATGACAATATGGTGTTTAATCACAGTCTTTATATATGTCATATCTATTTTCAAGAACTATTGTTCTAAACACTGTGTTTCTGCTCCTCTGTGATCAGAATGTGGAAGGACTAATTCCACTTCTATTAACTAGAGGTGCTATAATTCTGTTTCCTAAAACAGCTTTGACCAGGGTGCACAAATTTGCTTCCTTTCTCACACACTTCTCAAATTTCAATTTATAAAATGCAGTTTAAATGAAGGTTGTACAATAAAATTTCAATATAAGATCTATAACCATCTCAAACTTAGCAATCCTATTTTTTGCTACCATAAATAAAGTAAAACTTGACAATATTTTTCTATAGCTCAGATATAAAAAATATATATATATTTCCCTTATAGCGGTTCCTGTTTTCATGAATAAGATACCATTTTTAGCATCAGTTTTTTAAAGCTAGTGTTTTGGTGTTTGTTATTAATCTAATAATAAAAACATTTAAGTGTGTATTTGAGGGAAATTATGAACATGAACTATTTCTTAGGGTAAAAAATGAAAATTCAATGTCCCTTTATTGGCTACCTCAAAATGAATAGATCTCCCCAAATGTTAATTGGGACTATGAATCCCTTTGTGGTAAACATAAAAGCAAAGGAAATTCAAATAACTTAAAATAGAGACTTGCCATAATTTCTAAATAAAAATTATATGTGTCAGTGTATATGCCAAAGTTCTACTGTATAAATTTGACAATCAAACAGGCAATAGTTAGAAGAGCAGTTAAAATTTCTCCTTCTTTTGCTGCCACTCTCTTTGGCTCAACAGTATACACAGTGGCATAATTCTGTTCAATAACTATTATTAATTCTTTTTCTATAACTCATCTTTTAATACTTCAAGTTCAGAAAGGGTGTGATCAAAAATCATTCTTCAAGGCTTCTGTAAAAATACATGATGTTTATTGAGATGTATTAGGTACATTAAGATGCAATATATCAGTCATTGTCCACCAAAAGAGTATGCATTGGATATGTTCAACTCAAATTTAAAAATTATTTCATATAAATATAGAATAGACCCATTATTGCACAGCTACTTAATAAATACATATTCCAACAAAGACAAGTAATTGATTCAATATATTTATACTGCTTAAATAGTAATAGCAATTTTAAAAGTTAAAAAAATAAGAAAGGATGAAGAAATTGTATATATGAAGAAATTGGAGCAATTTCCTATTGTATTGGGGAAAATGCTGAATAAACAATACTTGAAACAATGCAAATAGCAGGTGACCTGCTAATGTGGATAAGGAAAATGTCACAGGGCCAGACACTTAGATGAAGAGCTACAGGCAGTTAAGGACTACTGACTCTTATGGAACTAGTTTTCTTCCAAGGTAGGTAGGGTTAGGTTATCCAATCTCAAATTGTACATATCAGGGGAATATCCCTCAATACATGTACATATCAGGGAAAAGAAGAAAACTATTTTAGAATAGCAAAAGAGTTCAAAATTAAAATAGAAGTTTCATAGTTATTCTAAAGAAGAAGAGGTTGTATTTCAGTGGTAAACACAACATCTTTTTGTCCCTAATTTACATACACTTAAACTACCTACTAATTTGGTTTCAAAGAGGAGAATCCAATAATGCTTACATACAAATGAACAGAATTGGTAATGCCTTGTGCTGCTTGTCTTTAAAAGACATTTAGAAAATAAACTTGTGGCTGGAATAGTATTAACCAGCAGCCCTCACATACCCTGTGTCTTGTACCTTCTTTCTTCCTTTCCTATAATCATCCTCATTCACTCACTCTTGATTTCCACATTGACTGACTGGTTAGCCCCCAGCAGAATGGCATCCAGCATGAGGCTTGACTACAAGGGACACAATGAAGGACTCTGCTCAAAGTGGAGCTCTTGGGAAAATTCATAATGTTTGCAGTAGTGAGTAATTTTCAGGATTAAAAAACAAAGGAAACATAAATAAGGGAGCTAAGAAAGGTAAGGAAGCTTATAAAAGGTAAAAGTCAAAATGAAAAAGAGAGGAAAAAAATGAAAAAGTATGGAAAAAGTAGTATGTTTTTTGCACAAATGCTTAATATGCTTTGCTAATGTAGGACAACAACAATTTCATAGTTTTTGTTTGTTTTTATTTTTATTTTATTTTATTTTTAGATTTTTTAGAGAAAAATTTTTATGCAACCTGTGGTATGCATGGACTAGGTAAAAGTGCCTGTAGATATTTTTAGTCTTTGGACCCTGATTAGGGCTAGGAGAGGAATGAGTTTCAGAGAAGTCCTTAAATAAAATGTTTTACTCTGTGAAAGTGAGCAGCTCGATCTCACTCCTGCCCCTCCCTACTTGCGCCGCTGCAGAGGTTGCAACTCTGCTCTGGCATAGATAATACATGATCCACCAATCTAAAGTCTAAAAAACATGTTCCAAGTGAGGAAGGTTAGAGGATGCAAAAAACCTTGGATGATGAGATGAAAAGATGTTTTAAAACTGGTAAATGCATCGAAAGAGCTGAAGGGTCTTGCAACCCCATAAGAGCAACAATGCCAACCAATCAGAGCTTCCAGGGACTAAACCACTACTCAAAGACTATACATGGACTGACCCAGGGCTCCAACTGCATATGTAGTAGAGGAAGGCCTTGTTGGGGAACCAGTAGTAGGGGAATGTCGGATGGGGAGCAGTAAGGGAGGTGGATGGAGGGTAACACACATATGGGGGAGGGAAGGGGATGAGTCTTATGGACAGGAAACCAGGAAAGGGAATAACATTTGAAATGTAAATAAAGAAATATATCTAGTAAAACATAAAAAAAATAAAGTTGGTAAATGAAAGTTATGAATGTTAGAGGGTCTAGGAAGATGTTTTTAAAGATAAAATTGTAAGTTATAGAGATGTAAACACTGATTTAAGGTATAAAAAATGAGGAGAAATGTTTCAAAATCCCCACACATGCTATTACTTCAGAATTTTATGATCAATGATAAGCTAATGGAACACTTGCAGCTTACAATATGTTACAGGCTCAAGATTTTAATTTCCTTTGGTTCTGTTTGAATATAAACTCAAAGAGGCTTCTTATCATATTAAACATTTTTCATTTTTGTTATATGTGTTTATATATATATATATATGTGTATATATATATATATATATATATATATATATACATATATATTATACATAATCTGTAAACCTATAGCTTTTACTTGGTCTTAAAGGCATGAGACTGTTTTTTGTGTAATAGACAACTGTTAATTATATTTCTAAAATATGATTTTTAGTACCATGGTAAATATTGTGTGTCCTTTTTAAAACTAACATTCACATTAGCTTCAGAGAATTAAGAGTCCTAAGACTTGGAACCATGTATAATAGAGCAAATGGACTCCATAAAAGTACACCTTCCTGCTCTGATTCAATCCAGCAGGTGGCCCAAATACAAATTCTCTAAACTAACATATATCATACAAGTTAGAAATCATATATATTGAAACATGTATAATTTCTACATGCATGTTCAGACATATGTGTATATATAAATTATTCTCATTAAATATAAGATATACAAATTTAAATTATATACATTCAATATGATTTCTATGTATCAACATATTAATACAGTAAATGTAAGTGAGTTACATTAAATATTAAGTATATGCTTTCAATAAAATTATATATATCAGACATTAATTATATATTATACTATGAATTGAATATTAGTTAACTCTAAAATATAAGCTATAATCTATATAACATATCTAATTTTACATGTCCTCAAGGGCAAGGAATTATGGAACTTGCTCATAGAGTTCTAAAAAAATCAGTTACATAAAAAGCTGAGTGTCTATGGCACCCTACAACCACGCATACTTATGCCCAGAAGAAATAGAAATGGAAGGACTCACTTACTGGCACATAACAGGGTCCTGATGCAGTGTTAGTATGGGGAAGAAGGCGTGTTTGTGGTTTTTTGTTTTTTTTTTTACAGAATGCTGAAGGAGTATGGTGCCTACCAGAACGATTGTTGATATATCGTGATGTTGGGTCAAAGAAGGAGACTGCCTACCATATGACCATTCATCTGTATGGTCAAAGCCAGAATTACTTGTGACCTCTAATAATTATCATGTTGGGATTCCCTTAGTCTGACAGTAAAAACATTACAAATTGGTGAATTACACTGATATGGGTCAGGGCCTACTTATTTGTTTTACAAAAAATACATCAATATGGAATGTGTTTCTGTGAACCCTCAGAATTGGAATAAGGATACCTCTAAGACTGTAGTTCAACATAGCAAAATGGGAATACCTGTATCTCAACTGGATAAGATGCTTTGCCTCTGGCTTTTAGACTTTGTTGGAGAAACCAAACTGTGGAACTTGCCATCGAAAAATCTGTCAATTTTCCTCTTAGCATTGGTTCCTTGTGTCCCATAAGTTCAGGTATGCTGTGTCTTCATTTTCATTGAATTCCAGGAAGTCTTTCACTTCTTCATTTCTTCCCTGACAAAGTTATTATTGAGTAGAGTAGTTCAGTTTCTGTGGGTATGTGCATTTTCTGTCATTTCCATTGAAATTAGGGCATGGTGATCTGATAGGATGCATGGATAATTTCAATCTTCTTAGCATCTGTTGAGGTATATGGTCAACTTTGGAGAAGATAATACGAGGTGCTGAGAGGAAGGGGCATTTCTTTTGTTTTAGGGTGAACTATTCTGTAGATAGCACTTAAATCCTTTTGCTTCATAATCTCTATTAGTGTCACTGTGCCTGTTAGTTTTGTCTGTTTGGTGTACTACCCTCCTTGTGTTGGAATTTCCCTACTAGTATCTTCTGTAATGCTTGTTGGTTGATAGATATTGTTTGAATTTGATTTTGTCCTGGAATATTTGGTTTTCTCCATCTATATTGATGAAAGTTTATCTAAAAGTCTATCTCATGAAGATAATAGAGTCCTTTAAAAGGGGCATAAATAAGTTACTGAATGAAATACAGGAAAACAGATAAACATGTAGAGGCCCTTAAATTAAGAAACAAATAAATTCCTTAAAAATAAAGGAAAACACAATAAAGCAGGTGAAGGAATTGAACAAAGTTGTCTGTGACCTAAAAGTGGAAGTAGAAACAATAAAGAAAACACAAATGAAGTCAAACTTGGAAATGGAAAACCTAGAAAAGAGGTCAGGAATTACAAAAGTAAGCATCATCAACAGAATGCAAGAGCGAGAAGAGAGAATCTCAGGTGTAAGGTACCTTATAAGATATTGATAAAACTGTTAAAGAAAATTCAAAACATAAAAAATCTCCTAACCCAAAACATCTAGGAAATCTAGGACACAAGGTAAGGACCAATTCTAAGAACAATAGTGGAGAGGGAAGACTCCCAGCTCAAATGGCCTGAAAATGTCTTCAACAAAATCATAGAAGAAAATTTCACCAACCTAAAGAAAGAGATGACCATAAATGTATAAGAAGCCTTTAGAACAGAAAATAAATTGGGCAAGAAAATACAATCTTCTTGTTACATAATAATCAAAACAAGAAATTTACAGAACAAATAAAGAATATTAAAAGCTGCAAGGAAAAAGGTCCAAGTAATATATAAAGGCAGACCTATCAGAAATACACCAGACTTCTCACAAGAGACACTAAAAACCAGTAGAGCCTGGACAGAATTCATGCAGACACTAAGAGAATAAAAATGCCAGCCCAGGCTACTATCAAATGTGACAGGTTATTCCAGCTCAATTATGGACAAGGCTGGAAATTAATTTGATATTAGACAAAAGTAAATGTCAATGGGCATTTGGGTGGCTGGTTCTGGATATTTTCAGAAACATCTTTGGAGATTTATAGCTATTTTGAATGGTGTTATGTTTGCTGTAGATAAAAAAAAATAGAACAGGTTCTGGGGTTAAGGTAAAGTTAACATAATGTGATATCCCACCTAATCAATTACTAATTTGGAATGTCACTTTTGTGGTTGACTTGGATTATAAGTTCAGTCTTTCCTGTTTGAATTATCTTTTGTCCAATTGTGTTTCTATACTGGATAATAGTCTATAGGTGATGGTAGTGTATCAACCAGGTTTTACTATGATTCCTATCACTTTATCTGGTTTTCTGCAAAGGCTTACAAACATTAGAAGAATTAGATTGTACTCTGGCAAAGAACAAACCTATGGTTGGGCAAATAATTGCTAGCATCCTTGCTCTCATAACATTTCTGCTACTTCTGCATTAGCTTTAACACAAGAGGTACAAATAGCTAGTTTTGTTATTCATCTTGGAGTAACTATAACAAATATCTTGAGCACAAAGGAAAAAGAATTGATATATTATATAATATCATGCAGATACTGGGAGATGAAGGACAAAGAAGGAAAGTCAAAAGCCATTTGGAATGCCATGCTTGATATCTATGAATTTGTACAATTACAAAAATATATAATGAGAATTTGAATAATTGGACCAAAGTAAAAGGACATAATATTAATGCTTCTCTAGATTTATTAGGCCTGTATCAGGAGGTTTTGACTAGAAGAAAGACAAAGCCTTTGACTTTTGATGCTACTAGCATTGTAAATGATATTCTGAAAAAGCTAAAGGCCATTTTTCCTTCATGCTTCTTGTTTACAATTATCGTATTTGGTGTAGCAAGACTTGGCTTCATGACCCTTTTCTTTTTATGGCATGTCTATTATCTTTTCCTTTTAGAGGAATCATCAGAACTTTCACAGATGTCAAAGCAGAATTACATAAATTCAATCTCCAACATCTTCCCTCGCAGAAGTTGATAGTCAATGATGGGTAGGATACTCTTGAAAACCTTCTCAACCTAAGACAGCCCACAAACATAAGATTATTCAAGTGTCAATGATGGGTGAGAGCTGTCTTTTTGGATAGGAACCTAAGACAGGCAGAGCTTTCTGCCTCTGTGACTGATAAAGTGCTTCTTACAGATTAAAAAAAAAAAAGAAGAAAGAAAAAAAAAAGAAAAAAAAGAAAAAAAAACAGGCAAGATTCTCTCAGAGGTGGATCAACCTGAAACGAAGCATGACCCATGATCCATGTACCCATGATGGGTATGGTCCACACTTCTTTATGGGATGCCTAAGCTGGATGCACCATTAGCTGAGACTGTTTTATTTATACAGGTAAAAATGGGAGGGAATGTGAGGACTACTTTTGGAGTTAACATTGGCTGACTCCTTGCTTATGATTAATTGTGAATGAGTCTGCAGACATCTGTCAGTGTTTTTAATTAAGACATGAGTTGTACTATGCCAAGTTCCTCAGCTTACATATTAATCCTTGAGAGACTGTTCTAGCTTGAAGGAAAAGGCCTTAGTCCAACATAGATGCTCTGTAACATGTACTTGCCACATAAGTATTTGTCATCTTTGTTTGTGTTCCTGGAATTAGTCATGCTTTGTGTTGCTTGCCTTTAAAAGGCACTGAGAAAATATAGTTGCTCAATGACATGGTATTAACCAGTGGCCCTGCCATATCTGTCACTTATATCTTCTTTCTGTCTTTTTATAATCATCTTCACACCCACAGTTTTGGTTCCCATGGTGACAGATTGGCTGACTCAGTCACACATGCAAGAAATGCTCAATCACCTTCCCTGGTATACAGAAAACATATTCTCTCTCTCTCTCTCTCACACACACACACACACACACACACACACACATATATATATATATATATATATCTCCCTCACTCTCTCTCTCTCATCACAAACATTCACACATAAAAATAAATAAATACACACATTAATAATGTAATAGAACAAATCAGGAAAAACAAAATTGAAATATACATTCCAGACAAATGAGTGGCCATTTAATTGTCACAAATTTTAGAAAATATTATAATAAAAAAGTAATTCTAGAGTAAATAAATTCTTGGGTAAATAAACATAATGATTACATCCCAGAATATTCAATATAATCCTAAAATATAATCATTATATGCCCTTGGAAGAAATGTTTTAGTAAAATCCAATTAGATAAATACTGTGACTTCCTAGTAGTACTCCACAATGATTCTTTACTGATCTTTCGATATGCTTCGAAATAAACAAAATGATTGTTCTAAAAGTAAACAGGGAGAAATGAAAAGGATCATATATATGGAAGTGGCAACATACTACCCAGGAGACTGAATACTGAAATCCCTTCGAAGGTTTTAATTACAAATCAGTTATCTATAACCTTGGAAAACTAGATTATCATTTTCACAGAAAAGACTTTCATTTAATTTATTATTTTAAATATTCTATAATTGTTATGGATGTTTCATCTGAGTGCATGTCTGTAGGTAATGTACACACAGGGACTTCAGATCATTAAAATCCCTGTAACAGTAATTATAGGTAATTGTACGCCACCATTTAGATGCTGTGACTGAAACCCTAACCACTGAACAGTCTCTCCAGCTCCAACAATACCTTTTTAAAAAGTGGAGGGGTTTGTTTCTATTTTTTAGAAATTGATTAGTTATTTCTCTCTCTCTCCTGCTCTGTCATCACTCACACAAACACACACACACACATACACAAACATAACACACATAAACATGCATGTACATGTGCTACTAGCATATTAGGGTTTCCTTTTAGGTTCCAAGAATTGTTAATCAAAACATATAAACCAGAAAGGAATAAAGTGGAAATTTCTGGCCACGTTATGCAATGTTTTCCTGAAGCAGACTCACGGGATGATTTGCAAAAGCAGACCTGTGGGAGTACAATTGAAACACTTTGACCCAAACCCCTTCTAGCTCACCATTCAAAGGTAGGAAAGAAAAGATGATAAATAAGACAAGGGGATGTGGACATGTTTGGTAATAGTTTGGGGGTGATCCTAATCTCTGTTGTCAGAATTCCAGCAGTCCAGCTTAGTACTTTTAGAATACCAACATTTTGGTTCAAAAAATGTCACCAAATCAGCAGTGGTAGCATGATCCAGCAGAAACAGCCAGGCCTCCACTGAAATAGCATTAGTTATCAGGAGTGAAAAGAAGTAGTCAAAACACCAGAAGTTCTTCATCATACCTCTCTCAGTGTAGTGAAGATCAGTGAAGATGCAAAATCAAGAGTGTTGAATGGCTAGCAATACAACAGTGTTCTCACTCAGTTCCTAATTTTACTCTCTTCAAATATCAATTGTACTCTCACAGTAACTACAGAAATGAGGATGTGGAGGCACCTTCTGGGAAGTAACAAGATAACTCAATGTGTTAAGGAATTCTTGTTTAGTTTGTTAGACAGCATCTAAAAGAGATAGAAAGGGAAAATGTAAGTGCTACAGTTTCTGAGTTAGAACTCAGAAATGCAAGCAGGCTAAACAAAGAAACCAAGCCTTAGTCATATTAGGCCACACCTGCTAATTTTTCTAAGTAGTGCCATTCCCTGATGGCTAAAGCATTCAAATATATTCTATTCTTTGGCAAACAGAGTTATAGCAATAACTCCCTGGTACCTCCTTCTGACTTCATCAGTATTCTAGTGCTATGAAGAGACACCATAACCATGGAAACTCTTTTGAAAGAAAACATTTAATTGAGGCTTGCTTACAGTTTCTGAGGTTTTAGCACATTAATATCATGACAGGGAAAATAGCAGCATGTAGGCAGACTGACATGGTGATGGAAAAGGAGTTTAGAGTTCTACATCTGAAGCCAAAGTCAGAAAGAAGAGAGAAAGTCATTGGTCCTGCCTTGGGCTCTGAAACCTCAAAGAGAACCCCAAGTTACAGACTTTCTCCAACAAGTCCACACCACCCCAGCAAGGTCCCCACACCTTTCACCCCATCTCCTAATCCTTTTAAATATTTCTGGCCCCTGATGACTTAGCATTCAAAAAGGAGGACATCTTCTACCAACCACCACACCCTGTAAGCAACTGTGAGGACAAAATATTTCTACAGGTTTAAGTACAGGCTCTCATCGAAGGAATTATTACCCCTTTATCTGCTTAGCAAACTTTCAGGTGAATCAGTTTTCTTGAGAACTATAACAATTTATTAATTTTTTAGATGAATCAGCTTTTTTAATATGTAGGCAAGATTATTGAAAGGCTCACTTATGTTATTTATTAACAGGGGAGATAAAATTTAGCTCTAATTTGGGGGCCAGATCAGAATCTCATGTCTCCACCAAAAGCCAGAACTGTAATTTATTTTATTTTTTTTAACAGGATGAATAATATCCCTTCAATGTGCCTCAACAAACTCTGATAATGCAATCTTTTCACACTGTATATTATCTCCTATTGAGACACAGTTGAGAGGCTTCTTTTTCTAGTGTTACCAAGGGAAATTAAGGTGAAGACCTAATATCCCAATTCAACCTATCAGTCATGTGGACTATGCCACAAGAAGGAAGATTTGCCTTAAACTGAATTATTTTCATAAGATAGTTTTCCTCTCCAGATAGTCAATCTTTTCTGCAGTCACTATGAATCAGCCATACATTTCTATTTTTTCTGCTTGTCATTATAAATGTTATAACTTTTTCTATTACTCCTTTTCTGTCTCTTCTTGCACGCTTGTATGCAGGCCAGAGAACAAGAATTCTTCTTCTCATAATTTTAGACTTTTCACTTTTTCTCTCAAGCCATCTTGCTACCTACCACGTGGCTGTTTGATTGCCTTGTGGCTACTGACAAACCAAATAGTTTTTCTCTCCCTCATTTCCATCTCGTTCTTCTGTTCAGCTGCCCATATGTACAGCTTCCCTGCCCTGATGTTTTTCTTTTAATATATAATAAAAATTGTTTACAAACTTCCTTTTTATTATGCCCTCTAAGTACTTTATTAAAATACTAAAGACTTCAAATTTAAAATTCTAATTCACATTTGATGACTCTGTATGAATTCTTCAAAAAATTCCAGTAACAAATCATTAGAAATGATCTTTTAAAAAGCAATTATGCTCACATATATGACATCTAGACACAGAGGCTGAAGTAGATTCTTTTCCTTCACTGTTCACAAAAACCTAATTAAAAATGAATTGATAAACTACATGAAAGACCCAAAACATTTAAACCACTAGAATTCATCATGGAGAGATATTTTGTCACCAATTATGTGTTCAATTTTGGAGAAGGTACCATGAGGTTTTGAGAAGAAGTTATGTTCTTTTGTTTTAAGATAAAATGTTCTATAGATATAGGTTTAATCCTTTTGTTTCATAAATTCTGTTAGATTCTCTGTGTCTCTGTTTAGTTTTTGTTTCGATGATCTGTCAAGTGATGAGAATGGGGTGTTGAAGTCTCCCCACTTTTATATTGTGGGCTGCAATGTGTGCTTTAAGCTTCAGTAAGGTTTATTTTATGAATGTAGGTACCCTTATATTTGGAGCATAGATAGTCATGATTGAGAGTTCATCTTGGTAGATTTTTCCTTTAATGGATATGAAGTGTCCTTTCTTACCTTTTTTGATAAATTTTGATTGAAAGTCTATTTTATTCGATATTAAAATGGCTACTCTAGCTTCTTTCTTGGGACCATTTCCTTGGAAAATTGTTTTCCAGCCTTTTACTCTGATGTAATAATTCTTTTTTGCCCCTGAGGTGTGTTTCCTACATGCCAGAAAATGTTGAATCCTCTTTATGTGTCCCATGTATTTAGTTACGATATCTTTTACTGAGGGGAACTGAATATATTATTGTTAAGAGAGATTAAGGAATAGTGATTACTTTCCTGTTATTTTTTTGTTAGACGTGGAATTATGTTTGTGTGGCTCTCTTCTTTTGGGTTTGTTGCAAGAAGATTCTTCTTCTTCTTCTTCTTCTTCTTATTATTATTATTATTATTATTTTGCTATTTCTGTGGTGTAGTTTCCCTCCTTGTGTTGGAGTATTCCATCTATTATCCTTTGTAGGGCTCAATTTGCAGAAAGATATTGTGTAAATTATGATTTGTCATGGAATATCTTGTTTTTTCCACCCATGTTAATTGAGCGTTTTGGTGGAAAATTGTAGTCTGGGCTGGCATTTGGATTCTCATAGTGTGTTGTGACATTTGCCCAGGATCCTCTTGCTTTCATAGTTTTTAGTGAGAAGTCTGGTGTAATTCATATTTGTCTGTCTTTATATATTACTTGACCTTTATCCCTTACTGTTTTTAATATTCTTTCCTTGTTTTATACATTTGGTGTTTTGACTATTATGTGGTGGGAGGAATTTCTTTTATGGTCCAATGTATTTGGAGTTCTGTCAGCTTCTGTTATGCTTATGGACCTCTCTTTCTTCAGAAATGCACCAGAATTTTCATCTAAGATTATGAAAGTCAAAAGATCATAGGCAGATGTCATACAGACCGTCAGAGAACACAAATGCCATAGATGGAGAAACCAAGGTATTCCATGACAAAAATCAAATTTACACAGTATCTTTCCAAAAATCCAATACTCCAAAAGAATATAAATGGAAAATTCCAAGACAAGTAGAGAAAGTATATCCTACAAAAAGGAAGAAAGTAATCTTCTTTAAGCAGACCTGAAAGAAGTTAGCCACACAAATGTATTTCCACCTTTAGCAAAAAACATAGCAGTAAACAACAATGACTATTGCTTAATATGTCTTAATATCAATGGACTCAATTTGTCAATAAAAAGGCACAGACTAATAGACTGGATATGCAAGCAGGACCCAGTAACAAAGACAGATATTCTCTGAGCCAAAAAGTTTGGAAAAAATCCAAGCAAATGGTCCCATGAACCAAACTGGAGTAATCATTCTAAATTCCAGTAATGTTGACTTTTAACACAAAGTTATTGAAAATGTAAGGCAGGACACTTAATACCAATCACAGGAAAAATCTACCAAAATGAACTCTCAATTCTGAACACCAATGCTCCAAATGTAAGGTCTCCCACATTCATAAAAGAAACATTACTAAACCTCAAAGCATATGTTGAAACACACACAATAATAGTGGGAGACTTAAACACCCCACTCTCATCAGTGAACAGATGATGGAAACAGAAAACCAAACAGAGACACAGAGAAACTAACGAAAGTTATGAACCAAATGGCTTTAAGAGATATCTACAGAATAAAGAATATAACTTCTAAGCACCACGTGATACCTTCTCTAAAATTGATCATATAATTTGAAACAAAACAGGCCTCAACAGATGAAAGACAATTGAAATAATCCCCCGCATCCTATCAGATCTCCATGGACTAAGGCTGGCCTTCAATAACAAGAAAAACAACAAGAGGCCCACATAAACCTGGAGGCTGAAGAATGCTCTGCTCAAAGACAACTTGGTCAAGGAAGACATAAAGAAAGAAATTAAAGACATTTTAGAATTTAATGAAAATAAAGGCACAAAATACCCAAACTTATGGGATACAATGAAAGCAGTTCGAAGAGGAAACCTCATAGCTCTGAGTGACTCTTAAAAGAAACTGGAAAGAGCATATACTAACAGTTTCACAGCACACATGAAAGCTCTAGAACATAAAGAAGCAAATATACCCAAAATATTAGATGGCAGGAAATAATCAAACTGAGAGGTGAAATCACCCAAGTAGAAACAAATAGAACTGTACAAAAAATGAACAAAACAAGGAGCTGTTTCTTTTAGAAAATAAATATGATAGATAAAATGTTAGCTAGTCTATCCACAGGGAACAAAGATAGTATTCATGTTAACAAAATCAGAAATGAAAAGTGATACATAAAAACAGAAACTGGGTAAATTAAAAAACATATCAGATTCTACTAAAAAAATCTATTCTAAACAAAATTGGAAAATCTGAAGGAAATGGAAAGAAGATACCATGTACAATAATTAAATCAAGATAAGATAAACCATCTAACCAGTCCCATAACACTATAAGAAAAAGAAGCAATCATTAATAAGTCTCCCAAATAAAAATAGCCCAGGACCAGATGGGTTAATGCAGGATTCTATCTGACATTCATAGAAGACCTGAAACCAATACTTTCCAAACTATTGCACTAAATAGAAAAAAGATACTATGCAATCTGTCCTATGAAGCCAAAATTTTGCTTACACCTAAACCAAATCAAGACCCAACAAAGAAAGAGAACTTCAGACCAATTTTCTTTATGAATATTAAGACAGAAATACTGAATAAAATTCTTGAAAACTGAGTCCAAGTACATATCAAAAAGATCATCTATCATGATCAGATAGGTTTCATCACAAGGATGCAGCAATGGCTCAATATACAGAAATCCATCAATGTAATCTTCTATATAACCATATCAATGAAAAAATACATATGATCATCTGATGAGATGTTGAGAAAGCATTTGACAAAATTCATCACCACTTCACGATAAAAGTCTTCCAAAGATTCTGAGTTCAAGGCTCATACATAAACATAATAAACACAATATATAGCAAACCAGTAGCCAACATCATACTAAATGAAGAGAAACTTGAAGCAATCCCATTAAAATCAAGGACTAGACAAGGCTGCCCACTCACACCCTACTTATTCAATACAATACTCAGTTTCCTAGCCAGAGCAATTAGACAAGAAATGAAGGTCAAAGTGATACAAATTGGAAAAGAAGACATCAAAGCATCACCATTTGGAGAAGATAACATAGTATATTTAAGTGACTCCAGTTACAACACAATTCTTCATAGAGTTATGAAGAGAAATTTGCAAATTCATTTGGAATAACAAAAAAGCCCAGAATTTTGAAAATTATTTTCAACAATAAAATTATTGGGTGAATCAACATCCCTTACCTCAGTCTGTATTACCTAAAAATTGTCATAATAACTGCGTTGTATTGGTCCAGAGAGAGGCAGGTAGATCAGCGGAGTAAAATTGAAGAACTAGAAATGAATCCACACACTTATGGTCACTGAATCTTTGACAAAGGAGATAAAATTATCCAGTAGAAAAAAAAGATAGTATTTTCAACAAATGGTGCTAGTTTAACTAGAGATTAGCATGTAGAAGAATGCACATTGACACATTATTATCTCCTTGTACAAGGCCCAAGTTCAAATGGAACAGAGTACTCCACATAATACCAGATATACTGAAACTAATAGAAGAGAAAGTGAGGATGAACTTAGAACACATAGGCACAGGTGTCAATTTTCTTAAGAGAACACCAAAGGCATATGCTCTATGATGAAGAATCAGCAAATGGGACCTCATAAAAGTGCAAAGCTTCTGCAAGGCAGAGGACACTGTCAATAGAAAAAGATGGCAACCAGAAGATTGGGAAAAGATCTTTAGCAATCCTATATCCAATAGAGGGCTAACATTCAATATATGCAAAGAACTCAATAAGTTAGACTCCTAAGAATCAAATAATCCTATTAAAAATGGGGTACGGAGTTAAACAAAGAATTCTCATCTGAGGAATACCAAATGGCTGAGAAGCACATAGAGATATGTCAACATCTTTAGTCATCAAGGAATTGCAAATCAAAACAACCCTGATTTTCTACCTCACACCATTCAGAATGGTTATGATCAAAACCTCAGGTGACAATAGATGCTGGAGATGATGTGGAGAAAGAAGAACACTCCTCCATTTTTGGTGGCATTGCAAGCTGCTACTAATTTGTTTGAGTTAATTTTATACCCAGCTACCTTGCTGATGTTGTTTATCATGCTTAGTAGTTCTCTGGTAGAACTTTGTGGTCACATACGTATACTATCATATCTTCTGCAAATAGTGATATTTTGACTTCTTCTTTTCCAACCTTTATCCCCTTGACCTCCTTTTGTTGTCTGATTGCTCTGGCTAGAACTTCTAGAACTATATTGAATGTGTAGGGAGAGAGTGGTCAGCCTTGTCTAGTTCCTGATTTTAGTGGGATTGCATCAAGTTTCTCTCCATTTATTTCCATGATAGCTATAGGTTTGCTCTATGTTGCTTTTACTATGTTTAGGTATGGGCCTTGAATTCCTGTCCTTTCCAGGTCTTTTATCCTGAAGAAGAGTTGAAATTTGTCAAATGTGTTCTCAACACCTAATGAAATGATCATGTTTTTTTTTTTTTCTTTGAGTTTGTTTATATAATGGATTACGTTGATGGTTTTCCATATATTGAACCATCCCTGCATTCTTGGGATGAAATCTACTTGATCATGATGGATGATCATTTTGATATTTTCTTGGATACATTTTGCGAGGATATTATCAAATATTTTTGGGTCAATATTCATAAGGGAAATTGGTCTGAAGTTCTCTTCTTTTGTTGGGTCTTTGGGTGGATTAGCTATAATGTAATTCTGGCTTCAGAGAAGGAATTCGGTAGTCCTCTATCTGTTTCAATTTTTGTACAAATAGTTTGGACAATATTGATATGAGGTCTTCAATGAAGGTCTGATAGCATTTAAAATTAAATCTTTCTGGTGGACCTTGGCTCTTTTTTTTTGGTTTGGGAGACATCTAATAACTATTTCTTTAGGAGTTATGGGGTTGTTTAGATGGTCTATCTGTTCTGACTTAACTTTGGTGTGTGGTATTGTCTAGAAAATTGTCCATTTCCTGCAGATTTTTTTTTTGAATATAGATTTTGTAGTAAGTATCTGATGATTTTTTTTTAAATTTCCTCTGAATCTGTTGTTATGTTTCCATTTTTTTCATTTCTGATTTTGTTAATTTAAAACTGTCTCTGTGTTGCCTTCTGTTAGTCTGTTTAAGGTTTATCTATCTTGTTGATTTTCTCAAAGAACCAGCTTTTGGTTCTGTTGATTTTTATATAGTCCTTTTGTTTCTACCTGGTTTATTTCAGCCCTCACTTTGATTATTTCCTGACTTATACTCCTCTTGTGAATATTTACTTCTTTTTGTTCTAGAGCTTATAGGTGTGATGCCAAACTGTTAATGTATGCTCTCTCCTATTCTTTTGGAGGCACTCAGGTAATGATTTTCCTCTTAACACCATTTTCTTTGTGTACAAGAAGTTTGGTTATATTAGGACTTGATTTTCATTAAATTCTAAAAAGTCTTAAATTTCTTTCTTTATTTCTTCCTTGACCAAGTTATCATTTTGTAGATCATTGTTCAATCTCCATGTATCTGTGGGCTTTCTGTCATTTTTCTTGTTATTGCAGACCAACCTTAGTCAGGGGTGATCTTATAGGATCCATGGAATTATTTCAATTGTCTTGTTTCTGTTGAGTCCTCTTTTGTTTCCAATTATATTGTCAATTTTCGATAAGGTACTGTGAGGCGCAGAGAAAAAGGTATATTCTTTAGTTTTATGATGAAATGTTCTATTAATATCTGTTAAGTTTACATGGTTCATAACTTCCCTTAGTTTCGGTATGTCTCTGTTTAATTTCTGTTTCCATAATCTGTCCATTGAGGAGAGTGAGATGTTAAAATATCCTAGTATTATTGTGAGGGTTTGAATATGTGCTTTTAGCTATAGTAAGATTTCTTTTATGAATGTAGGTGCACTTCTATTTGGAGCATAGATATATAGGATTGAGAGTTCATCTTGGTGGATTTCTCCTTTGACGAATATGGAGTGCCATTCCTTATCTTTTTCCATAACTTTTGGTTGAAAGTCAATTTTATTCCATATTAGAATAGCTACTCCAGTTTGTATCTTTGGACCATTTGCTTGGAAAGTTGTTTCCTAGCCTTTTACTCTGGGGTACTATCTGTCTTTGTCTCTGTGGTGTATCTCCTATATGCAGCAAAATGCTGGGTCCTCTTTACCTGTGCATTGGTGAAAGCTTCAGGAGAGCATTCTCTTCCCAGCAATGTCATAGCACTTGTGACAGATGCTCCCAGACAAAGGAATAATTATCACACACGTTTATTCCTTCTGGATAGGATCTTATATACAGTTTGGAGGATGGTTAGTCTGACAGCAGAGGTTTCCTGTAAATTTGGTTTGTCATGGAATATCTTGCCTCATCTATATTAATTGATTTGGTGGATACTACCCCTAGCCTGACTTATGTCCTCTTAGGGTCTGAATTATCTCTATCAGGTTGCTGTGGCTATGTGACAGGGGAAAAGTGCTGGGAACAGATAAAGTTACTACTAACATCCATTTTAATGGTCTTTTCTTTATTTTAGCCTTGTTCCACCTTGTGACCCAGCTTCCCCTGATCCAACTATTTGGAGTTCTGTATGGTTTCTGAATGATTTTTAGGTTACCTCATCAGTGTTTTCTGCTTCTGGGGGGAAGTATGTGTGTGTGTGTGTGTGTGTGTGTGTGTGTGTGTGTGTGTGTGTGTTTTTGATTCTCTTTGTTGGATTTAACTATAAAAATCTTTACCAGTGCTCTTTTTTTTTAGTCAATGAAATTTCTTTTTTTTTTTTTTTTTTATTAGCAGGTATTTCTTATGTACATTTCAGTGTTATTCCTTTCCCGGTTTCGGGCAAACATCCCCCCCCTCCCTTCCTTATGGGTGTTCCCCTCCCCATCCTCCCCATTGCCGCCCTCCCCCAACAGTCTAGTTCACTGGGGTTCAGTCTTAACAGGACCCAGGGCTTCCCCTTCCACTGGTGCTCTTACTAGGATATTCATTTGCTACCTATGAGGTCAGAGTCCAGGGTCAGTCCATGTATAGTCTTTGGGTGGTAAGCTTGGTCCTGGAAGCTCTGGTTGCTTGGCATTGTTGTACATATGGGTCTCAAGCCCCTTCAAGCTCTTCAGTTCTTTCTCTGATTCCTTCAACAGGGGTCCCGTTCTCAGTTCAGTGGTTTGCTGCTGGCATTCGCCTCTGTATTTGCTGTATTCTGGCTGTGTCTCTCAGGATCGATCTACATCCGGCTTCTGTCGGTCTGCACTTCTTTACTTCATCCATCTTGTCTAATTGGGTGGCTGTATCCATGTGGGGCAGGCTCTGAATGGGTGTTCCTTCAGTCTCTGTTTTAATCTTTTTTCTCTCTTCCCTGCCAAAGGGGTATTCTTGTTCCCCTTTTAAAGAAGGTGAAGCATTCACATTTTGATCATCCGTCTTGAGTTTCATTTGTTCTAGGCATCTAGGGTAATTCAAGCATTTGGGCTAATAGCCACTTATCAATGAGTGCATACCATGTATGTCTTTCTGTGATTGGGTTAGCTCACTCAGGATGATATTTTCCAGTTCAACCATTTGCCTACAATTTCATAAAAGTCGTTGTTTTTGATAGCTGAGTAATATTCCATTGTGTAGATGTACCACATTTTCTGTATCCATTCCTCTGTTGAAGGGCATCTGGGTTCTTTCCAGCTTCTGGCTATTATAAATAAGGCTGCGATGAACATAGTGGAGCCGCGTGTCTTTTTTATATGTTGGGGCATCTTTTTGGGTATATGCCCAAGAGGGTATAGCTGGATCCTCAGGCAGTTCAATGTCCAATTTTCTGAGGAACCTCCAGACTGATTTCCAGAATGGTTGTACCAGTCTGCAATCCCCCAACAATGGAGGAGTTTCCTCTTTCTCCATCCTCGCCAGCATTTGCTGTCACCTGAGTTTTGATCTTAGCCATTCTCACTGGTGTGAGGTGAAATCTCAGGGTTGTTTTTTGATTTGCATTTCCCTGATGACTAAAGATGTTGAACATTTCTTTAGGTGTTTCTCAGCCATTCGGCATTCCTCAGCTGTGAATTCTTTGTTTAGCTCTGAACCCCATTTTTTTAATAGGGTTATTTGTCTCCCTGGTCTAACTTTTTGAGTTCTTTGTATATTTTGGATATAAGGCCTCTATCTGTTGTAGGATTGGTAAAGATCTTTTCCCAATCTGTTGGTTGCCGTTTTGTCCTAACCACAGTGTCCTTTGCCTTACAGAAGCTTTGCAGTTTTATGAGATCCCATTTGTCAATTCTTGATCTTAGAGCATAAGCCATTGGTGTTTTGTTCAGGAAATTTTTTCCAGTGCCCATGTGTTCCAGATGCTTCCCTAGTTTTTCTTCTATTAGTTTGAGTGTGTCTGGTTTGATGTGGAGGTCCTTGATCCACTTGGACTTAAGCTTTGTACAGGGGTGATAAGCATGGATCGATCTGCATTCTTCTACATGTTGACCTCCAGTTGAACCAGCACCATTTGCTGAAAATGCTATCTTTTTTTTTATTGGATGGTTTTGGCTCCTTTGTCAAAAATCAAGTGACCATAGGTGTGTGGGTTCATTCTGGGTCTTCAATTCTGTTCCATTGGTCTATCTGTCTGTCTCTGTACCAATACCATGCAGTTTTTATCACTATTGCTCTGTAATACTGCTTGAGTTCAGGGATAGTGATTCCCCTGAAGTCCTTTTATTGTTGAGGATAGTTTTAGCTATCCTGGGTTTTTATTATTCAGATGAATTTTGCAAATTGTTCTGTCTAACTCTTTGAAGAATTGGATTGGTATTTTTTGATGGGGATTGCATTGAATCTGTAGATAGCTTTTGGTAAAATGGCCATTTTACTATATTAATCCTGCCAATCCATGAGCATGGGAGATCTTTCCATCTTCTGGTCTTCTTCAATTTCTTTCTTCAGTGTCTTGAAGTTCTTGTTGTACAAATCTTTTACTTGCTTGGTTAAAGTCACACGGTACTTTATATTATTTGGGTCTATTATGAAGGTGTCATTTCCCTAATTTCTTTCTCGGCTTGTTTCTCTTTTGTGTGAGGAAGGCTACTGATTTATTTGAGTTAATTTTATACCCAGCCACTTTGCTGAAGTTGTTTATCAGCTTTAGTAGTTCTCTGGTGGAACTTTTGGGATCACTTAAATATACTATCATATCATCTGCAAATAGTGATATTTTGACTTCTTCTTTTCCGATCTGTATCCCCTTGACCTCCTTTTGTTGTCTGATTGCTCTGGCTAGAACTTCAAGAACTATATTGAATAAGTAGGGAGAGAGTGGGCAGCCTTGTCTAGTCCCTGATTTTAGTGGGATTGCTTCAAGTTTCTCTCCATTTAGTTTAATGTTAGCCACTGGTTTGCTGTATATGGCTTTTACTATGTTTAGGTATGGGCCTTGGAATTCCTATTCTTTCCAGGACTTTTTTATCATGAAGGGGTGTTGAATTTTGTCAAATGCTTTCTCAGCATCTAATGAAATGATCATGTGGTTTTGTTCTTTCAGTTTGTTTATATAATGGATCCGTTGATGGTTTCCGTATATTAAACCATCCCTGCATGCCTGGGATGAAGCCTACTTGATCATGGTGGATGATTGTTTTGATGTGCTCTTGGATTCGGTTTGCCAGAATTTTGTTGAGTATTTTTTAAAAAATCGATGTTCATAAGGGAAATTGGTCTGAAGTTCTCTTTCTTTGTTGGGTCTTTGTGTGGTTTAGGTATAAGATAATTGTGGCTTCATAGAAGGAATTCGGTAGTGCTCCATCTGTTTCAATTTTGTGGAATAGTTTGGATAATATTGGTATGGGTCTTCTATGAAGGTCTGATAAATTCTGCACTAAACCCGTCTGGACCTGGGCTCTTTTTGGTTGGGAGACCTTTAATGACTGCTTCTATTTCCTTAGGAGTTATGGGGTTGTTTAACTGGTTTATCTGTTCCTGATTTAACTTCATTACCTGGTATCTGTCTAGGAAATTGTCCATTTCCTGCAGATTTTCAAGTTTTTGTTGAATATAGGCTTTTATAGTAAGATCTGATGATTTTTGAATTTCCTCTGAATCTGTAGTTATGTCTCCTTTTCATTTCTGATTTTGTTAATTTGGACACACTCTCTGTGTCCTCTCGTTAATCTGGCTAAGGGTTTATCTATCTTGTTGATTTTCTCAAAGAACCAACTTTTGGTTCTGTTGATTCTTTCTATGTCCTTTTTTTTTCTACTTGGTTGATTTCAGCTCTGAGTTTGATTATTTGCTGCCTTCTACTCCTCCTGGGTGTATTTGCTTCTTTTTGTTCTAGAGATTTTAGGTGTGCTGTCAAGCTGCTGACAAATGCTCTGTCCTGTTTCTTTCTGCAGGCACTCAGCGCTATGAGTTTTCCTCTTAGCACAGCTTTCATTGTGTCCCATAAGTTTGGGATGTCATACCTTCATTTCATTAAATTCTAAAAGTTTTTAATTTCTTTCTTTATTTCTTCCTTGACCAGGTTATCATTGGTAGAGCATTGTTCAATTTCCACGTATATGTGGGCATTCTTCCCTTATTGTTATTGAAGACCAGCTTTGGCCGTGGTGGTCTGATACTTTCATGGGATTATTTCTATCTTTCTGTACCTGTGAGGCCCGTTTTTGACCAATTATATGGTCAATTTTGGAGAAAAAAGTACCATGAGGAGCTGAGAAGAAGGTATATCCTTTTTTGCATTAGGGTGAAATGTTCTATAAATATCCGTTAAGTCCATGTGGCTCATGACTTCTCTTAGTCTGTCTACGTCTCTGTTTAATTTCTGTTTCCATGATATGTCCATTGATGAGAGTGCGGTATTGAAATCTCCTACCATTATTGTGTGAGGTGCAATGTGTGTTTTGAGCTTTAGTAAGGTTTCTTTTACATATGTAGGTGCCCTTGTATTTGGGGCATAGATATTTAGGATTGAGAGTTCATCTTGTTGGATTTTTCCTTTGATGAATATAAAAGTGTCCTTCCTTATCTTTTGATGACTTTTAGTTGAAAATTGGCTTATTTGATAATGAATGGCTTCTCCAGCTTGCTTCTTCAGACCATTTGCTTGGAAATTTGTTTTCAGCCTTTCCACTCTGAGGTGAAAAATCTGTCTTTTGTCTCTGAGGTGTGTTTCCTGGAGGCAGCAGAATACAGGGTTCTCATTGTTAAACATCCAGTTGTTAATCTATGTCTTTTTATTGGGGAGTTGAGGCCATTGATGTTGAGAGATATTAAGGAATAGTGATTATTGCTTCCTGTTGTATTCATATTTGGATGTGAGGTTATGTTTGTGTGCTTTTCTTCTCTTTGTTTTGTTGCCAAGGCGATTAGTTTCTTGCTTCTTCTAGGGTATAGCTTGCCTCCTTATGTTGGGCTTTACTATTTATTATCCTTTGTAGTGCTGGGTTTAGAAATCTTCTCCTTTTCTAGTGAACTTTTATTATTTTTGTTTGTTCATGGCACTGCAAATCATGGTTTTGTCATTTACCCCATTCAATGTTACCAAATCATCATTTTATTTGCATAATGTAAGCATAGAGAGAAAACTATATATCTGTATATTGACACTTGTATATATACACAAATTAATACCTATATTAAATATAACCATCCATAACTACATGAATGTACAACCATGAATTCATAGTGGTTTTTAAAAGTCTAGTGCATATCTTATTACTTCTTTCTTTCCCTTAATTATCAATAAAGTCCCATTATAGCTATGAGAAAATGTGTTGTAATACACTATCTACATTTTTAACTGTATATTTTCAGTATACATGTATAGGACTGTCAATATTTATATCCATTCCAAACAATTGTTTCAACTAGAACACAATAACTGTGTGTAGTTATGGCCATCTTAATAACAGTAGTCATTTCAACAATTATTCTGATTATGTCAGTGCCTTGGCCCTTGTCATGTAAAATGTCATACTGTGGAATACAATTACTTATCATGCCATATTTTGTATTCTTTACAGGTTCCCTTTAACACCTAAACAATTTTGTTGTTTTTTACTGTCTTAAGTTTCATGATTTCTGATGCAGAACATGATTTCATGGGATTCCAAAATGTAATACTATATATGTTTTTTTTGACATCATGCAAAGTATATTATCCCCTACGCATCCTATTAACCTCTCCTTTTTTCCTTTTTTTATTTTTTTGTGCTTGAGTATTTCTTATACATTTAAAGGTGTTATTCCTTTCGGTTTCTGGGCAAACATCCCTTCCCCTCCCCCTTTTTTGGGTGTTCCCCTCCCCACCTCCCCCATTGCCGCCCTCCCCCACAGTCTAGTTCACTGGGGTTCAGTCTTACTTAGGACCCAGGGCTTCCCCTTCCCCACTGGTGCTCTTACTAGGATATCTATTGTTACCTATGAGGTCAGAGTCCAGGGTCAGTCCATGTATAGTCTTTTAGGTAGTGGCTTTAGTCCCTGGAGAGCTCTGGTTGCTTGGCATTGTTGTACATATGGGGTCTCAAGGCCCTTCAAGCTCTTCCCAGTTCTTTCTCTGATTCCTTCAACGGGGTCCCATTCTCAATTCAGTGGTTTGCTACTGGCATGATTAGCTGCTTTGCTGTATTCTGCTGTGTCTCTCGGGAGATCTATATCCGCCCTGTCGGTCTGCACTCTTTGCTTCATCCATCTTGTCTAATTGGATGGCTTTATATGCATGGGCCACATGTGGGGCGGCTCTGAATGGGTGTTCCTTCAGTCTCTGTTTTGATCTTTGCCTCTCTCTTCCCTGCCAAGGGTATTCTTGTTCCCCCTTTAAAGAAGGAGTGAAGCATTCACATTTTGATCATCCGTCTTGAGTTTCATTTGTTCTAGGCATCTAGGGTAATTCAAGCATTTGGTCTAATAGCCACTTTATCAATGAGTGCATACCATGTGTTTTTATGTGATTGGGTTAGCTCACCTGGGGTGATGATATTTTCCAGTTCACCATTTGCCTAAGCTTAATTTCATAAAGTCATTGTTTTTTGATAGCTGAGTAATATTCCATTGTGTAGATGTACCACATTTTCTGTATCCATTCCTCTGTTGAAGGGCATCTGGGTTCTTTCCAGCTTCTGGCTATTATAAATAAGGCTGCATGGCGAACATAGTGGAGCACGGTCTTTTTTATATGTTGGGGCATCTTTGGGTATATGCCCAAGAGAGGTATAGCTGGATCCTCAGGCAGTTCAATGTCCAATTTTCTGAGGAACTCCAGACTGATTTCCAGAATGGTTGTACCAGTCTGCAATCCCACCAACAATGGAGGAGTGTTCCTCTTTCTCCATCCTCGCCAGCATTTGCTGTCACCTGAGTTTTTGATCTTTAGCCATTCTCACTGGTGTGGTGAAATCTCAGGTTGTTTTGATTTGCATTTTCTTATGACTAAAGATGTTGAACATTTCTTTAGGTGCTTCAACCATTCGGCATTCCTCAGCTGAATTGTTTGTTTAGCCTTGAACCCCATTTTTTAATAGGGTTATTTGTCTCCCTGCAGTCTAACTTCTTGAGTTTTTTGTATATTTTGGATATAAGGCCTCTATCTGTTGTAGGATTGGTAAAGATCTTTTCCCAATCTGTTGGTTGCCGTTTTGTCCTAACCACAGTGTCCTTTGCCTTACAGAAGCTTTGCTCCTAAGAACTATTAATCATTTTTCTAGAATTTTATTTTTCTATAATCCCAAAGAATTTTAATATTTATTTTTTTTTAAATAATTGGTTTTACTCTGCAAAATCCTCTGTTAAAAGAATATAAACACAAACTATAGAATGGGACAAAATATTTGCAAATGCTTGTATCTGCTAAAGGATGAAATCTGGAATATATAAAGAACCGTCAATTCTCAACAGTATGAAGACAATCCAGTTAGGAAATGGGCAAAAGACATGCAGAGACATTTCACCCGAAAGCATACACAGATGGTGAATACACACATGAAAACATGTTCAACATTATTAAACATTAGGGAAATCAAAATTACAACCACAACAAGATACCACTACATGTTTAATAGAATGAGTAAAATAAAAAATAAGGACAATATCAAATCTTGGTGAGGACTTTTGAAGTTGGATTTCTCCAATTTTTGGTGGATCTTGGATATCTAACCTTTATCATCTTGGTTTCTTTAATTCAAAATTAGTATTTGAGCTTCTTATAAATCTTTTTATAGTTTATCACTAGCTAAGTTTTAGTGTTTATTAATGGCATTTGTATGATGAATTATTTTTTCCTGACATTGTGTTCACTAATTAATTTATTAAAAGTTTTTATAAACATGTCTTCTATAAATGTTGTGCCATTCATAAATATTTGCTGTGAATATTTTCAAATCAATTACAAATACTAAAGAATGATTTTGTTGAAACAATGGCAGCTGTGATCATATCATTTTACAAGATATTGTGAAGCTTTCATTTCAAGAATTCCTAACATTTTATTTCTATTGGCAGTGAATGATATGAGTACTTATTATCCCATGTGTCCTTCAGGACATATGGCTGTCAGAAACAACATAGACATCAAAATTGTTATACAATTTAAATCTTTTCAGTTTAAAATTTCATGAGGCATATAATAATCAACAGAATTTTATGTGTTTGTTTTATTTTTATATGTCACTTTGGGTGAAATTTAGGTTTTTATGTTATAATATTTTGGTATTTATTTCATTATAGTTCAGTCTGAATATTTTGTCTAAATTTTTGTGATTCTGGAGGTTAAATAAATGGCTTTGTACATGAGAAGTAAGTGATCTTCTATGTAGTTACACACCCAGCTCTTGAAATGTTCAAGATTTCAAACATAAGTTCTTTAACAGAAATGTGTTTATTACAAATAGATTTCTTTGGTCTGTGACTCATTTTTGAAATGTTTATAAATTATCTATTTGCAGTGCAAGAGATAAAATTTAATCTTAAAAGTTCAACAGTTTTTTTTATTCAAGATTAATGCAATAGGTGTTGTATCGAAACAGTCATCAAAAAATAGATTTTTCTCAATGATTTTCTTCAAAAAACTTTGTTCTACCCAATTGCATATTTCTGAGTATCTTACCTATTTAAAAAAGTCATACCATTTGTAAAGCTCGCTTTATTATAGACAGTTGAACAACATAATAATTTGTTTCTAGATTCCTGCTTTCTTCACTACTGTTCTGTCTTCACTTCTATTAGTAGCCCCTAGAAAATACTGGAGTTGAGTGCTTTTGGGAGAAGAAAAGTTAGGTTGTTTTTGTTTTTTAAAGGATGTGATCCCCAAATAGATTGACTATGATCCTGGAGCCATGTGTCCAAGTATCAAAAGGCAATGCACATTGTACTTGATGTGTTTTTGTTTGTTTGCTTTCTTGCTTTTTTTTAGTTTATTTTTAAACAGGAAAAACAGTGATGTGGGTAATGAAATGGAACTAGATCTGGGAGGAGTTGAGGGAGGTGGGTAAACATGATCAAAATATAGTATCCAAAATTCTCAGGGAACTAATAGAAGTGAGAGAAATGGATTTTATTATCATCACAATATAAGTGAAGACAATAAAATTACTCATTAACTTAAGGGTTCTTTGGAAAGTCATTTGGGTGAAGTTTTGCAGGGGCAAACACATGAAGAAACATTTAGCTGAAACAGAGACAGGTGAAAGGATATTCTGCTAAAGCAAGCACATGAATGGACACATGATGCTGGATTCTTTGCTAATTAAAATCAGGTATTGGTCATCCTTTCATTGCATAGTTGAGTTACTTTGTTGGGACTCCATAAAGAGAAATGTGCAAAAATAAACAAACAAACAAAAACCTGATTGTGTGCTGCTGTTTCTTGCCACTTCCACAGACTCAGGCTGATTGGTTGTTGTCATCTGAGACAGTCCCATATGCCAAGGATGTTTGAGTATAAAACAGGACAGGATGGTCAATGATGGAGACTGCTTGATTGTTTAAAGAGGCTAGCTGTAAAGGGCTTCTAGGTCTCCTTTCCTGATCTTACCACTGAGAGAGGCATAGCCAAGAAATTCTTCTGACATTCCTCCTAGTACATCCTGCTGTCTAGGCGCGAGGCTAAGGCCTCGTTATCTCTGCTAGGTAGTGCTACAAGTTCAGATTCAGGTTTTTGTCCTGACTTACTGAACTGGCCTAGGTGTATCGAGTGAAATATTTGTTGAGTGGATGGATCAGAGGCTGCTTTGACCCCATGTGAACGACCTGCCCTACTATTGCAGACAACAGAGATGAGAGTTGCTAAAAAGCCTTTCTTTCTTTTCCGTTTATTGGATATTTTATGTATTTTCATTTCAAATATTATCCCTTTTCCCCCATGTCCCATACACCCTCCCCTCTCCCCATGCTTCTCCCACTCCCACCCACCTACTCCCAACTCAACACCCTGGAATTCCGCAACACTGGGAAAATAAGCTTTCACAGGATCAACGGTTTCTCCTATTGATGACAGACAATGTCAGCCTCTGCTACATATGTGGCTGAAGCCATTGGTTCCTCCATGTGTACACATTAATTGGTGGTTTATTTCCAAGAACTTGGGGTTGGGAGGTCTGGTTGGTTGATATTGTTGTTCTTCCTACGTGGTTGCAAACACCTTCAGCTCCTTCAGTCTTTTCTCTAACTCCTCCATTGAAGTCCTGGTGCTTAGTCCAATGCTTATTCGCAAGCATCCTTAACTATATCAGTAAAGCTCTGGCAGACATGACATCCATGTCAGGTTACTGTCAGCAAGAACTTTTTGGCATCTGCAATAGTGACTGGGTTTGGTGGCTGCATATAGGTGGGGCAGTCTGTGCATAACCTTTCCTTCAGTCCATGCTTTACTGTTTTCCCCTGTATTTCCTTCCATGAGTACTTTGTTCCCCTTTCTAAGGAGTGGAGCATCTACATTTTGGTCTTCCTTCTTGAGCTTCATTTAGTCTGTGGATTTTATCTTTGGTAATTCCAGCTTTTGGGCTAATATTCACTAGTCAGTGAGTGTATACCACATGTGTTTTCTGTGACTAGGTTACCTCCCTCAGGATAATATTTTCTAGTTCCTTCCATTTGCCTATGAATTTCATGAAGTCATTGTTTTTAATAGTTGAGTAGTACTTCACTGTGTAAATGTACCACCTTTTCTGTATCCATTCCTTTTTGAAGGATAACTGTGTTTCTAAAAAGGTCCATATTCCTTTCTTTTCCATTACTACTGGTAGATAGTGGGCTACCATGGATGTTAAGTATTTAGGAATCAACACTAAAAATAAGTGTTTGAAAAAATATAAGGTACAAACCATATAAATGTAATTACATGTTTAAAACAGAATTTATTTCTACTTGATAATACACTTCTTATCTAGTATACCATGGCACAATTTCTGTTTTGCTCAGCACCAAAGGATATCATATATGCTTAAAAATGTCATCTTTGGGAATTTATGTTTGTTGTAGTTTCTTTTCTACATTTTCTGACAAATTGGCTGGCTAACCAACTAAATAAAGATAGTTTAATTAGCCTCATAACATTAGGAAAATAGAGTTCATCACAGTGAAATAGACATTGTGACATAAACGTTAACATGTTCAGTAACATGTTCCTGAAGCAACAGCTAGACATTTAATTGTTATGTTTCACTTCTATTACTTCCTTCCATCATTTAGGCTCCACATCCCAAAGTTTCTACAACTTTTACCCCCTAATGCTACTTAGATTGAGATAAGTATTCAAATATATACTTTATAAAGAACATTTGATAAGAACTAGATAAGATGGTGAAGCAAAGAAGTGCAAGCCAACAGTAACCGGATGTCGATCTCTCCTGAGAGACACAGCCAGAATACAGCAAATACATAGGCAAATGACATCATTAAACCACTGAACTGAGAATGGGACCCCCATTGAAGGAATCAGAGAAAGGACTGAAAGAGCTTGAAGGGGCTCGAGACCCCATATGAACAACAATGCCAAGCAACCAGAGCTTCCAGGTACTAAGCCACTACCTAAAGACTATACATGGACTGACCCTGGACTCTGACCTCATAGGTAGCAATGAATATCCTAGTAAGAGCACCAGTGGAAGGGGAAGCCCTTTGTCCTGCTAAGATTGAACTCCCCAGTGAAGGGGATCGCCAGAGGCGGCAACAGAGGGTGAGGGGAACACCCATAAGGAAGGGGAGGGGGAAGGATGCTTGCCCGGAAACCGGGAAAGGGAATAACACTCGAAATGTATATATGAAATATTCAAGGGTTGGGGATTTAGAATACAGTGGTGAGTTGCCACTAGCATGCGCAAGGCCCTGAGTTTGGGGCTCCCAGCTCCTGAAAAAAAAAAAAAAGAAATATTCAAGTTAATTAAAAAAAAGAAATGTAAATAAGAAATACTCAAGTTAATAAAAAAAATTCAAAAAAAATATATATACTTTATAAAGAACATTTGATAGTCTAACCAGGAAAATATTTTGAGATGGATAATTATGATTGCTTAATCATTTCATATATAAAATTAAAAATGGACATATTTAATCTCCTGAACCAATATTCATGGAAATTGATGGTACCATATGTTTTATTCTTAGTGTTAAAATCTACTCTCTTACATAGCAGCTGTTGAATCTGCGATTGGCAACAAGTATATTATAATCAAATTAACTGCTTCAAATAAATATAATAGTACAACTCTACTATGATATTCACCACCTTCATAAAATATACTAATTTCATTTTAAACAGTTAATACAAGGAACCATTGGAATTTTGCCATAAATTGAAAAGAAAATATTCCTCAGGGGAGTGATTCTGAACACTATTACAATTTCTCAAGCAAGTGAAAACCATTTTCATTATTACTAAGTAAGTATCCCACATAAAAGGTGACCTAAATGACAGGGTTTCTGATAAATAAGTGACAGCAACACAAAATAAGCAATGTTTTCTGAAGCAAGGTGTCTGCAAAAATCAGGCCTAGCCAACCAACAGCCTTTCACTAAGTAAATCATCAGAGTGAGAAAGAGCCTTTCCTCTAGGCTGGGATTAAAGTCCATTTCACCAAGTACATGGGAAGGACTGTGTTCAATCTTATGCACTTATAACTGAAATTAATTTCAATTAAGGAGTGTAACATTGTACATTTTTAATCTTTGCCTATTTCATTGCATTTGTGTACATAAAATAGTAATTTAATTTTTAGGAAATAATGTAAGGTTCATTACTGTTCTCTTCAGACATAGAACTCTCATATGGACATATTTCTTAGCAGTTTGTCATGTAAAAATAATCAAGTGTTTAGAACTATATGACTTATTACACTATTCCATATTCTGTAGCAGAAAAGAAATCTAGTTCTGTAAATGTATTTATATCTTTTCAACTGATAATACATTAATATTTTAAGTAAAATTTATTTAACATAAAACTAATGTAAAAATGCAATTATCTTTAAATACTCAAAAATTATACAAAATTAACACAATCAGTTTGAGATTTTCATCATTTCTATGTTAACATCTGTACATTAATCAATTAATATCCCCACTCAGTCCTTCAAAAACCTGATATTTGTTAGTATAATGATTTTACCCTTTTGAAAATTGCACAGGCATATTAGTAAACTGTTATTTGTGCTATAATACACTGATTATGGGTGATTTTTAAAAAGTCTGTACATGGTCATATAGACATTAAATCCTGAATATTTTTCAGTGGTTGTTTGCTCCAATCAGGAAATATAGAACCCACAGGACTCAAGGGATGACTGCTTATTAAATTAATTTCTGATTCATCAATCCAAAAATATAAAAATAAAAACTTTATATCGATTTAATTGTCTAATAAACTTTACAGAGTTTATTTATTTTTAAAATAGGTTTAGAGACTATAATTTATACTAAATATGTAAAATTTTTATATCTGTTCTCTACTGTTTTATATTTGTTTATTTTTGAAACATTCACTTATTAGAACTTCCAACAAAATGCTCAAAGAAATGGTAAGTAAAGTTGTGTACTATATCATCTGGATATATAGGTGTGTGTTTGTGTTTATGTGTTTGTGTTTATGTGTGCGTGTGTGTTTGTTTATGTGCATGTAATGTAGATTTAATGCAGATGTAGGTGGATATTTTATATCTATATTATATATATATATATATGTTATTGTACTTTATTGTATACTCAGCAAAATAGAACTTTTCTTAGACATTGTTAATTAAAGATCCATTCTCATATAACATACATTTATAATAAAATACTAAAATTGTATACTTTTTTGGAAACAAGACTATATTAATACTGTTTCTATAATTAACAATAAAATTACTTTTACAAAGTTTTTTTTAGGGGATTCAAATTACTCTATCATGTTTTCATCCTATTGAACCTACCTTATGATTTTATATGAGATTGGATCTATGGAGAAAAATTTTGCTCATCTTTGTCCATATGTTATGATATATTCTGCTATAATATTCTTTGTTGGTAGGTCAACTTATGTTTTCAGTCATTTTACTTCTTTTAAATTGAACTTGCTTGGCTTTTGCAATTTCTAACCTTAAGTAAAGTGATATATAGGAATATATATATATATATATATTTTTTTTTAAGAAGAAATAATTTTATCCTGGCTGATTTCAACATGTCCTCCTTTGTTCCAATACTTTTCTTATGAGTGGTCTACGTAAAAATATTTTGATGTCTGCAGTACTTAGACTTTTGGAGCCTTTGAAATGCTTTATTTGATGTTTGTCATCAAGGTTGAGAATTATTCAGCCATTGTTTGCATTTCTTTGCTTTTCTTTCTTTCTCCTTCTGCAGTCACAGTATATCTGTGACATATGCAATCATATGTTTACATCAAATTCCTATAAAAAAAAAGGCACTACTGGATTCTTTCTTCCCCTCCCAGACTCCTGATATTCTCTGTCCTCTAAATATCCAGATTTGTTAGGATTTAGCCTGTAGTTTATTAATCACTTGTTCTGACAGCTCAAACTTTGATGAACCATTGTCATCTTCTGTTTTCTCATTTTCCCAGCATGTTTTTAGGTTTTTATAGGAATTTATTTTTAAAAACTTTACTAACAAATTGTCACATTTATGTCTCTAGTATTCTGTTATCTCTTCTTCCTTTCCTTCTGTTAATTTTTTTTTGTTTCACTGTAGAATATTGGTCCCAATTTTTTGTTTCATTATTACATATGACTTGTTTAAATAGAGATATTTTATGAGATTTACTGTAGCTGAAATTTTTATATTATTAAATCGTCTACTTTTTAATGGTTTAGGAGTGTGAGATAAGGAAAGATCCAGGAATACATGATTACTTTCACTTTTATAGATTTCCCAACAGTGGTAATCTTTGATACCAATAGTGATATATTTTCATTTTTTAATTCTTTAACCAGAATATTTACTATAAACTTAAGTCTTAGTGTGTGGGTTGAAAATTGACTTAACATTTGAGGATTACATTTCTATCTCATATTCCTCCAGGGTTCATCACTGAATATTCTGAGTGTTCTATTTCTGGGGCACAAGTTGCTATGGTATTGCCCCTAAACATGGCATACTAGGATCTTTCCACCAGTTAAAAGACCTTTTAAATTCAGTATTACATCATAGTCCTAAAGGTCCTTGTTGCAAAGCAGGTTTCTCCATTTGTTTTCAATTCTGTTTGATGCTTGGGGGAACAAGTTCAATTGCAAACCACATTTTGGTTTGATTGCTTGTCAATGAGTACATTCTAGATTTAATGCGCAACTTTCTTATTGACTCAATGCCAGGAGTGATCTCCTTGGGTTTCTTTTTTCCTAAGCTTTGCATTTAATTTTTGGATTCTTTGTCATACTGTTCTACCAGAAAACTACCATCTTCCTTCAGTTGTTCTCCCTCAATGCAGAACTATATATAACCGTTAGGCATATAGTTCTTCAATCTCTTCCAATTTACATGTGTCTCTTCAATGCTTACATCTAGTCTCTTCCTTTCGATAGAATACCTTAAACATTGGCTAACAGGTTACATGCAATCAGGTCATACATTCTCTGAAACAGTATTTATGGTACTAAAAAAAGAATGCTTCAATATCAACCAACCAGATCCCCCCAGAGCTGGCCAGTGCCAACCAAAGTGTTCACAAGGAAGGACCTATGGCTCTAGCTGCATATATAAGAGAGGCAGGTTTCGTTTGGCATCAATAGGAGGAAAAGACCTTGGTTCTGTGAAGGATCATTTCCCCCAGTATAGGGTAATGCCAGGGTGGTGATGTTGGAGTAGGTGGATGGGAGGGAGAGCATCCTCACAGAAGCAGGGGGAGGGGTATAGGAAAGGAGGGAACAAGGAAAAGGTATAACATTTGAAATGTAAATACAGAAAATATTCAATAAAAAAACAGGTGCAAAATAAATTGAATGTTTCATTCTAAGACTTTTCTTGCCTAGTTGTTTTCTCTTCTTAGCCTGAGGTACATCTATTCTCAAATTTTATTGGAGATAACTTTTATTTTTTATTGGATATTTTATTTACTTACGTTTCAAATGTTTTCCCTTTCCCTGTTTCCAGCCACAAACCCCACATCACATCCTCCCTTCTCCTTCCCCTATGAGATTCCTCCCCCAGCCACCCACCCACTCCTATCTCACTACCCTGGTATTCCCCTGTACTGGGATATTGAGCATTCATAGGACCAAGGACCTCCCCTCCAATTGATGCCACATAACGGAGTCCTCTGATACACATGCAGGTGGAGCCATGGGTCCCTCCATGTGTACTCTTTTGTTGGTCTTTTAATCCCTGGGACCTCTGGGAGGTCTTGTTGGTTGATACTGTTGTTCTTCCTATGGGGTTGCAAATACCTTCAGCTCATTCAGTCCTTTCCCTAACTCCTATATCAGGGTCCTAGTACTCATTATCAATTGTTTTCTGTGAGTATCCACATCTGTATTTGTCAGGCTTTGGCAGAGCCTCTCAGTAGCAGCTATAACAGGCTCTTGTCACCAACTCCTTCACATTAGCAATAGTGTCTGAGTTTGGTGTCTCTATATGGGATGGATCCTCAGGTAAGGCAGGCTCTAGATGGCATTTCCTTTAGTCTCTGTTCCACACTTGGCCCCTTTACTTTCTTTAGACAGGAACAATTCTGGGTTAAAAATTTGCAGTTGAGTGAATGGCCCAGTGCTCCCAACGGGGGCATGTCTAACATCTGGATATGGTCTCTACAGGTTCTTCCTCCCCTTCATTGGGCATTTTACCTAATATCATCCCCATTGGGTCCTGGGAACCTCTTGCTTTCCTGGCATCAGGGACATCCTGGTGGCTACCACCAGTTCCCCATCCCCCATTGCTAGACACTTCTATTCAATTTCCTGATCCTCTATATATCATTGTAGTCTCTTCTCATACCTGATCCTGTCCCCACTTTTTCCCAGCCACCTCTCATCTTCCCAAGTCCCTCCCACCCTCTATCTCCTGTAAGTATATTGTTCCCCATTCTCAGTAGTATTGAAGTATCCAAATTTTGTTCTTTCTTCTTCTTGAGCTTCATCTGATCTGTGAGTTGTTTCGTGGGTATTCTGAGCTTTATGCCTAATATCCACTTATCAGTGAGTGCATACCATGTGTGCTCTTTTGTGACTGTGGCTTACCTCACTCAGGATGATATGCAAAAATACTCAATAAAATTCTTGAAACTGAATCTAAGAACTCATCAAAATGTTCATTCACCTTGATCAAGTAGACTTCATGCCAGGGATGCAGGCATGGTTCAAAATATGGAAACCCATCAAAGTAATCCACTGTGTAAACAAACTCAAAGAAAAAAACAAACATTATCATCACATTAGATGCTGAGAAATCATTTGACAAAATTCAACACCCCTTCATTTTAGTCTTGAAAAGATCAGTAATTCATGACTTGTACCTAAACATAGTAACAGCAATATACAGCAAACCTGTAGCCAACATCAAACTAAATAAAGAGAAATTTGAAGCAATCTTACAAAAATCAGGGACTAAGTAAGGCTGCCCATTCTCTCCCTATCTATTCAATATTCAAAGTCCTAGCCAGAGCAATTAGACATCTAAAGGAGGTAAAAGGGATATAAAGTGGAAAGGAAGAAGTCAAATTATCACTGTTTGCTGATGATATGATAATATACTTAAGTGACCCCAAAAATTTCAACAGAGAACTCCGACAACTGATAAACAAGTTCAGCAGAGTGGCTGGATATAAAATTAACTCAAACAAATCAGTAGACTTCCTCTACTCAAAGGATAATCCGACTGAGAAAGAAATTAGGGAAACAACACCCTTCACAATAGTCACAAATAATAAAAGATATCTTGGAATAACTGTAACCAAGCAAATGAAAGATCTGTATGACAAGAACTTCAGGTCTCTGAAAAAAAATTGACTAAGGTCTCAGAAGATGGAAAGATGTCTCATGATCATGGATTGGTAGAATTAATATAGTAAAATAGGAGCTAACTTTTAAATTTCCACGTTTCCTTCTGCTCGTTCACAATAAATATTTCTAATTTTTTTCACTTCAAAACATAATATATTTACTTTGATTATGTTGTTGCAGATTGAAGAATTTTTATTTTATGGCCAAATAATATTCCATTGCTTATGCATACAATATTTTATTTATTAATCAGTTTGCCAATGCCTTGGAATTTTAATTTGTAATTTATTGTGAATAATATTATACCGAACATAGCAAAAATTCTCTGATATTATAGATCCATTTCCTTTACAATGAAGACTTAGCTATGGGTTGATGATTTATATAGTATTTCTTAATTTAAGAAACCTTTCTTATATATAGTTAGCAAATAAAACATAAACAAATAGCAAGATTAGTAAGAACCAAAGTCTATATTTTGCAATGAATATCTGTACAGTGAGAATTGGCATTATGGTAACAGTTCTTGTTTTTGAAATAGCCATAAAATTGAACTTTTTAATAAGTGGTTAAAGAACTCTGAAAATTAGTTATGCTGAATATGTATTTCACACACTTTGTTGTCACCTCTGCATATTCTTTTGTTTTAATTGATTAATAGCATCATTTATTTAAAATATAATTACAGAATTTCCTTTCAACTGCTTGTCTCCTCAAACCTTCACATACTCACTCCCTGCCTTCTCTCAAATACATGGCTTTTTATTCCGTACTGTGGTTAACACACACACACACACACACACACACACACACATATTATAATTTGTTTTTATTAATAAGTATATAAATGCCACCTGATATGTCTGTTTAGTGTCAAAACACACAAAAACTTAAATGGACCATTTTGAAGATGTCATAGTCATAAACATTTACTTATTGTTAATATAATAAAGAAAAATATATAATTTAAATGACTAAATAGCAACTTTCATATTTGCTTCAGAAGTATATTCAGATAGATGTGCATGATCATTTATTACCTTCTCTTATAAGTTTATGAATTTTTGTATATAAAACTTGGTACTGTTTCTATTCTAAATAATGACTTAATATCTGACATGGAAGACTTTGAATTTTGCACTTTTATTAAACTTTAAGGCAATCCTCAGGATAACATTTATTCTAATGGAGTATTTACAAATTAGAGCCTAAGAAGCTTAAAAGATTTCTACTTTATAATAAGGTATGGTGTAGGAAAAAAAAAGAAATATGCAGTCTTTTTGGTTATTTAATCAAAGATGCATCCTGTAATTTTTTTTGTTTTGTTTTTTGTATTTCAGTCAGCCTTAACCCAAAACCTAAGAATAATACTTGTCTAAACATGATCACTGAATTAATCCTTAGATTACAAAACAGAAGTATCATTTTAAATGACTTTTGGTGGCATTTTCAATGCCTGGTTGGCTGACATTTAGTGTCAGTCTAAAGGAAATACAAGGACAAAGAGTGGAGCAGAAACTGAAGAAAAGTCCATCCAGAGACTGCCCCATCTGTGGATCCATTCCACATTCAAACAAACCCAGACACTATTGCAGATGACAAGAAGTGCACGCTGACAGGAGCCTAATACAGTTGTCTCCTGAGAGGGTCTGCCAGATTCTGACAAATACAGATGAGGATGCTTGCAGCCAACCATCAGACTGAGCACTGGGACCCAAAGATAGGAATTAGGGAAAGCACTGAAGGAGCTGAAGGGGAGTAACCCCATAGGAAGTAAAACGGTTCAAATAACTGGAACCCTCACAGCTCCCAGGGACTAAACCACAAACCAGAGTACACAAAATGGAGGTTCCCCATGGCTCCAACTGCATATGCGTAGCAAGATAGACATATCTGGCTTCAGTGGCAGGGGAGGCCCGTGGTCCTGTGAAGACTCGATGCCCCAGTATAGAGAAATGTCAGGACCGTTAGGTGTGAATTGGTGGGTGAGTGGGCAAGCACCCTCATAGAGGCATAGGGAGAAGGAATGGAGTAGGGGGATTCAGGAGGAGAAGCTGGAAAGGAGGATAACATTTGAAATGTAAATAAATAGAATAACCAATTAAAAAATAGGAAAAAGAAAAAAACAAGTCCTCCTCTTACATCTCTGAATTACAATAGTTGTATAGCACATGTAAGAAGAATATCAAGGATACTGCCTTAATTGTTAGTCAAATATTCTCCATCTCAAATGAAGATTCAAGCACATCTGACAGTTACATGTTCTAGCATATTATCCTGAACTTAGAGTTTTCCGTTTCTCAATGGAGCCTAGCCTTACGACTCGTCAGTCCGTTATTGTACTTCCTGTCTATACAATTGTGGAAATTCTGAGCCATATTTTATTAAGAACTTTCCTAATATTTTAAATCTAAGATGGCAGTGGTTTTGCCAGAAGTCATGCTCTAAATGTTGACATTTTGTTTAGAACTGGAATGCATTTATGTTGCTGATCTCACAACTTGTGATAAAACAAAAATAATTCTACTGCTTAGGAAGTCGTATTTGTTGTAGTATGTGCAGTATTATAGAGCAATGTATTACACATTTGTTTCTAGTAATGACATTGCAAATAATCCTATTGTTCTGACAGTAGTATAAAAGTAAAGTTTTTTGGGGGATTGGAGAGTTTATATTTGATAATGACAAAATATTGTCTCATGTGATTTAAGGACATTCTGGTTCTACTTATAATTAAAAAGATTGCTGTAAACAACAATAAAAATATCTGAGCTACCTCTTTGAATATCCACAAGAAGAAAGAGCATTCGTTTAGAACACTCTCTTTGGAAACTGATGATTGGGAAATCTGCCGGGACCTTTCTGGTTATGGAATTGCCTTTCAAATCCTGGTGTCCCAGTTCTATAATTTTATCACTTAAAAAGTAGAACATGTTGATAGCCTTCAAGGCCATATTGATTTACATAGTAAATTTAAGGTTTACCTAAGTAACAAAGCAAGACAGGTGAAGAATCAAAACTAGATACAAAATACCTCTGTAAAGATGATACTCACTTATGAAATGTTAGAGAATCCTCAGGTTGCAGGCCTAGAACATTGGCACTCATTGAAATCAGACTTTATCAGAAAGCTACTGAACTTCTGTTTCACAAAGTCCTTTTCCAACACCCAGCACAAGAAATTACTGAGGACTGCAAAAACCTATCTATGCCTTCCAAATCAAAACTCTTGGTACTTTTCAGGAAATAGTAGAAACTATAAGGATTTAACTTTTCAGGCTACTAAACTGTGTGAAATCTGTAATGAGTGTATGACAGTAACACCCAAAGATGTTCTGTCATTATAGGTATGAGGAATACAGTGAATAATTTACTAGGATGGAAATATTTTTTGTTCATTTTTTGTTCTTCTTAATGTTAATTTTTTCACCATGGACCAACTGTGCTGTAAATGTTTCCCATTTCATTTGAGTTTCAATTTTTAATTCAAATAGAAGCATTAGTACAATCAGGATGCTTCAGTGTATAAGTTACAAGAGTCCAACTTCATAAAATTATAAATATGCCTGCTAATTATTTTTGTGAAAACAACTATTTACTTCTGACATTTTCTTAAAGAAAATAAGTGGATAGACAAATAGATTCACAAACAAGTGAAAATTTTATGTCAAAAGGAAGACCCTTCAAGGAACTAAAACAATTTCTTTAAAATCATGTGGAAATATAAACCACTGGGACAAAAATATACTTAAATTTATTCTAAATTTGAAAGATTCTTAATTATGATTATCTCAGATGCTTTCTATAAAAATTGATAGAAAATAGCTGAATAAGGATGCCATGGAAAATTGATGTCTGTTTTACACTTGACAGTTCTCTAGTCTTTACTTCATTTTGTGAACTATAAATTAAGATAATTTTGTCCTATGCATGTTCTGCTGCGATGTTGGATAGAATTAATGAGGATTTCTGAACTATGATGCAGTTCATTAAATTAGCTTGGCAAGTTTACACATGAATGAACCCTTAGAAAGCCCTGAGAATGTATTTAAAAAATAGGCAGGACAAATTATCCATGGAATTGAAGGACTCAGGCAAGGATGCTCATAATGAAAAGATAACAATTTGTTTTTAGTTAGCAGTTTGCTAATGTGTAGGTTTCAATCACTAGAGCTACTCTTGGGAAATAAGTGTCTCACCAGTACAAAGTGTCAAACTTACAGAGGGCTTTTGTAATAGGGGTTGAATGGATCAAGAACACAAGAGTAAATAGTCTACAATGTGCTAAAAAAAGAAAAGCAACTCTGTGTCTTAACTTACAGGGAGGCAATCAAATGTTTGGTGGTATTTCTCTTCATACTGAGGAAAGAAAATTGGATGAAGTCTTTGATTGGCCTGCTATAAAATGCCATCTTAGCTAGCAATTTGCTCTGTGTAGCACAATTACATCGTCTCTCCATTATTAGTAACCTAAGGGAGTATTTAAAGGATAAGTGTTTCCCATTCTTTTTTAAAGTTAAAAAAAGTTCACATGCTTTTTTGAGAGAAGACCAAGAAAAAATGAATTCAGGGAATAGAATTAGTAACCAAAATAGATTACAAATCAATATCACTTTCTACAAATTTATTTTAATTAATTCTTTCAGAATTTCATACAAAGTAATTTCATCACTTAGTTATGGGACTCATGAACTCCTTTTCCCTTCATTCTGTAGGGTTGAGTGGCTTGATTATTTTGCAGGTTTTCTGCAGTCAAATATAACTGGTGTTTATATATGGTGTGAGTACATAGTGCAGTTCAAGTTCAGAAGACATTGTGTAAAATACTGTTACTATTGTAGGTTTAAAGTCTCTGAAAATTCTACTTTAACTTATGGTCAAGTTAAATCCTTTGTCTTTCAAGAAAAATCAGAATTTTAATTTGTTAGAGTTTTTTCCTCATTTATTCCGTTCATCATGTTTGTATCTTCATCTTTGTTTCTACATATAGAAATATAAAAATATGTTCATTCTTGATATTTTCTGCAAAATGTATCAAAGTTACCTGTTCTAATGGATTGCTTAGAGGAAACATGTTTAGAAATATAGATCTTTAAAATTGTGGTAGCTATGAGCTTATGTGTTATGGCGGAACCTATATTTTTGTGACAGGCTATAGTGTTAAAAATATTCATTATATAAAGTGCTTACTATTTCCTGTTCCTTTCTTTAAGTATATAATTATTTTATTTTGTTTGTTTAAATGGTAAGTTTTGTAAGAACTTCTGTATAAGAAATATTTACATTGCAATTAATTATTGAGTAGAAATGTGACTTTCACTACTACAGTTTTTTTTTTGTGTGTGTGTGTGTGTGTGTGTGTGTGTGAGAGAGAGAGAGAAAATAACCATATTAATTCAACTTTCACCTCAACTTAAAACAACACAGGAATTAAAAGTATATGTACAAATTTCATCAAAATTCCAAATTTGCCTGTTCTTAGATATTTTGTTTGATGCATGGTGAATAAAAGTTATTAGAAATATAGGAAATAATGAATATTGATTTTACCTACCTCAAACCCATTTCCATTTCATTTCCTAATAGTGCCATTATTTCATTTCAGAAACTTTCTTTCTGTCACAATAAATATGAGTATGTTTCATAATCACTTTTAGCAGTCTGAGTCGTAACATGATCAAATAATTTCAGTGTTTCCAGCTTATACTGAAATACCTTAAACAAGAACCATTAGTTGATATATATGCTTAAAAACTCACATACTCGTTCAAGGACTCTCTGGGACTTTTGTTGTAGCACATTAGGAAAAGACTCCTTTTTTAGCTATAGAGATAGTTATACAATAACAAAATACATTTTGCAAACATATCTATTAATACTTCTCCTAATGATGCCAGTACAGAGAAGAAAAGCAAGAGACTAAAAAGGTAAAGTAGTTACAACAGCCTATTACTGTTGGATAAAGTCAGAAAAGAAATGCACGATGCTAAATACTTTGTAGAAAAAAAAAAACCTTTCTTTTCCTTTAATAAAGTCCTGCTCTTTTCCACTCAATTTTGTTTACTGATTGGATGAATAATGTACATTCCATTACAGCTATTGTCATTGGCAACAATTGAAATATAAGATGAGAATGAAATCATTCTCCCTTGTTTGTTAAAACTAGGTTAATATTTACCCAATGACTTCATCCTACCAAGAGTGTAATTTAATGCCACAGCCTCCTGTGCACAATTATCCACAGCATTTTTCAGTAGTTCTTTATTCACATAGCGAATGAAATTAAATGATAGTAATTATAATCTGCTGTTGCTTTCCTATTAGTATTGCAGTATTTTTTCTTGACTCCACTAAACCTGATTTATTTTTGAAATCATATTTTAAAAAATCAAACTTTTAAGAAAAAAAGCCTTCTTTTTGGAGAACTTTTGACCTTACAGCATTAGTCTTATATAGTAATACATAGCTAATAAAGTAATATGATGATGCTTACTTGACTCAATATTTCTGCAGAATATTATCATGTATGATTTCATAATTGAAAAAAATGAAGATAATAGTTCCTGAAGAAATAATATAAATAATCGCAATCACCTAAGAAATGACATAGGAACAAAGAAATATATACATATCTCCCTGGCAATGATAGATAAGATAGTTACCACACAGGGGCTGTTGAAGAATTTGGGGGGTTTTTTGTTTGTTTTTTGTTTTGTATTTTTTTCTTCCCCTCTCCCTCCAATCAGAATAGATACAGTTGGTGGGGTCAGTAATAATGTGTGGAGTCTTGAAACCAGGAGGATTTTTAAATTTAAAACCTGACTCATTGACAAGCAGCTGAGTTGGAGGACTTACTTGGCTTGTCTCTCAAGAGGCAGGGGTGAGGTAGAATTGGGTGTGTGAGTCAGTCAGCACAATTCGATCTTGTGAGCATGCCTACTCTATGGTGCAGGTGCACCTCATCTATGCCTCAGTTTCCCTGGGGCTTTCTTGTCAGCCAGTTAATATACTAGCTCTTAGGCAGTAAATGCAATGGTTTTTTTTCCTTTAAAATTTTATACTGTCTTGTTTAAAAGTCTTCTGAATGTATGTGTATGTGTTATTAAAACTTTTTCTCAGTTTAAAAAAAAAGAAATGATATGGAAAAACCAGGTACTCTTTTTATGACTCCAATTAAATCTCAATAATTTGAGTTGTTAGAAGAGTAAAGGAAACCATTTTTTGTAAGACTTACATCACTATGACAAGTACCTATGAAATATAATGAAAGAATTGCAATTTTGGTTCATGGTTTTGAAGGTCTCAGTCCATTTTTGACTAGTGATATTACTTTGAATGTTAGATGAGGAAGAACGTCATAGCAGTCTAAATTTGGTAAAGAACAGAAGCACTTTTCTGGTAGCCAGAGAGCAGGGCAGAGATATAGGAAGGGGTCAAATCAAGTAACCCATAAGCCATGCCGAATCATCTACTTACTAAGCCAAGGTAATGTTTTTAAATTTTCCATCAACTGGAATGCAAGTTCCAAGCATATGAGTTTGTGTTAAATTTTTTATATTCAAGATGTGACACCAGAAATTTGTCTCTAATTCCAAAATTACAATAAAATATTTCATATATCTGTCTGTGAATTTGTTTCCACGTTTGTCTCCTTGTCATGCTTTCTGTTGTTTCCTTACCTTTCCTCTGTCTCCTTCATTTGCTCATTCACCATGATGCAATGTTAAGATATAATGAAACCAATGAGGCCCTCACAAGTGGATCAGTTGTTGAGAACGATATGCCTTAATCTTTCAAGCTCCAACAGTTTGAGATAATATACCTGGTTTTGTGTGTTTGTCTGTTTGTCTTTAATAGATTTCCCAATCTCAGTTATTTTGTTAGAAAAACAGTAAATGGATTAATATAGATACTCATATTATTTACCATTGGCCTTTTGTAGAAATCACATGAAACTTCTGTATGCTGTTTTTTTTATTTTAATTATACTTTTACATCTAATTCAAAGATATATAGTATATGATGTTCACATGCAAATAAATAAGTCAATTCATCTTCTAATCCACACTTCTTCCTGCAATCCCAGAGACATGCCCATCAGAAACACCATGTGAGAATATTTCCTCAATTCCTTGTCTGACAACCCCTCTAGGCAAATTTAGGACCTGTAAGTTCTACCCTATTCCCCCTGCACTTAATTCCATGAGCCACAGCTCTGCCTGCATCGCTGGAGCTCTGCTGCCACTAGGGACCAAAAAGACATATCCTTCTGCCATCACCATGTGCCACTGGGTACAGAACCAAGCAGAGCAGCCATGAGGTCTACCCCACTCCATATTCTGTTTCATACTTCTACTTGAAATCCTAGAGGCCTGCAGCCATCAGGGCCCAGCAGGCCTTCCATTACCAGGGACAACCAGTTGAAAAAAGGCCAGCGTAAGAACACTACCAGCAAAAGCTAGGGCAACATAGCACCACTGGAATCCAGCTATCATACAACAGCAACTCTTGAATATTTTAACACACATGAGGTGTAAGAAAAGGCACTAAATCTAATCTTATGAATATGATGGTGCCCTTTAAAAGAGGAAGGAAATAAATGCCTTAAAGGAGTAGAGGAAAATACAGTCACACATGTAGAGGCCGTTAAAGGAAAATAGAATATAAATATAAAAAATACAGCAAAACAGGTGAACGGAATGAATAAAACTCCCCTGGAGACAGAAAACCGCGAAAGGAGAACAGGAAAAATAGTGCCTAAAGAATAATAAAAGGGATGGCTCAAAAAGAAAATTCTACTGACACATAATAATCAAAACACTAAATGAACAGAACAAAGAAAGAATATTAAAAAATGAAAGAGAAAAAGGCCAAAGAACATGTGATGGCAGATCTAAATGATTAAACCTGACTTCTCAACAGACAATCTAAAACACAGAAGGACCTTGGCAGATGTCTTATAGAACCTACGAAACCACAGATGTCAACACAGTCTACTATACTCAATCAGCATAGATATAATAAACAAGATATTCCATGACAAAAACAAATGTAAACAATATTTCCACTAATCCAGTCCTATAGATGATGCTAGAAGGAAACTGCAACACAAGAAAGGTAACTACACCCAATATAACACAAGAAATGGATAATATCACAAATGAAAAGAATTACACACCCCCCCCACACACATATAGTCACACAACCCCTACCACCACCAAAATAGCAGGAATTAAGTCATTGGTTTCTAATATCTCTTACATCAAAAGATTCAATTCCCTAATAAAAAGGTAAGGCCTAATAAAATGGATGCATATACTGGATCTATCATCCTCCTGCTTATAACAAAACAAACCAAAACAAAGCAAAGCAAATCTTAGTAATAAAATTAGACATTTACCTCAGCATAAAAGGATAGAGAAAGATTTCCCCAGCAAACAGACTTAACAAAAACAAATGGAGTAGCCCTTCTAATATCTTTTTAAAATTGATGTTGCATCCCATTCACTGTCCCCCTTCCTGATCACACCAAGCACATAAACCTCACACCTACCTCCACTTCTCTTCTGAGAGTGTGGTTGCTCCCTAGATATCCACCCCAACCCTGACACATCAAGTCTCAGAGGGACGAGATGAATACTTTCCCACAGAGGCCAGAAAAGGCACCCCAGTTAGAATAACATGTCCTACATACATGGACCAGATTTGGGGATAGCTCCTACTCCAGTTGTTTAGTACCCACATAAAGACCAAGCTGCCCAGCTGTTACATATATGCAGGAAGTCTTAGGGCCAGCCTGCATATGCTCTTTGGTTAGTGGTTCCATCTCTGAGAGCCTCAATGTTCCAGTTTAGTTGACTCTGCAGGTCTTCCTGTGAAGTTCTCATTCACATCAGGGCCAGCAACCCTTCTTCTTATTCTTACATAAAATTAGTCCCCAAGCTTCATCCAGTGTTTAGCTTTTGATGTCTTTATCTGTCTGGGCTAGCTGCTGGGTGGGACCCCTCAAAGGAGAGCCATGCTAGAATCCTTTTTGCATGCATAAACGAGTATAATTAATAGTGTCAGGGATAGGTAGGTGCTTGCCCTAAGAATGGGTCTCAAATTGGGCTTCATATTGGTTAGGCATTCCCTTGGTCTCTGTTGCATCCACATTTCCTGCATTTCTTGAAGACATGAAAAATTTTGCGTTGAAACTTTTGTGGGTGGGTTGGTATTCTTATCACTCCACTGGAGTTTTCCCTGGCTATATGAATTGGCCTCTTCAGGTTTCATACCCCTGATCCTGTGAGTCAGATAAATTTACACACATTGATTCTTAGGTGCTGGTCTATCAAGTCATGAGGATGCCCCACAGTTTCCCACTCCTGACAGTTACAGATTTCTATTCATTCTCATGTCCATCTGGCCATTTCTCTTGTCCCTCGACAAATTATTCTGAACATACACATTCTTGTCCTTGTTTCCTCTCCCTCCCAGTTCTCTTCCTCCATCTGTCTTTCTATGATTATATTATTCCCTCTTCTAAATAAAATTCAAATGTCTTTTTATGGTGCCATCCTTCCTGTTTTGCTTTTTTGAATCTGTGCAGTGTATCATGGGTATCTAGTATTTTATGGCTAATATCCACTTATAAGTGAGTAAATACTAGTACTGTCCTTTTGAAATTAAGTTATCTCACTCAGTATGATATTCCCAAGTTTCATCCATTTGCCTTCAAAACTCACAATGTCTTTGATTTTTAAAGCTGAATAGTATTCCATTGTATAGATGAAACACATTTTCATTATCCATTCTTCAGTTGAGGGACATCTAGTCTTTTTCCAGTTTCTGGCTATTATGAATAAAGCTGCTATGAATATAAACAAACAAGTGCATTTGTGGGATGCTGGAATATTTTGGGGTATATTTCCAGGAGTGGTATAGCTTTGTCTTGAGTTAGAACTATTCTCAGTTTTCTAAGAAACTGTCAAATTGATTTCCAAAGTGGCTGTACAAGTTTATATTGCCACCAGCAATGGAGGAGTGTTGACCTTGCACTACATCCTTACCAACCAGCATGGGCTATCACTTGAGTTTTTTCTTAGTCATGCTGGCTGGTGAAAGATGGAATCTCAGAGATGTTTTGATTTTCATTTCCCTGATAACTAAGTGTTTTTAACATTTCTCTAAGTGCTTCTCAGCTGGTAGAAATTCCTCTGTTGGCAATTCTCTGTTTAGCTTTCTACCCCATTTTTAATTGAGTTATTTGGGTTGTTGTCTAGCTTCTTGTACTATCTATGAATTTTGGATATAAGATCTCTATCAGATCCAGTGTGGGTGAAGATCCTTTCTCAATCTTCATGCTACCTTCTTTTTTTTTCTTAAAGACAATGTCCTTTGCCTTATAGAAGCTCTTGATTTGGGGTAGAGCTTTGTTTAGGGTTAAAAATAGGCATTTATTTGCATTCTTCTATATATAGTCATCCAGTTAGACCAGCATCATATTTTGTATATGCCTTACCTTTTCCAATGTATAGCTTTTTGTTCTTCGTCAAAAATCAAGAGTCCCTCAGTGTGTGTATATATTACTGGATCTTCTATTTGATTCCATTGATCAACTTGTCTGTTTCTGTACCAGTACCACTACTGGATTTTGTCAGAGACTTTTTTAGCATTTAATGAGGCTGATAATTCTAATATCTAATAAAAAAGACTTTCAAACAAGAGTAATGAAAGGAAACAGGGAAGGATACTACACACACTTCAAAGGAAAAATCCAACAGGAGGATGTTTAAATTCTGAACACTTATGCCTCAAATGTAAGTGCAACCACATCAGTAAAAGAAACTTACTAAAACTAAATAACACATTAAACTCCACACATTAATAGTAAAAGACTTCATCTCCATACTTTAAACAGGGGAGGTCACGGAAAGAGTGACTAAACAAAGGGTAATTAAACTGATAGACATTAGAAATCAACCGGACTTAACAAACTTATGTAACATTTCACGCATACACAAAAGTATATACTTCTTATCAGCACCTTACAGACACTTCTCCAAATCTGAGATTATAGTCATTCCCAATTGAAGCCTCAATAAATAGAAGAAAATTACAATAAAACTTTTCATGTTCTCAGAACAAAATTCACTAAAGATAGACTTCAACAACAAGAGAAACAAACAAACTAACAAAAACCCTACAAAATAAAGAAAACTGAACATCTCTTTCCTCAATGAACATGGGTCAGGGAAGAAATAAGAAAAGAAATCCAATACTCTCTAGAATTCAATGAAATTTAAGGTCAACATACTCAAATGTGTGCAACACAATGAAAGCAGTGCAAAGAGGAAATTTTTTTAGCACTAAGTGCCATCATAAATAAATTGGAGAGATTTCTTTTATTTATTTATTTATTTATTTATTTATTTATTTATTTATTTATTTATGTTTACACTCCAGATTTTATTTATTTTATTCCCTTCCTGGTCTGGCCTCCAACTGTTGCACATCCCATAGCTCCTCCCTGAATCTCTTGTCTCCATGAGGATGTCCTCTCCTACCCAACCCACGAGACCTCTAAATGCTCTGGGGCCTCCAGTCTGCTGAGGGTTAGGTATATCTTTTCTGACTGAACCTAGACGAGGGAATCCTTTGCTTTATATGTGTTGGGAACCTGATACCAGCTTGTACATGCTGCCAGTTGGTTATCCAGTATCTGAAAGACCTCAAGGGTCCACATTCATTGAGACTGCTGGTCCTCCTACAGGGTTGCCCTGCTCTTCAGTTTCCTCTAGCTTTTACCTAATTCAACCACAGAGGTCAGCAGCTTTCTGTTCATTGGTTGGATACACATATGTACATCTGACTCTACAAGCTGCTTGTTGAGTCTTTCTGAGGGCAGTTATGATAGGTTCCCTTTTGTGAGTGTTCCATAGCCTCAGTAATAGTGTCAGGTCTTGAGGCCTCCCCTTGAGCTGGATCCAACTTTGAACCCATTGCTGGACCTTCTGTTCCTCAGGCTATCTTCATTTCCATCCCTGCAGTTCTTTTAGACAGAAAGAATTATAGGTCAGAGTTTTGACTGTGGGATTGCAAACCCATACCTCACTTGATACCCTATATTTTTGCAGGAGGTTGGCTCAATGTGTTCCCTCTCCTTACTGTAGGGCATTTCATCTAGGGTCCCCCCTTTGAATCCTGAGAGTCTCTTACCTCTCATGTTTCTGGTACATTCTAGGGCATCCTCCAAACCTCCTTCCTTCCGAGGTTGCCTGTTTCCATTCTTTCTGCTGGAACTCTGGGCTTTAGTCCTTTTCCAAAACCCAATACCAGATCATGCTCCCTTCTCTCCCAGCCCCTCCCTCCTCTGCCTCCCAGATCCCTCAGTCCCTCCCCCCTCGTGGTTGCTTTCTTTTACCTCCCAAGTGGGACTGAGGTGTCCTCACTTGGGCCATTCAGCTTGTTGACTTTTTTGAGTTCTGTGGACTGTATTGTGGGTATCCACTTATTAGTGAGAACATACCATGCGTGTCTTTCATGGTTTGAGTTACTTCACTCAGGATAGTATTTTCTAGTTCCATCCATTTGCCTGTGCAACTCAGGATGTCCTTATTCTTAATAGCTGAGTAGTATTCCATTGTATTAATGAGCCACATTTTCTGTATCCATTCTTCTGCCATGAGTCATATAAGTTGTTTCTGATTTCTGGCTATTACAAATATGGCTGCTCTGAACGTGGTAGAACATGTGCCACTGTGACATGGTGGGTCTTCTTTTGGTATATTTCCAATAGTGGTATTGGTGGAGTCTTTATATAGATATATTCCCAATTTTCTGGGGAACATCCCACTTGAATTCCAGCATAGTTTTACCAGTTTGCAATCCCACCAGCAATAGAGAAGAGTTCTTTTTCTCCACATCTTTGACAATATGTGCTGTCACCTGTTTTTGTTTTTGTTTTTTGGTTTTTGGTTTTGGTTTTTATTTTTCTTAGTCATTCTGATTGGTATATGGTGGAATCTCAGGATTGTTTTGATTTGCATTTCTCTGATCACTAAAGCCTTTGAATATTTCTTTATGTGCTTCTCAGCCATTTGAGATTCCTGTGGTAAGAATTCTCATTTTAGTTCTAAACCCCATTTTTTGATTGTGTTGTTTGGTTTTCTCGTGGTAATCTTCTTGAGTTCTTTATATATTTTTGATATTATCCCTCTATCAGATGTGGGGTTAGTGAAGATTTTCTTCACAATCTCTAGGTTGCCAATTTGTCTTATTGACGATGTCCTTTGCCTTACAGAAGCTTTTCAGTTTCATAAAGTCCCATTAAGCAATCCTTGATCTTAGAGCTTGAGCCATTGGAGTTCTCTTTAGGAAATTGCTGCTTGTGCCCATGAGTTCAAGGCTATTTCTCACATTCTCTTCAATTATGTTACAGTCTTTGATCTACTTGGATTTGAGCTTTGTGCATGGTGACAAATATGAGTCTATTTTCATTTCTCTACCTACAGACAGCCAACTAGACTAGCAAAATTTAGAAAAAAGAAGATGCCTTCTTTTTCCATTGCATATCTTTGGCTTCTTTTGTCAATATGACGTATTAATGTAAGTGTGTGGTTTTATATATAGGTATTCAATTCTATTCAATTGCTCAACTTGTCTGTCTCTGTACCAATACGATGCAGTTTTTATGACTGTTGCTCTATAGTATAGCTGAGGTCAAGGATGGTGATTCCCCCAGCCATTGTTTTATTGTTAAAAACTGTTTTTCCTAATTTGTGGTTTTTTTTTTTTGCCATTCCAGATTAATTTGAGAATTGCTCTTTCCATATCTTTGAACAATTTTGTTGGAATTTTAATGAGGATTGTACTGAATCTATAGATTGACTTTGGTAGGATAGCCAATTTTACTATGTTAATCTTGCCAATTTATGAGCATGGGAGATCTTTCCATCGTCTGAGTTTTTCTTCATTGTCTTTCTTGAGAGATTTGAAGTTATTATTGTATACCTCTTTCACATGTTTGGTTAGAGTTACCCCAAGATATTTTACAGTATTTGTGACTATTGCGAAGACAGTTGTTTCCCTAATTTCTTTCTCAGCCTGTTTATCATTTGTATGTAGAAAGGCTACTGATTTATTTGAGTTAATTTTATATCCGGCTGGCCACTTTGCAGAAGTGGTTAATCTGGAGAAGTTCTCTTGTAGAATTTTTGGGGTAGCTTATGTATACTATCATATCATCTGCAAATAGTGGTATTTTAAGTCATCTTTGACAATTTGTATCCCCTTGATTTCTTTTTGGTGTCTTACTGATCTGATGATTTTTTCATTCCCTCCATTTCTGTTGTTATGTTTTCATTTTCATTTCTATTTTTTTTTTTTTTTTGTTAATTTGGATACTGTCTCTGGGCCCTTTACTTAGACAGGCTAGGGGTTTATGTATCTTACTCTTTCTCTCAAAGAACCACTTTTAGGTTTTGCTGATTATTTGTATTATTCTCTTTGTTTCTATTTGGTTGATTTCAGCCTTGAATTTGACTATTTCCTGCCTTCTACTCCTCTTGGGTAGCTTTGCTTCTTTTTTGTTCTAGAGCTCTCAGGTGTGCTGTTAAGTTGCTACTGTAAGATCTCTCAGTTTTTTTTTTTTTTTTTTTTTTGCCAGTGCACTTAATGCTATGCATTTTCCTCTTAGTTCTGCTTTCATTGTGTCCCATAAGTTTGGGTATGTTGTGTCAAACTTTTCATTTAATTGCAGGAAGTCGTATATTTCTTTGTTTATTTCATCCCTGACCCAATTATCTTTGAGTAGAGAGTTGTTCAGTTTCCACATATATATGTGTTTTCTGTTGCTTTTGTTGTTGTTGAAGACTAGCTTTAGGTCATGGTATTCACAGAACAGCCCTTAACTAACACAAGAAGATTGAGATAATCCCATGCATCCTATCAGACCAATATGGCCTAAAGCTGGTCTTCAATCACAGCAAAAGCAGTAGAGAAGACACTGTGAAGTGCTGAAAAGAAGGTGTATTTTTTCATTTTAGGGTGAAATGTTCTTTAGATATCTGTTAAATCCATTTGGTTCATAACCTCTATTAGTTTCTCTGTGTCGCTGATTAGTTTCTGCTTAAATGACATGTTCATTACTGGTAAAATCTACCAACAGTATTTATTGTGTGGGATTCAATGTGTGTTTTGAAATTTAGTAAAGTTTCTTTTTATGAATGTGGGTGCCCTTGCATTTGGGGCATAGATGTTCAGAATTTTTACTTTCTTCTGGTGGAATTTTCCTTTGATGAATATGACATGTCCTTCCTTAACACACTCGATAACTTTTGGTAAAAAGTCTATTTTCTTGGATATTAAAAGGGCAACTCCACCTTGTTTACTCCGAGATATTGTCTTTCATTGTTATTGAGGCATGTTTCTTACATGAAGCAAAATGCTGGATCTTGTTTGTGTATCTAGTCTTCTAGCTTATGTCTTTTTATAGGTGATTTGATTCCATTAGTATTAAGAGATATTAAAGACTGATGACTATTGGTTGCTCTTATATTTGTTTCTGTAGGTTGCTTTATGTGCTTATGGTTCTCTGCTTTTGGTTTTGTTGTAAGAAGCTTAATGTCTTCTCTTTTCTTTGGTGTAGGTATCTTCCTTGTGCTGGAGTTTTCCTTCTAGGATCCTCTGTAGGACTAGATTAATAGATATTTTTGATTTTTGTTTTCTCCTGGAATATTTTTGTTTCTCCATCTATGTTGATTGAATGTTTTGCAGAGTATAGTAGCCTGGGCTGGCATTTGCTTTCTCTTAGAGACTGCATGACATCTGACCAGATTCCTCTGGCTTTCTCAGTCTCTGTTGAGAAATCTGATGTAATTCTTATAGGTCTGCCTTGAGATTATACCTGGCTCTTTTCCCTTGCAGCTTTTAATATTTTTTCCTTTTCTTGTGCATTTAGTATTTTGATTATTATGTCATAAGAAAAATTTTCTTTATGATCCATTTATTTGGTATTCTATAGGCTTCTTTCCTGCACTTTTATGGCAATCTCTTTCTTTAGGTTGGGGAAGTTTTGTTCTATGATTTTGTTGACGACATTTTCAGATCCTTTGAGCTTGGAATCTTTGATCTCCTCTGTTCCAATTTTTTTTTTTTTTGTCTCTTCATTGTGTCTGGAGTTTCCTGGACATTTTCAGTTGGAAGCTTTTTAGGTTTTGAATTTTCTTTGACTTTTGTGTCAGTCTCTTCTATACTGGAAAGTCTCTCTTCTATCTCTTGAATTCTGTTGGTGATACTTACATCTGTAATTCCTGACCTCTTTCCTAGATGTTCCATTTCCAAGTTTGCCTCCATTTGTGTCTTCTTTATTGTTTCTACTTCCACTTTTAGATCTTGAACTGCTTTATGCAATACATTCACATGTTTGACTGTTTTCCTGTATTTCTTTAAAGTATTTGCTTGTGTTTTCTTGAAGTGCTTCTACCTGTTTACCTGTGTTTTCCTTTATTTCTTTCAGTGAGTTATTTAAATCCTTCTTAAAGGACTGTATTATCTTCTTATGATAAGATTTTAGGTCAAGCTTCCTGATTTTCAGGTGTGTTGGTATATTCAGGGCTTGCTGTGTTGGGAGAATTGGGTTCTGATGTATATGTATATTGGCGTCTGTTGCTTATGGCCTTGGGCTTGCCTCTTGCCATGTGGTTATCCCTATTGTCTGCTGATCTGGGTGACTCTGTCTGGAGTCTGCCTCTTTTATCCTTGGGTTGGAACAGGTCTGGTAAGCATGTGGCCCTAACTGTAGCAGCCTTCCTGTGTGGCCTTCAAACTTTAGGATATTAAGGGGGACAGAGAAGCTGTTGATTTTAGTCCTGGCTTCAGTAGATCTCCTGGTAGGCCTTCAGACTGTTGGGTCTTCATAGGAGCAGTGAAACTATAGTCCTGTGTGAAGCTGTTCTCCTTGGGGCAAGGGGGGTGGTGTCAATGGACTATGGTTTCTGTTTTCTTGTGTGCAGCAACACTCCAGGGAGGCTTTCAGACTTTTGGGAGAGTTGTCCTGCATACCACAGAGTCCTTTGGACGTCTTCAAACTGTGATTTACATTGCCCACTTGCCCTGCATATAGAGGAAGTTCTGGGAAACCTTAAAGCTCTTGTGTAGTGGATCTCCTGGTATGTCTCTGGTTGTATTGTCAGATGCCCTGGTTTCAGCAGATCTCCTGAGATAACTCAGGATATGGTATCAAATGATTTGAGTACAGTGGATCCTCTCACTCACTGAGATGCTTAGGATATAGCATCTTCCTAGAAGCAGTTTAGCTAGCAATCTGTCCCAGAAGAAAGTACCAGGCAGAAGGAGAGGGATTTAATAATACCAATTTAATATCAAACCTGAAAACTCTAGAATAAAAAAAGCATAAACATACCAAAGAGGAAAAGATAGCAGGAAACAGTCAAACTCGCTACTGAAATTGATAAATTAGAAACAAAAAACATTACAAAAATAATCAACAAACAAAGAACTGGCTCTTTTAGAAAATCAACAAGACAGACAAGCCATTATCCAAACTAACTAAAAGGCACAAGACAATATTGAAATTTATAAAATGAGAAATAAAAGAAGTATAAAAAGAGACACTAAAGAAAGCCAGAGTAATAAGATCTTACTTTGAAAGCCTGTACCCCACATAATTGGAATTTCTAAATAAATGAATGATTTTCTGGGTAGATTCTACTTACCAAAGTTAAATCTTGATCAGTAAACATTATAAAGGGTCCTATAACCCATAAGAAAATACGTGCAATTATTAAATGCTTCTCAACCAAAGAAATGGAGAGAGAAAAGCCTAGGGCTAAGTGGTTTTAACAGAAATTTCTACAATAGTTTCAAAGAAGAGCTAATACCAGTACTCCTCAAAATATTTTTCAAAATAGATATAGAAGGATCACTTCCAAACATTTACGAAGCTCAGTTTTACTTTGATACATGAACCACACAAAGACTCAAAAAAGGACAGAGTACTTCAGACCAATTTCACTATGAACATTGATGCAAAAATATTGAATAAAACACTGGTAAACCGAATCCAGAAATACATCAAAGCCTCATTCAGATGATGAGGTAGGCTTCATCCCAGGGATGGAGTGGTGGTTCAATATATAAAAACCCATCAAAATAATCAACCATATAAACAATATGAAAAAAATATCATTAGAGGATGGAAATCTGTTTGGAAAAATCTATTATCTCTTCATGTTAAAAGTCATGGAGAGGTCAGGGATAAAAGATACATACCTACACACAATAAAGGCAATATACACTAAACCAAAGCCACCATCAAATTATATTGAATGAAACTTGAAGCATTAACAAAAATAATCAATGGTAATACATGGCTGTTTCTGTATCTCTTTAATGTATTACTAAAATCTCTAGCTCCAGCAATAATACAACTAAAGTGACCAAGGGATACAAATGTAAAATAAGTAAAATCATCTCTATTTAAGATAACACGTTAGTATATGTAAGTGACACAAACAATTCTACCAGAGACATCCTACAGCTGAAAAACACCTTAAAATGGCTGAATACAAAATCGACTAATAAAATCATGATAAATTGGCTAAGAAAGAAATTCAGAGACTAGCACCCTTCACACGAGCCACAAATAATATAAAATATCTTTGTGTATCTCTAACCAAACAGGTGAAATCTCTGTAAGATAAGAACTTCATGTCTCTGAAGAAAGAAATATAAGAAGACATCAGAATATTGAAAGATCTCCCATGTTTATGGATTGTTAGGGTTAATATAGTAAAAATGGCTATCTGCAGATTCCAGCCAATTCCATTAAAATACCAACCCAGCTCCTTACAGTACTTGAAAAACAATTCACAATTTCATATAGGAAAGCAAAAAAAAAAAATAAAGCATAAAAGAAAAGCTAAAATATCTTGTGTATCATCATCCTTGGTTTCCAACTTTACTAGAGAGTAATTGTAAAAGAAATCTGTGATATTCGTACAGAAACAGACATGTTGGTCAATGGAATTGAACTGAATACCCATAAATAAACCCACAGAACTAAAAACAATTGATTTTTTAACACATCCAAAACCAGATGAACAAAAGATTGCTTCCATGAATGGTGCTGGTCTAATGGGATGTCTGAATTTGGAAGAATGTAAATAAATTCATATTTATCACCCTGTACAAAACTTGAGTCCATGTGGGTCAAAGACCTAAAAAGAAAACCAGATTCACTAAACAGAAGAGAAAGTGGGAAAAAACCTTGAATGCATTGGCACATGCTACATCTTTCAGAATGGAACACTGATAGCACAGACACTAAAAGGGACCTTATGAAAATAAAGTTTCTTTAAAGCAAAGAACACAATCAATAGTACAAAGCAGCAGGCTAGAGCATGGGAAAAATTTGTCATAAGCCCTACCTCTGACAGAGGGCTAATAGTCAAAATAAATAAAGAACTGACAAAATTAGACACCAAGAAACCTAATAACCCAATTAAATAGTGGGGTGCAGAACTAAAAAAAAAAGGAATTCTCAATACAGGAACCTGTACTGTCCAAGAAACACATAAAGGAAATGTTCAACATCCTTACTTATCATGGAAATGAAATTCAAAGTGACTCAAATTTTACCTTACACCCACCAGAATGGCTAAGGTCATAAACTCAAGCAACAGTATATGCTGGTGAGGATATGGAGCAAGAAGAATACTCCTCCTAGCACCTTTATTCCTAATAGTAAACAAACAAGTAACAACAAGATGTACCTGAACCAAAAAATGGATTGGAAATGTGGTTCATTTACACAATGGAATGCCATAAGGCTATAAAATACAAGGGCATCATAAAATTTGAAGGCACTTTAGGGTCCATGAATCACTGAGAGATGATACCCCAGACACAAATAGTATGCAAAAGCAAAGAACATTTAGTCCTTCATAGAGGGGCTAAATTCTGTCCAAATGGATAGATCCCTACTGAATTCACAGATTCAGTTTTAAAGCCAAAATAAGGAATGTTATGGGGGGGTTGGGAATTTGTGTCTTGATTGGTGGACTCCATCTCTGAGGGTCTGAGTAATGCTATGATTCAGACTAAATATTCTTTCTTCATGCCTAGGAAGAGTAACACTTAATCTCTTGGCCACAAGTTGGCTAACTATCCCATTACACCTATTGGGGGAGGTGTTCCATTTGACATAAGACTGCAGTAGTTTCAGCAAATGATTTACCCAGTTCTGGCAAGCAGAAACTTAGGTCTGGTCTCCTAAAGTGATTGTTTGTAGCCTGCCATGGAGTCAGCCTGGCTCATGCTAATTTACTCCTTTCACTCCCAGTAAAGTAAGAACCTATGGCAAATTCTTCAGATTGTTTTTAAATGCTGAAGTTAAGTTTGACTACATGGTATCCAACAAGCTGGGTCCTGAGTGCTGTGGTAGCACCTTCACCAGATTTGTAGTTTGTGCAGTGGCCCACTGTTTTTCCTGAAATGGGTCCTCTGGAGCAATATTTAGATTGGAATACAGCTGCTGGGTCATTTCTTTATGGGCATGCTTAATGTGGGAGTGATTTATCCATGTCCGGATCCCTTCACCTTTACAATCAGCTGTTGGCAAGTATTCAGTATCACAGTGTGAGGTCCCCTCCAGCAAGGCTCAAGAGTTTTATAGTGATGCTGCTTTACCAAGACTCGGTCAGCTGGTTCAAGGCAATGTGGGTTAGGAGGAAGAGCAGACTCATACATTTGTCAAATGCCAGGCAAAAGATGCTTCTTAAGCCTGTGCAGGGCTTTTAGAGATTCCAAACTTTTGTATTTATCATATTAAACTAGAATATCAGATGGGACATTAGATAAGATGGGAGGGGGACGTAAGATATTGGGCTTATTCCTAGGTTTATATAAGGTTTATATAATTTATGTTAGTAGAGATACCCAGTCACCACCAGTTTAAAAGTTTAATTTGCTCAAGACCTCCTTCAGGATCCAATTCCTGCTCTTTACCTGACTCAAACTTTGGGGGACTATAGGCACAATGTAATTTACAATTATTCCCCAAGGCCTACACTTGGGTTATCCAAAGAGATGAATGTTGGTTTATTGTCTCACCCAATCTGGGTGGTAGTTTATACATTGGTTGAAATTCTTTCAGAAACTTTATTTGCCACTATTTTGGTAGTTTCCTTCATCATTGGGAAAGCTTCAATCCTTTTTGTGTAATCTATTTTCCAATTTGCTCTAGGCCATGTACGGTTGACTCTAGTTCCTGGAGTTCTTTGGCCAGGGCTGGAATGATTCACAGCCTGGAAGGTGGGACAATTTGAGATTTCCTGGTAAACCAAGTGTCCTATATCAAATATTTTACATTTTGCTGATCTTAGCAATTTTTTTTCAATTTTCAGTGGCCCAAATGGGTTGATGAGCTGTCTGCCAAACTCCTTCACAGGGTATGACTCTTACTGATATGCAAACATTCATCTTTTTTTGTAGATTTCTTTGCATTTAGTCGGATCCTTTTTGTCCTCTGCAGCATTGTCAAGGCGCTTTGGGAGTGCAGTGGAAGACATGGTGGTTTCCCTGACAACCTTATCAGTCATCCTGACACTCTTCCTGCCTCTGATGATCCCTTTCGATGCCCCAGGCTGTTGATTTTAGCAACCATGAGGAGGAGCCATAGTGCTTCCAGTAGAGCCAACATATTTTCCTTATTTTTAAGTTGTTTTTCCTTCTGTAATCAATAATCCCCTCTGTTTGTATATGAATCCATGCACATTGGTAACAAAGGCATGCTTGCTATCAATGTAGATGTTGATTATGGCTCCTTTTACCAAATTCAGAGCCTGGGTCAAGGCTATCAGCTCAGCCTTTTGGACTATGTTCCTGGTAGGGGAGCAGCTGCCTAAACAACAGAGTCTTGTGCCAAGTCTACTTCTGTTGTCCTTGCAAACCTGGTTCCATTCTGAACAAAACTGTTGTTTTCCATAAAGTAGATGTGTTAAAAATCTGGCCAAGGTGTGGCAGTCAGGTCTGGCCTAATTCTCTGAACCTGCCCCAAAACTGAGTAGTGTTGCATATCTCAGAACAGATCAAGTAGCAGGCTTGCAGGGTCCAGGGAAGATGATGGGTTATATGTTATGTGAGGGGGTTTAGGATCAGAGATTAAAAGTTTGTCACCATGGGAATGGACAGTCAGCAGCTGGGTTGGTTCTACAGAGTTCACTTCTTAGCATGAGGGATGGTAATGATGAGTTGCTCCCTGATGGTTTTCCTGCCAATGTACTTAACCAGCTGAGGCAACTATAACCCTCAGAGAGGCTGGCTCTTCCTGAGACACTGAATCTAGCTACTTGGTTAGGTAAGCTGCAGGACTTTTCCATGGGCCTTAGGTTTGAATGAGCATTTACTTTGCATTAATCCACATATAGTTGGAAGGGTTTTTTGGATGTCTGTGTGTGCCTGGACAGGCTAACAAAACATTGCTCAAAGTCTTACAAGTCATGGCCATTTCAGGGGTCCATTCTAGTTTGACTTATTGTTCCCAATGGCCTTATATAATGGCTGGATTTTTCAGGAAATCTTGCTATCTGAAGTCTGTATAACTCAGCAAATTCCCAAAATGTCCATACTTATCTTTGGGTAGATGGGACAGGGATGCTGTGGATGGTCTGTTTTTTTAGGTATCTGACAACATACATTGACTCCTTTTGAGTATGTACCCCAGATAGATGACCTCAGTCTGACAGAGATGGACCTTTTTAGTAGACACTAAGTATCCCAGTTCACCTAGTACTTGTAGGTCAAGTGTTGCTTCTTGGCCTGTGTGCATATCAGAAACAATATCAGGAGGTGATCTACATATTGGAATAGAGTTAGTTGATGGCGGGTGGGCTCACCTGTACTCACCTAGGTCCTTTTGCAGTGCTTCATAGAAGATTGGTGAGTTTATGAATCCACAATCAGTTTTCTATTGAAGCCCCTTTCCAAGTCCTGCCATTTAAAGGTGAATAGGGGATGGCTTTTGGGTGCCAGGCAGGCTGAGGAAAGCATATGTCAAGCCAAACACAGTGTATGCAATGTGATCAGGAGGGAGACTACTCAGTAGAGTGTAAGGATTTGGAAGTGTGGGGTAAAATCCTCACCCAACTTGTTTACTTCTCTCAAGCCCTGTATAGGTTAGTAGTAACAGGAACGAGGCTTTTGTGACTGGAAGGAGGTGGGTGTTATATGCTGTTTTGGGAAGGATCAGAATACTAGCTTCCAAATTTGTTTTTTATGCAGTGTTATCCCCTCTTCGGCGTCTCTTGGAATTGGACATTTTGATTGTTTGTAAATGCTTGGTCCAGGGAGCAGCACTATTAGAAGGTGTGGCCTGGTTGAAGTAACTGTGTCACTGTGGGTATGGGTTTTGAGAACTTCCTTCTAGCTGCCTGGAATCTAGTATTCTGCTAGCATGAATTCATGATTCTACTAACCCATTTCTTTGCAGTAGGTATACTGGTCTTTCTTCAGTGTCACTCATGGCCATCAATTCCCACCTGCCATACCCTGCTTACCTCTTCTACTTTCTGAGCCATTTCTCTCAATTCCCTGTTGTCCTCGTTTGCAGCCTTGCTTAGTGGAAGCTAGCAATATTTTCCCCAGTCCCGTTTTTTTCCTCCTCAGGGGTTTCTCCATTGTTGAACACTTCCTTTGCTATAGCTACCAGCTCTATCAATTGCTTACCTTCAAACTCCTCCAAGCAGAGTTCAGGGGCTATCTGGTTAACAAATCCTTGTTCAAAGCTAATTGGTTTTCTCTAGCTCCAGGATCAAATGGTTTAAAAGTTCTATAGGCCACCAGAAAATAACTAGAACTCTTATGCTTTCCTTGGAAACCTGGCTTATCTTGGATAAATTTGTAGGCCTCCTGGAAGACTCTTTGAGCCCTTTCCCCATTAAAATCTGGCTGTAGGCTCAAAGTCTTTCTTTACCTCCATCAGTATTATAATCCCAGTCCGGTGGAATCAAGGGAACGTTAGTGTTAACAAAGGTCTGAACCTGGGTAGGCTACCTGTTTGCCCTGGAACCAATTTTATCACAGCAACCACAAATTTTCTGTTTTGAAGAGAATCTGCAGCAGTTGCTCACAGCCATCCCAGATGGGTTGGTGAGTCAGCATAGGTGAGTCTCAAAGAGCTATAAGAGCTGATGACCTTTCTGAAAAATGTGTGTGTGTGTGTGTATGTGCGCACATGTTGGGGGTGTTGGTTGCATCTTCCAATTATACAGGTTGTTATTGGCAAAAGTCAAGTAGGTCACAGACTTTCTTCCCAGGGGTTATGAGGGTCCGGTGGCCTTGAGTGGTAGGATTGTGGATGAGTCAGTCTGAGAAAAGCTGAGTCACATCTCTGGGTGGCTCAAGCCTGAGTATGAGATGGACTCCAGGCTGAATCTGAAACTTCCTCTTCTTCTGCCTGTTGTTCAGGAGCTGAGACAGCAACATAAGCATGGGGTAAAGATCCTCCTCTGGGTCTGAAGCAGGAAGTAAGACTGACCACCAATGCCTGCCCCATTTAAGGGCAAGGAACACAAGGGGGTAGTACAGAGGTGGCAAATAGGGTTCCATCCAAACAGGGGGTCATTCCACTAAATACTGTCATGTAGTCATATAAGGCACCTGTTCAAGGTGATCTGTGGCATCATAGACCCCAGCTTTTACCAGGTAAGTGATAGAGAAATGGAAAGTCCCATCCTCCAGCCAGCCAGCAGGGTTTTTTTTTTTTCTTTTATTTCTTTTCTTTTCTTTTCTTTTTACACTCCAGATTTTATTCCTCTCCAGGTCCACCTTCCAACTGTTCCATATCTCATACCTCCTGCATCACACAACTGTCTCTATGAGAATGTCTCCACACCACCAGAACTCTAAACTCCCTGGGACCTCCAGCCTCTTGAGGTATAGATACATTTTCTGTGACTGAACCTAGACCTGGCAGTCCTCTGCTCTATATGTATTGGAGGCCTCATTTTATCTGGGGTATGCTGCCTGGTTGGTGGTCCAGTGTCTGAGAGATCTCGGGATCCAGGTTAGCTGAGACTGCTGGTCCTCTTTCCAGTTCGCCCTGCTCCTCAGCTTCTTCCAGCTTTTCCCTATTTCAACCACAGGGATTAGCAGCTTCTCTCAATTGATTAGGTGTAAACATCTGCATCTGACTCTTTCAGCTATTTTTTAGGTCTTTTGGAGAGCAGCCTTGATAGGTCCCTTTTTGTGAACGCTCCATAGCCTCAGTAATAGTGTCAGGCCTTGGGACCTCCGCTTGAGCTGGATCCCACTTTGAACCTGTTTTTTGGACCTCCTTTTCTTCAGAATCCTCTCCATTTCCATACCTGCAGTTCTTTCAGATAGGAAGATTTATGGGTCAGAGTTTTGACTGTGGGATAGCAAACCCATCCCTCATGTGATACCCTATTTTTCAGCAGGAGGTGGGCTTCAAATGTTCCCTCTCTCCACTGCAGGGTATTTCTCTAAAAGTCCCTCTGAGTTCTGAGATTCTCTTACCCCCCTGTCTTTGTTACATTTTGGAGGATCCCCACAACTACCTACCTTGCAGAGGTTGACTGTTTCCACTATTTCTGGGTGACCCCAGGATTTCAGTCCTTTTCTCCCACCCAATATCAGATCATATTCCCTCCCCACACCCCATCTCCTTTCAGTCCCAGATTATTCCTTTTCTTTCCTCTTATGATTGCTTCCTTCTCCCTCACAAGTGGTAGCGAGGCACCCTCACTTAGGCCCTTCAGTTTGTTGAACTTTTGAGTTCTGTGGACTTTAAAGTTGGGCCATTAATTCCTGCAAAAGGTGATAAGTCTACTGCATCAAACAACTAGCTCTGAATACTCTGAAACCTGATGGATGTCACTAAAATGGCGCAGAAACAGACTCAAAGTTGTGTTCTGTGCTGTCCCATTTTAAAAATAAAGATGATAGCCTAAAACTGTTATAGAATTATAAGAACAGAAAACACAGAGCTGAACACAGAAGGATGTTCCTGGGAAAAGAAAAAAGCAAAACAGGAACAGCATTTCAGATTGCTTAACTTTTAGCTCTTGGTGCACTAGAGTGGTAGAGACCTATGTTTGTTTAGTAACCAAGTATGAATACTTAGATTCCAGGTGAGAATATTAAGATTCTCCAGAAATCATGTAAGAACACTCTGGTTCTCCAGGTTCCAGGTGAGAGCACTCAGGAGCCCTCACAGGGAGTTTCTAGGACATTCCCAGTAGTCCCTGTCCATTGTGTGGCAAAATTCATATCTGCTTTGTCCCTTCCAGCCTTATGGTTGGCAACAGGTAAAAAATAAACTGTAACACGGGCACAGACTGAGAGTAGGGAGAGAATTTCCCCTCAAAGGCTCAGCTATTTGACTGAGGATCTTCAGGGCTTCCAAGCCAATGGACCAAATGTTAGGGCTTATAATTCACTGGAGAATGATACCCTAGCCTCAAGAAGTAAGCAAAAGCAAAGAACAGTTATTCATACATGAACGTTTATTCATACATTCAGGGGACCAATTCTGTCTAGATGGAAGGATTCCTACTGAATTTGAAGATTCAGATTTAAAGCCATTAGGGAGGTTTAGGGTATCTATACCTAGATTTCTGGGTTTTACCTCTAGGGATCTGGAGGATGCTATGATTCAGACTAACTATTCTTGCTTATGCCAAGGAGTCATAGCTCTTGGCCACAAGACTAACTGTCCGTTCACATACTAGGGAGAGGCATCTCTTGCCATAAGCCTGTGGTGGTTCTAATAACTTAACTTCTCCAGTCCCTGGAAGTAGAAACTCAGTCCTGTTCTCCTATGCTGCTAGTTTGGAGCCTGCCAAGGAGTTAGCCTTTCCCAATAAAGGCCAATTTATTCCTTTCAGCACATGGACAGAACAAGAAAATATCATCTTGAGTGAGGTATTCCAGACCCAAAAGGACTTGCATGGTAAGTATTCACGTATAAAAGTTTATTAGCCAAAGAATAGAGGATATCCAAGGTACAATTCACAAAACTAAAGAAGCTAAATGAAAAGAAAGGCCCAAAGGTAGATGCTTGAATCTCATTCAGAAGGGGAAATAAAAGGTCATCAGGAGTGTAAAGAATGAAGCAACTTGGTGGAAGAGGGAATGGTGAGGGGAAGGAATTGGGGAGAACAGTTGTAGGGAAACCTTGGGATAAAAGGCTGCAAGAGTGAATAATAATCAGTGACATGGGTAGGTATATAGGGGATGGGGGACATCTCTAGCATGTACCAGAAGATGTAGGAACAGGGAGGCTCCATCGATCCTATGTGGCGATTCTGGCTCAGAACTCTAGCAGTGGAGGATATGGAGGTCATATTAACATATTCATTTAAGATCTCTGGGATGTGCATTTAGGGACTTTAGTGCTTTATCTTCTTCCTTATATGCGTTCCATTTAAATGATTGAAGTTGAGAAGCTAAATTAACATATTTTGATGTCTGTTTGATTGTCATATATAGATGGCAATGTCTTTCTGATTTTTTTGCAGAATTATAATTTATGTTGATTTTCTTTATTAAAATATAAGGTTCTTGGAAATTAAATCAGTCACCAAGATGTTTATTGGTGTATTTAGTTTTTTTGTGTGTGCTGTTTTGATATCAAAGATGGTATTACTAGGTAATCCTTTGTGACCCAGAACTCACCGGGTGGATCAGGCTGGCCTTATTTTACCTTCCCGCACCATCTCTATCTGCTTAGTGTAGTTCACTGATTACAGGAATGCATCAACACTTCATTCTTTCAGCACTCACTAAAACAGTAAGAAAATAGCCTATATATAGTTTAATTACGTCAAAAATATTTTTAAAGAATATGGTAAGGCACTGATGAGATATCAAAATTAATAGATTTTTTTTTCCTGACTGCGGGAAATGTTGGCACATAACTTGTGAAAGTAGCCATCCAATGACTTGTTTAACTTAAATTCCAGGCCAGGAGAGAGAACACATGCCTGACACTGCCTGGACAGACAGGAATCACAAGCTGGATATCCCACAGACCAAGCATAGAATAAAATCCTGGTAGAATTGTCAATGAAATGATTCTGAATGATATTTTTTTTTTTTCGGAGCTGGGGACCGAACCCAGGGCCTTGCGCTTCCTAGGCAAGGGCTCTACCACTGAGCTAAATCCCCAACCCCTATGATATTTTGCTCTACTCGAAAAACAGTGCCTAGTCCAGCCATCATCAGAGAAGTTTCATCTAGCAAATGATGAGAGCAGATGGAGAGATGTATAGGTAAAATATGAGGGAGAGCTTGGGGAAATCCAATATAAGAGGGAGAAGAAGGATGATAGGAGTCAAAAGTAAGGACAACAAAAGAACACAGCACACCAAATCGACTCAGCTTGCATCATACAGGCTCACAGAGACTGTTAACAATCAAGGACCCAATGTATGTCTGTACCAGGTCTTGAACAAATATGATTTGTTTACCCTGTTGCTTTTGAGGGATCCCTAACAATGAGAATGGGTGTATCTCTGATTATTTTTGCCTACTTTTGAGACATGTTTTTTTTTTCCTATTTTGGTGCCTTGTCTAGTCTTTTTTTTTTTTTTCTTTTTTTCCAATGTAAATTGTCTAGTCTTGATATCAGGGTTTATGCCTATTCTTATTGTAACTTGTTGTGCTGGGTTTGGCTGAGATCCCTAGAAGGTCTGCTCTTTTCTGAAGGGAAAAGGAGGTGAAATGGATCTGGGGGAGAGACACTGGGATGAGGGAGGGAAAACTGAAGGTAGAATATAATATATGAGAGAAGAATAAAAATTACAATTTTTTCCCCGAGCTGAGGACCAAACCCAGGGCCTTGTGCTTGCTAGGCAAACGCTCTACCACTGAGCTAAATCCCCAAGTCCATATTTCTTTTAAGATAGAGATTATATTTTATCTCTGTTTTCATATTTTTGTGATACATTTAAGACAAGAAATGTTGTTCAGCCATTAGTATAATTATTATAATTATTGATGTTTTAGTCTACCTTTGAGCAATTGTTTTAACATACATTTTTATAAGTGTATGTGGTTTGAATGAGAGCTGTCTTCAATAAGCTCATATATATGAACATGTGCTCATCATTTAATGACATTATTTGTGGGTGCTGGAGAAAGTATAGTCGATGTCCATTTCTTTCTCTGTTGACTGTGTGGATATCAAAATGTGACCATTTCAATTCCTGCATCTGCTCCCATGCATTCCCTACCATTTTTGATTCTATGTGTCTAGAAAGAAAGGGTAAAATAAACTCTTCCTTCTTCAAGATGTGTCTGGGTTTCTGGCCATGTTATTTTGTGACAGAAACAAAATATTATACATATATTTTATATATATACATATATATACATATGTGTGTGTGTGTGTGTGTGTGTGTGTACTAATGCTTATAAATAAGTATCTCCAAAGTATCATTTATTTCTAACATTTGAAGATATCTAAGGTGTTAATGCCTAGCAATCTGGAATATTTTCATTTTAAATATTTTTAATATTTCTCTTAAATATAGTATGATTTGTCAAAGTTTTGTTGATCTAATATTTGCTGCATATGGCTTGATGATACACTGGTATGGTTTCAAAGTACAGAGTTACAAATTTGTTTACCTTTAATGCCTTAGTATTATTACACATTAACATCTTAAAATATATTTTAATTTATTTTTTCTTGTATGTTACATCTCAAGCACAGTTTCCCCACTTTCTTTTTTCTATAAGATCTCCTACTCAGCCACCTCCCCACTCCCCAGAACCACGCATCTTCCTTTTCCCTTCATAAAAGCAGGCAAAAATCAGAGACAGCTGTGGTTCCATTTTTAGGAGCTCTACAAGAACACTAAGCAACACAACTATAACATATATGCAAAGGACCTATGACATGAAAGTTCCTTGAATTTTGCTTCAGTTTCTATTAGCTTCTTTGAGCCCTGTCTATTTAATTTTGTGGGCAACTTTCTTGTAGGTCCTTTATTCATCTGGCTCCTAAAATCTGTTATTTTCCTGCTTCCACAGTCTTCCCCAAGCCCCACTTAATATTTAGGTGTGGTTGTCTGCATTTGCTCCCGTCATATGCTGGATGAAGCCTGTCTAATGATTATTATGCTAGACTTCGATGGACATTTAGAGCAGAGTATCAATAATAATCATTTTGTTGACTTTTTTTTTTTTTGCATGTGTCATTCTATCCTAGGTCTCTGGTTCCTGTCCTTCCAGAAAGTATCATATACAGGCACCCTCTCATTGTGGTATATGTCCAAAGTTGGATCGGTTATTGGTTGGTCACTCCCACAAGCTATGTGCCACCTTTACTCCAGCATATCTTCCAAGCAGAAACATTATGGGCTGAAGATTTTGTGCCTGGGCCAGCATCTCATTTTCTCTACTAGAGACAATACCTGGCTAGGGGAGATGGACAACAGCTCCTTATCTACAATTGTTGCTGAACCTCTGTGGTTCTCTGGATTGTAGCAAGATTAACTTTTACTTTGCAATTAATATCCCCTTACAAGAGAGTATATACCATGTTTGTCTTTCTGTGTCTGGGTTAATTTATTCAGGATGGATTTTTCCTAGTTTAATCCATTTGTCTATATATTTTACAGTATCAATATTTTTAACTGGCAAGTTATTTTATTTTATTTTTCTTTTATTGTATATTTTTTATTTACATTTCAAATGTTATTCCTTTTCCTGGTTTCCTGGGCATAAGCCCCATATCCCATCCCTCTCCCCTTCTTCTATAAGGGTGTTACCCTCACCATCCACTCCCTTTCCTGCCCCTCCCTCCAACATTCCCCAACACTGGGGGTCCACTTCAACTAGTAAGTTATACTTCAATGTGTAATTGGAGGGCATCTAGGGTATTTTTAGTTTCTGGTTATTCTGAACAAAGCTTCAATGAAGATAGGTTGGCAAGTGTCCTTGTGGTAGGAAGGAATGTCCTTTGGGTATGTGTAGAGCAGTGGTATAGCTGGGTCTTGAGGTAGATTAATTACCAATTTACTGAAAATTGGTTTCTAAGTGCTATATAAGTTTTCATTACCCCAGTAATGGAGGAGTGTTCCCTGTGCTGCAAGTCCTCACCAGCATATGCTATCATATAAGTTTTTGATCTTCATCATTCTGACCAGTGTAAGAATACCAGACTCATTTTGATTTGCATTTCCATGATTGCTAAGGGAACTGAATCTTTCTTTTTATTTTATTTTATTTTTTATTGAATATATTTCTTTATTTACATTTCAAATGTTATTTTCTTCCCTGGTTTTCTGCCCATAAGCCCCCTATGCCCTTCCCCTCCCCCACCCACCCCCCCATTACCACCACCACCCCTGACATTCCCCCGCACTGGGGGGTCAACCTTTCTTTTAGTGTTTCTTGGCCATTAGAATTTTCAAGGTTGAGACTTCTCCATTTAGCTCTGTACCTCATATTTAAATTGGTTTATTTGGGGTTTTGGTATATAACTTCCTGTGTTCTTTATATATTTTGTATGTTAGCCCTCTGTCAGATGTAGGTTTGGTGAAGACCTTTTCTCATTCTATAGGCTGATATTTTGTCCTTTGGTTTAAGGAAGCCTTTCAGTTTCATAAGGACCTTTTATTGATTGTTTTCTTTAGCAATTTTTATCAGTGTTCTGTTCTAAAAGTTATCTCCTGTGCTAATGCAGTCAAGATTATTCTCCCTTTCTATTCCATCAGGTCTAGTATATCTGGTTTTCTTTTGAGGTTTTTGAAACACTTGGACTTGAGTATTCTTCAAAGTTATACATAGGATCAATTTGCATTATTCTATATACAAACATACAGTTAGATCAGCACCATTTGCTGAAGACCCTTACTTTTTTTTTTACATTGTGTATTTCTAGCTTCTTTATTAAAAAAAAAAAAAAAAAACAGGTTTCTGTGGCTCTGTACATTTATGTCTGAATCTTTACTTCAATTCCATTGATAAGCCTGTCTCTTTTTATGTCAATACTATGGTCTTGGTTTTTGTTTTGTATGGTTTGGTTTTAACTATAGCTTTGTGGCAAAGCTTAAAATCAGGAATGGTGATACTTCTGGCTATTCTTTTATTGTTTTGGGTTGTTTTAGCTATCATGTCCCCCCCATCCTAAAGTTGAAAATTTTCTTTTTGAGTTCTAAGAAGAATGGTGTTGGAATTGTTATTTGGATTGCACTGAAATCAGTAAATTACTTTTGGTAGGACAACCATTTTTTACTATTTTAGCTCTACCAATCCATGAATATGTAAAATCTTTCCATGCACTGATATCTTTTTTAATTTCTTTCTTCGGCAACTTGAAGTTCTTGTCTCATACGTCTTTCACTTGCTTGGTTAGAGTTACTATAAGATATTTTATATTATTGGTAGCCATTGTGAAGGGTGTTGTATCCCTGATTTCATTCTCAGAGTTTTGGCTATAGAGGAAGGAAGTCTACTGATTCTTTTTTGTTTGTTAATCTTTTATTCAGTCACTGTGCTGAAGATTTTTATGTAAACATTCCATGGTAAAATGTTTTGATTGCTTATGTATGCTATCATATCACCTGTAATTATTCATACTTGGACTCCTTTTCTGATTAGTATCTCCCTGATATACTCTTGTTGTCTTATTTCCGTAGCTAGAAGCTCAAATCCTGTATTCAGTAAATGTAGACAGTGCACAACCTTGTTTTATTCCTGATTGTAGTGGAATTGCTTTGAGTTTCTCACTATTGAATGTGATGTTGGCTATCTGCTTGCTCTAAATTGCCCTGTTTTTAGGTATGTCCTTCATTCCTGATATCTCAAAGAATTTTATAAGGGGCTACTAGATTTTGTCAAAAATTTCAGGATATAATGAGATAATCATTGGTGTTCTAAATATATTTTAAAATGTTCTTCATTACTAAATTTACACAATTTAATCATGTATGACCTCTTCCTATTCTTTCCTGAACAATTTAATAACTTTACTAGAGTATAAAAAACCAAGTTGTTTTTACTTATTAGACTTGCTAATGATTTTATCCAGATGCTCCTATGTTAAGGCTGACTTTTTAAAATGATTGTGATAAGAAATTAACTATTTTAAATGGAGTAATGTGCCTTCAGGCTGAAAACGCTTCCCAGCTGTTAAGTTCATTTTTCAAGACTCATCATTTTACTTCTATAAGAATGTCTATCTTGAAAATTATCATTTCTATAAAAATAATTGTGCAAAAAGTTGTTCAAATAATGATGTTCCTACTCTTACAAGTCATGTTAGTATTGACCTTAACCCATACTGTACAGGAATATCATCCTATATAACATTTGAACCAAAAGATTATTTGATTGTATCCCAAAATATACCCATTTACATACTATAATATACACTTATATTTATTGTCAACGATATAATACATAGTATTTTCTGTGCTTAAGACTTATTTTAGAGATATCTAATGTATTCCTTTGAAATGGCAGCCTATGACCAAACAAAATTACAAATTTTTATAAGTCCACTTGTCTAAGGTTCCTTTGTTTTCTTTCCCAATATTTATACAATCATCCATGCCATCTAGATATACCAGAACCTTCTCGTGAAATGTCAACTCTTCCTCTGCTCTTCAGTTTCTTTCATAATAATTTCCAGCATCACAAACTTTTGTTTACTCTACTTTCCAAATATATATTTAGATTCTAACATAGAAGCACCCCTACTGTTTTACTCTAGAACCAACCATCCTCTAACTTGCATATATATTATTTTAGCAGCTAGAATATTTAAAATCCTATTTTAGTTTACTGATTCCTTAGTCTCCAAACATAAAAAGAAAAGACTTTTAAAAAATTCCAACAGTGCCATAGAAATCTCAGTTGATTTTTCACATGAGAAAAATGAAACACAAAAATCTTTATAATATTCTATTTAAAGGTAGATTAATTTATTTTATTTTTGTAAGAAAAAAAGATGGAAACCTTCTCTGAGGAAGGGCAGCCTATTTATTGGATACACAAGACACATTTACAGGGTACACAAAATAAATAACTGCACATTCTTCATCCATGGTCCACGGCATGAAGGACTGGTTGATCTATCAAAAGTTCAAGACACTAAACTCCCTCTGTCTTATTCTCACAACCAGACCTATTTTGGACAAGAGTGAAAATAAATCCGCAGTGGAATCTCCAGAGATTCCTAGGAAACTGTTAGGTGGGGGAACTCTGAGGCTATGGGGCTTCCACTCTCAACTGCTTCCTATCCAGGGGGAGGGTGTGTGTGAAGAAAGCATATATAAGGCACAGCTGACTTGGCATAGAGTGGTCTTTTTTGCTTTAGTTTCCCAGTGGAGGTGGCATACGTAGAAAAGAGTGCCTCACCCAGGTCTACATCCCGAGAGAAACTGGCACCTTCCTACCCACTGGAAGCTTTACATAGGGAGGTAAGTTGCATTCCGGACTAACATGGTGGTAGGAGGGGAGACCAAGACAGCTATAGGGATTGTTCTGGCTCGGTCTTCTGGCTCCTTCCTTACTGAGACTCAAAGGGGCCAGCCTGGAAAATTAATGATGTGAGTAAAAAGGCACAGGGCAATAGAGAAATGCCAGCTCTTATAGCAAGGTCAGTACACAAGACACCCAGGGATCAGAGGCACACAACACAGCACAGCTAAATTACAGGGTAAGCAACTAAGCAGAGAGCTGAACACCTAGAAGTGCAGACATCCTGAGACCACAGGACAAATTGCCATTTCTGCACACCTCTACCCAAATTCCTGGTCCAGGAGAAAAATGTACAGTGTCTTTTGACACAGGCATATAGGAACAGTCAACCACTGGTACCTGCAGTTCTGGTCTGTGTCCAGGCCTGAACTGAACTGGTCAAACAGCTCCCCGCACACAAATCCTTGGAGGAGAGAGTTGGAGGCTCAAAAGTATGGACACTCCTGAGAAATCAGAGGAGACTACCCTCTGCCCACATTCTGGACCCAAGAGGGAATTGCCTAGTGCTAACTGTGCCCCTTGGGTGCAAGGACCTAGGAGCAATCAGGTGCAAGAACGTTCTAATTCTTGCCTGCACCTAGAATTGAAAAATAATCACGAGCGGTGCCTGTATACCTGAGAAGAGGGCATCTACTCCCAGAAAATGCTGAAAAAAAAACTGAAAAACAATTGTAGAAGAGTGCTGACACAGAGGTCTACATGAGGATCAAGCCACTCTCATAAACAAGACAAGCAGACACCAGAGACAACCCAGTGGCCAGAGGCAAGCACAGGAATCTAAGCAGCAGAAACCAAGATTACATGGCAACATCAGAGACCAGTTTTCCCACTAAAGAAAATACTGGATATCTAAACACACCAGAAAAGCAAATTTAGATTTAAAATCATATTTTATGATAATGATGGAGGACTTTAAGTAGGACATAAATAACTCCCTTAAAGAAAAGCAGGAAAACAAGAAAACAATAGAAGCACTTAAAGAGGAAACATAAAAGTCCCTGAAAGAATTAGAGGGAAACATAACCAAACAGGTGAAGGAATTGAACAAAACCGTCCAATATTTAAAAATGGTAATAGAAACAATAAAGAAAACACAAAGGTAGACAACCCAGGAGATAGAATAGCTAAAGAAGAGACCAGGAGTAATAGATACAAGCATCACCAAAATAATACAAGCAATAGAAGAGAGAATCACAGAGGCAGAAGATACCATAGAATACATTGACACAACCATCAAAGATAATGTAAAATACAAAAAGCTCCTAGCCCAAAAATCCAGGAAATCTAGGACAGAATGAGAAGATCAAACAAAAGGACAAGAGGTATAGAAGAAAGTGAAGACTCCAAACTTAAAGGGCCATTAAATATATTCAACAAAATTATACAAGAAAACATCCCTAACCTAAAGAAAGAGATGCCCATAGACATAGAAGAAGGCTACAGATCTCCAAATAGATTGGACCAGAAGAGAAACTCCTCCTGTCACATAATAGTTAAAACACCAAATATACAAACCAAACAAAGAATATTAAATGCAGTAAGGGGAAACGGTCAAGTGACATATAAAGGCAGACCTATAATAATTACACAAGACTTCTCACCAGAGACTCTAAAAGTCAGAAGTTTCTGGACAAATGTCATACAGAGCCTAAGAGAACACAAATGCCAGCCCAGGCTACTATACCCAGCAAAACACTCAATTAACATAGATGGAGAAACCAAGATATTCCATGACAAAATCAAATTTACACAATATCTTTCTACAAATCCAGCCCTACAAAGGATAATAGATTAAAAACTCCAACACAAGAGAGAAACTATGCCATACAGATACCAAGAATATAATCTCCTTGCAATGAAACCAATACAGGGATACACAAACATAATTCCACCACTAACAATGAAAATAACAGGAAACGATGATCACTATTCTTTATTATCTCTCAATGTCATTGGACTCAATTCCCCCAATAAAAAGACATACACTAACAGACTGGATTTGTAAAGAGGATCTAGCATTTTGCTGCATACAGGAAGCACAATTCAGAGACAAAGACAGACACTTACTTTGAGTAAATGGCTGGAAAACAACTTTCTAAGCAAATGGCCCAAAGAAACAAGCTGGAGTTGATATTCTACTATTGAATAAAATTGACTTTCAACCAAAAACCATCATAAAATATAAGAAAGGACACTTCATGTCCAACAAAGGAAAAATCCATTAAGATGAACTCTCAATCCTAAATATCTATGCTCCAAATACAAGGGCACCTACATACATAAAAGAAACCTCACTAAAGCTCAAATCACACAGTGCACCACACACAATAATAATAGGAGATTTCAACACTCCATTCTCACCAATGGACAGATCATGGAAACAGAAATTAAACAGAGACACAGAGAAACTAACAGGAGGCCTGAACTAAATGGATTTAACAGATATTTATAGAGCATTCAATTCTAAAACAAAAGTGTATACCTTCTTCTCAGCACCTCATTGTACCTTCTCCAAAACTGAACATATAATAGATCACAAAAAATGACTCAACAGATAGAGAAAGAGAGAAATAATCCCATGTGTCCTATCAGGTCACCACGAACTAAGGCTGGTATTAATATCCACAATAAGACAGAAAGCCCACATATACATGGAAATTGAACAACACTCTATTTAATGACAACTTGGTAAAGGAACAAATAAAGAAGTAAATTAAAAATTTCTTAGAATTTCATGAAAATGAAGATAGAATATATCCAAACTTATTGGACACAATGAGAGCAGTGTTAGAGGAAAACTCATAGCTCTGAGTGCCTGCAGAAAGAAACAGGAGAGAGCATACATTAGCAGCTTGATAGCACACCTGAAAGCTCTAGAACAAAAAGAAGCAAATATACCTAAGATGAATAGAAGGCAGGAAATAATCAAACTCAGGGCTAAAATCACCCTAGTAGAAATAAAAAGGAATGTAGAAAAAAGAAAAAAACAAACAAACAAACAAACAAGAGCTGGTTCTTTGAGAAAATCAACAAGATTGATAAACCCTCAGCTAGACTCAACCAGAGGTCGCAAAGAATGTGTCCAAATTAACAAAAATCAGAAATGAAAAGGCAGACATAACAACAGAATCTGAGGAAATTAAAAAAATAATCAGATCTGACTACAAAAGCCTATATTAAAAAAAAACTGGAACATTTGGAGGAAATGGACAATTTTCTAGACAGATACCAGGTACCAAAGTTAAATCAGAAACAAATAAATGATATAAACAACCCCAGAACTCCCAAAGAAATAGAAGCAGTTATTAAGGCTCCCAACCAAAAAGAGTCCAGGATCAGATGGTCTTAGTGCAAAATTTTATCAGATATTCAAAGAAGACCTCATAGCGATACTGTCCAAATTATTCCACAAGATAGAAACAGATGGAGCTCTACCAAATTCCTTCTATGAAGCCCCAATTACTCTTATACTTATACCACAAAAAGACCCAACAAAGAAAGAGAGCTTTAGAACAATTTCCCTTATGAATATTGATACAAAGTTACTCAATAAAATTCTTGCAAACTGAATCCAAGAACACACCAAAATGATCATCTAGCATGATCTTCATCCCAGGGATGCAGGGATGTTTTAAGATCCCATGGTATAATCAACATAATCCAGTATATAAACAAACTCAAGGATAAGAAGCACATGAACAATTCATTAGAAGTTGATAAATCCTTTGACAAAATTCAACACCCTTTATAATAAAATTCCTGGAAAGATCAGGAAATCAAGGGCCAGTCTAAACATAGTAAAAGAAATATACAGCAAATCAGTTACTAACATTAAAAAAGAATGGAGAAAAACATGAAGCATCTCTACAAAAATCAGGGACTCTTTATTCAATATAGTACTTGAAGTCTCAGCAGAGGAATCAGACAGCGAAATAAGTAAAAGGGATACAAATTGGAAGGGAAGAGGTTAAAATATCACTATTTGCAGATGATATGATAGTACACTTAAGTGACCACAATCCATCTACCAGAGAACTACTTAAACTAATCAACAACTTCAGCAAAGTGTCAAGGTAGAAAATTATCTCAAACAAATCAGTAGACTTTCTCTACTCAAAAGATAAACATTATGAAAAAGAAATTATGGTAATGACACCCTTCACAATAGTCGCAAATAATATCAAATACCTCAGTGTGATTTTAACCAAGCAAGGGTAAGATCTGTATGACAAAAATGTCAAATCTCTGAAGAAAGAACTTGAAGAAGATCTCAGAAAATGGGAAGATATCCCATGCTCATGGATTGGCAGGATTAATATATTAAAAATGGCCATTTCACCAAAACCAATCTACAGATTCAATACAGTCCCCATCAAAATTCCAAATCAATTCTTTATAGAGATAGAAAGAGAATTCTATCAGACCTTCATAGAAGACTTCATACCAATACTATCCAAACTATTCCTATTCCACAAAATAGAAACACAAGGAACACTACAGAATTCCTTCTATGAAGTCACAATTACACTTTTACCTAAAGCATACAAAGACCCAAAAAATAAAGAGAACATCAGACCAAATTCCCTTACGAATATTGACACAAAAATACTCAATAAAATTCTGGCAAACCGAATCCAAGAGCACATCAAAACAATAATCAATCATGATCAAGTAGGCTTCATACCAGGCATGCAGGGATTGTTTAATATATGGAAAACCATCAATGTAATCCACTATAAACCAACTGAAAGATATAAACCACATGACTATTTCAATAGATGCTGAGAAAGCATTTGACAAAAATCAGCACTCATTCATGATAAAAGTCCTGGAAAGAAAAAGAATTCAAGGCCCATACATAAATATAATAAAAGCCATATACAGCAAACCAGTAGCTAACATTAAACTAAATGGAGAGAAACTTGAAGTAGTCCCACTAAAATCAGGGACTAGACAAGGCTGACAAATCTCTCCCTACTTATTCAATGTAGTTCTTGAAGTTCTAACCAGAGTAATCAGACAACAACACTAGATCAAATGGATACAGAATGGAAAAGAATAAATCAAAATATCACTATTTGTAGACGATATGATAATATATTTAAGTAATCCCAAAAGTTCCACCAGAGAACTACTGAACCTGATAAACACCTTCATCAAAAAGTAGCTGTGTATAAAAATGAACCCAAAAAAAAAAAAAAGAAAAGAAAAAAAAAAAAACAGTAGCTTTCCTCTACACAAAAGAGAAACAAGAAGAAATTAGGGAAATGGCACCCTTCATAATAGTCCCAAATAATATAAAATCCTTTGGTGTGACTTTAACCAAGCAAGTGAAAAATTAGTATGATAAGAACGTCAAGCCACTGAGGAAAGAAATTGAAGAATATCTCAGAAGATGGAAAGATCTCCCATGCTCCTGGATTGACAGGAATAATATAGTAAAAATGGCCATTTTACCAAAAGTGATCTACAGATTCAATGCAATCCCCATTAAAATACCAATCCAATTCTTCAGATAGTTAGACAGAACAATTCCAAATTCATCTGGAAAAACAAAAAATCCAGGATAGCTAAAACTATCTTCAACAATTAAAGGACTTCCAGGAGAATCACTGTCCCTGAACTCAAGCGGTATTACAGAGAAACAATGAAAAAAAATTGCATGGTATTGGTACAGAGACAGACAGATAGACCAGTGGAATAGAATTGAAAACCCAGGAATGAACCCACACACCTATGGTCACTTGATTTTTGACAAAGGAGCCAAAACCATTCAATGGAATAAAGATAGCATGTTCAGCAAATGGTGCCGGTTCAACTGGAGGTCAGCATGTAGAAGAATGCAGATTAATCCATGTTTATCACCCTGCACAAAGCTTAAGTTCAAGTGGATCAAGGACCTCCACATCAAACCAGATATACACAAACTAATAGTAGAAAAAGTGGGGAAGAATCTCGAACACATGGGCACTGGAGAAAATTTCTTAAACAAAACACCAATGGCTTATACTCTAAGATCAAGAATCGACAAATGGGATCTCATAAAACTACAAAGCTTCTGTAAGGCAAAGGACCCTGTTGTTAGGACAAAAAGGCAACCAATAGATTGGGAAAAGATCTTTACCAATCCTATAACAGATAGAGGCCTTATATCCAAAATATACAAAGAACTCAAGAAGTTAGACCGCAGGGAGACAAATAACCCTATTAAGAAATGGGGTTCAGAGCTAAACAAAGAATTCATAGCTGAGGAATGCCAAATTACTGAGAAACACCTAAAGAAATGTTCAACATCTTTAGTCCTAGGGAAATGCAAATTAAAACAACCCTGAGATTTAACCTCACACCAGTGAAAAAGGCTAAGTTCAAAAACTCAGGTGAGAGCAAATGCTGACGAGGATGTAGAGAAAGACAAACACTCCTCCATTGTTGGTGGGATTGCAGACTGTTACAACCAGTCTGGAAATCAGTCTGGAGGTTCCTCAAAAAATTGGACATTAAACTACCTGAGGACCCAGCTATACCTCTCTTGAGCATATACCCAAAGAATGCCCCAACATATAACAAAGACACATGATCCACTATGTTCATAGCAGCCTTATTTATAATAGCCAGAAACTGGAAAGAACCCAGATGCCCTTCAACAGAGGAATGGATACAGAAAATGTGGTACATCTACACAATGGAATATTACTCAGCTATCAAAAACAATGACTTATGAAATTCGTAGGCAAATGGTTGGAACTGGAATATATCATCCTGAGTGAGGTAACCCAATCACAGAAAAACACACATGGTATGCACTCACTGATAAGTGGCTATTGGTCCAAATGCTCAAATTACCCTAGATGCACAGAACACATGAAACTCAAGAATGATGACCAAAATGCAAATGCTTCACTCCTTCTTTAAAAGGGGAACAAGAATACCCTTGGGAGGTAATAGGGAGGCAAAGTTTAGAACAGAGATAGAAGGAACTCCCATTCAGAGCCTGCCCCCCATGAGGCCCATACATATACAGTCACCAAACTAGATGAGATGAATGATGGAAAGAAGTGCAGACAGACAGGAATCAGATGTACATCTCTCCTGAGAGACATAGTCAGAATACAGCAAATACATAGGTGAATGCCAGCAGCAAACCACTGAACTGAGAACGGGACACTCATTGAAGAATCAGAGAAAGGACTGAAAGAGCTTGAAGGGGCTCAAGACCCCATATGAACAACAATGCCAACCAACCAGAACTTCCAGGAACTAAGCCACTACCCAAAGTCTATACATGGACTGACCCTGGTCTCCAACTTCAAAGGTAGCAATGAATAGCCTAGTAAGAGCACGGGTGGAAGGGGAAGCTCTTCGTCCTGCCAAGACTGATCCCCCAGTGAACTTGATTGTTGGGGGGAGTGCAGTATTGGGGGGAAGATGGGGAGGGGAACACCCATAGAGAAGGGGACGGGAGGGGTTAGGGGGATGTTGGCCTGGAAACCGGGAAAGGGGATAACAATTGAAATGTAACTAAGAAATACCCAAGTTAATAAAGATGAAAAAAAAAAAAAAGAAAAATAGTCTTTTCAACAAATGTTGCTGGTTCAACTGGAGGTCAGCATGTAGAAGAATGCAAATCAATCTATTCTTATCACCCTGTACAATGCTTAAGTCCAAGTGGATCAACGACCACCATATCAAACCAGATACACTCAAACTAATAGAAAAAATGTGGGGAAGGGTCTCAAACACATGGGCACTACAATAAATTTCCTGAACAAAACACCAATGGCTTATGCTGTAAGATCAAGAATCAACAAATGGGACCTCATAAAACTGCAAAGCGTCTGTAAAGCAAAGGATATTGTCATTGGGACAAATTGGCAACGAACAGATTGGGAAAATGTCTTTACCAATCCTACATCTGTTAAAGGGATAATATCCAAAATATAAAAGAACTCAAGAAGTTATACTTCAGATAGCCAAATAACCCTATTAATAAATGGGTTACAGAGCTAAACAAAATATTCTCAGCTGAGGAATATCGAATGGCTGTGAAGCACCTGAAGAAATGTTCAACATCCTTAGTCATCAGGGAAATGCAAATCAAAACAACCCTGTAATTTAACCTTATACCAATCAGAAAAGCAAGATAAAAATCTCAGGTGACAGCAGACGGTGATGAGGATGTGGAAAAAGAGCAATACTCCATTGTTTGTGGGAGTTGAAACTGGTATAACCACTCTGGAATTCAGTGTGGAGGTTCCTCAAAAAATTGTACATTCTACAACACGAGGACCATCTATACCACTACTGGGCATATACCCAGAAGGTGCTCCATTATACAACAAAGACACATACTCCATTATGTTCATAGCAGCCTTATTTATAATAGACAGAAGCTGGAAAGAACCCAGATCCCCTTCAACAGAGGAATGGATCAAAAACTGTGGTACATCTACACAATGGAGGACTACTCAGCTGTCAAAAACAATGACTTCATGAAATTCATAGGCAAATAAAATGAACTAGAAAAATATCATCCTGAGTGAGGTAACCCAATCATAGAAAAACACACTTGGTATGCACTCACTGATAAGTGTATGTTAGTCAAAAATCTTGAATTACTCAAGATGCAATCCACAGACTACATGAAGCTGAAGAAGAATGATGACCAAAATGTGGATGTTCCCACTCCTTCTAAAAAGAGGAATAAATATATCCATAGGAGGGGGTATGGAGGCAAAGTTTAGAGCAGAGACTGAAAAAATAGCCATTCAGAGCATGCCCCAAATTTGACATTTTATATATATATATACCAAAACTAGATAACATAGATGAAGCTAAGAAGTGCATGCTGAAAGGGACTGGATATAAATCTCTTCTGATAGACACATCCAGAGCATGTCAAATACAGAGGAGAATGCTAGTAGCAATCCACTGAACTTAGAAAAGACCCCCTTTGGGGGAATTAGAGGAAGGTTTGAGAGAGCTAACGGGGCTTGCAACCCCATAAGAACAGCAATCCAATCATCCAGAGCTTCCAGGGACTAATCCATTATCCAAAGACTATACATGAACTATCCCAGGTCTCCAACTGTATATGTAGCAGAGAATAGTGGAAGTGGAAGCCCTTGGTCCTGCCAAGGTTGGACCCCCAGTGCAGGGGAAAGACAGGGGAGAGCAGTTAAGTGTGGATTGAGAGAAACACCCATATGGGGAGGGGGGCGGAAGGCATGGGGACTTATGGACATGAAATAGGGAAAGAAAATAACATTTGAAATGTAAATAAAGAAATATATATTGAAAAAAAGAAGAAGAAGAAACTAAGCAGAATGAAATTTGAGCAACCCATGACACTCCCTCAATTTAGGAACTCATTTTCTAAAGAACTTTTTTCGATATTTTATGTATTTACATTTTTAATGTTATCCCTTTCTTCCTCGCCCATTCCTCTTCCCCTCTCCCCCTGCTTCTGTGAAAATGTTCCTACTCCCATCCACACACTCCAACCTCAATACCCTGGCTATACTGGGGAAACGAGTCTTCACAAGACCAAGGACTTCTCCTCCTATTGATGACAGACAATGACATCCCCTGCCACATGTACTGCAGGAGCCATGGGTCCCCATCCATGTATACTCTTTGGTTGGTGGTTCAGTCCCCAGCACCTCTGGAGGGTTTGTTTGTTTGATATTGTTGTTCTTCTTATGGGGTTGCACACCCCTTCAGCTCTTTCGGTCCTTTCCCTAACTCCTCTATTGGGGTCACTGTGCTCTGTCCCACGGTCAGCTAAAAGCATCTTCAACTGTATCAGTAAGGCTCTGGCAGAGTCTCTCTTGAGACATCCATATCAGGCTCTTGTCATTAAGCACTTCTTGGCATCAGCATTACTGACTAGGTTTGGTTGCTTCATATGGCATGGATCCCCAGGTGGGGCAGTCTCTGGATGGCCTTTCTTTCAGTCTCTGCTCCACTCTTTGTCCCTGCATTTCCTCCTGTGAATATTTTTGTTACCCCTTCTAAGAAAGACTGAAGCATCTGCACTTTGGTTGTCCTCTTCTTGAGCTTCATGTGGTCTGTGGAATATGTCTCAGGTAATCTGAGCTTTTAGGCTAATATCCACTTATCAGTGAATGCATACAATGTGTGTTCTTTTGTGAATGGTTTACTTCACTCAGGATGATATTTTTCTAGTTCCATCGATTTGCCTAAGAATTTCATGTAGTCGTTTTTCAAAGCATATTAGTACTCCATTATGTAAATGTATCACAATTTCTGTATCCATTTCTCAGTTGAATGACATCTGGGTACTTTGGCTTCTTGTTATCATAAATAAAACATGCTATGAAAATAGTGGAACATGTGTCCTTGTATCTTGGGACATCTTTGGGTGTATGTCAGGAGTGGAATAACTTGGTTCTTCAGGTAGTACGTCCACTTTTCTGAGGAACCTCAGAATCATTTCACAGTGGTTGTACCAGCTGCAATCCCACCAAAATGGAGGCCTGTTTCTCTATCTCCCATCCTCCCAGCATCAGCTGTCACAGATTTTTTGATCATAGCCATTCTGACTGGTGTAAGGTAGAATCTCAGGGTGGTTTTGATTTTCAATTCCCTGACAACTAATCAACACCTTTCATTCCTCTTTAATTTGGAGGGCTGTGGTATGCAACGTTGTGTGTCAGTCAGCAACCTCTCCATTGCCCACCTATACCCAAATCAAAACTAGGTTGTGCAATGGAGATATAAAGGAGGGGCTGGCAGCCCCATAAGGGAAGCAGCAAAAGGCAATACACCAAAGGACAGAATAAAGGTTGATGATGAAGTTCTGAGAACCTTCTTCAGGCATATCCATCACACAGATAGCAGCAGTATAACTCCCCTTTTCCCCTAACTTTTTGGAAGGAGGGAGCTGGGGAATTACATGGGCTTCCAAATTGCAGAGACAGCCTATAGTGGGCTCTGTGAAGGCATGGAGGGTGATAGACAGGATCCTTCCTCATAGTTAGATTGGAGCCTGAGGTTAAGGTCCATGCTACAGTCTATAAAGCCAGAGGTCCTGGCAAGTTTGGGGAATAGAAAGGATTCCTCAGTGGCACCTATCTATGAAGATAGATCTTGGCCAGGGCAGACAGAGTTGCTTGAATCTAACTGTAGCTAAGGTACTAATGAGGCAATTTAGCCATAGCACAAGCCAGACCTCCCACTGGAGCATAATCTTAAGTATTAGTATGACAAAGAACATGGAAGCTATAACAATGAATGATTTGTGGAGGAAAGGGGATTATAAAATTAATAGATTAAGAGTCCTGAGACATAGGGCCCTTTCTACCCAACACAGTAGCCTCCCTTGGTCCAAGAAATTGGCAAAAGTTAAGGAGATAATTGGGGATTAAATCCTGTACCTTTTTCCAACTCAAACAGAGCATCTGTCTACCAGGTTCTCAGTTGAAGAGGCCCAGGCCCATGATAAAAGTTAGGGACTACTAAAGATATAGAACTGGGTGCAGAATCTACATACAACTGGGCATGAGATCTAGCTATCGAGAAGGTATTAAGCCCAAGTGACTCAGCAGAAACTGTCCACCATAAAACAGTAGTGTGCCCATAGCATAGCTGGTGGCTCAGCCATTATAGTGCTGTTGATAGCACAGGTTAACCTCGGGCAGTTCGAATTCCAAAACAAGATATGCCTTGTTGGAACATTTGGAGAAGATTGAACATGTGGACTGTGAAGATATGGTGCTCTGGCAATGAGAGGAAGCAAGATTGAGGAGGTACTGGAAGATGGATCTGCAAAAATTCTTCATGGATGAAGAGGTTACCATGCTTACTGCCCATGGGTGTCATAGGGCCTGCAGTGCAGGGTTCACTGTCAGCAGGGTGTCAATGAAGTCCTTGGCCATATTAGATACACTAGTCCAGGGCTCCTGCAAGTAATTGTATTTGCTCTTGAAGATCTGCCAGTATAGCCAGGTTCAGTTGTCATCCTTAAATAATAATCTGATCAAAGGGCTCACCACCATTGGCCAACTCCTTTACCATGTATACATGCTCCTGTGTCTCAATACTTCTACCAGCTAGATGATTTTGTTGTGGTACACCTGGTACAGCACTCAGAGCTCAGACTCACATACTCCCATGCTTCTTGGTATTTTATTTTAATCATCTTGATAGCGCATGGCTGTGAGGTTGCCAGATCCTCCACATGTACCACTAATCTTGAAGCTGCCTTGCCCAACTAGGGCCTTTATACAATACTTAGCTGTCACACATGGGTCAAATTTGGCCCTGTACTTTGCCACCCTGGCCATGTGTGTTGGTTCTGAGAGAGACTCTGTGTGGCCAGTAGTGGAAACACCAGGGCAGGGTGGTGAATACTGAGTGGTAGCTGGGAATCCAACTTTGAGAGGGACAACACTGTCCACCTCTGTGATGAGTGCTTCTATACATAATTCTTAGTGCCTTTGAAGGGTTCCACTCTCTTGACTACTCCCAGATGGACATCCTTGGGTGACTCAGGAAGCAACTTGCTTGTGCCACAGCCCATCACTGATATGGGAGCATCCTCTTCAGTTAGATTGGCAGGAACCACCCTGTAGGCAGTGCACTGTCAGCTTTGCCAACTGTCTCCCAGCCCAGACCACAGTTGCCCCCACCATCCTCCCACATCAGCATGTTGGCATTGTTCAGTCACATACAGTCACATGCAGCTCAAGAAGAAGGAAGACCAACATGTGGATGCTTCAGACCTTCTTAGAAGGGGGAACAAAAATACTCACAGGAGAAAATACAGGGGAAGGGAATGGAACCAAGAGTGAAGGAAAGGCCATCCAGAGACTGCCCCATCTGGGGGAACAATTCCATATGCAAACACCAAACCCAGACACTATTGCAGATGCCAAGAAGTGTGTGCTGACAGGAACCTGATATAGCTGTCTCCTGAGAGGCTCTGCCAGAGCTTGACAAATACAAAGGCAAATGCTTACAGGCAACCATTGAATTGAGGATGGGTTTCCTAATGCAAGCTTTAGAAAAAAGGACTGAAGGAGTTGAAGGGATTTGCAACCCCATAAGAAGAGCAATAATATCAACCAACCAGAACCCCCACAGATCCCAGGGACTAAACCCCCATTCCAAGAGAACACAAGAATAGACCTATGGCTTCATCCACATATGTAGCAGAGGATGGCCTTGTCAGGCACCAATGGGAGGAGAGGTATTCAGTTCGGTCAAGGTTCAATGCACCAGTATAGGGGAATGTCAGGGTGGGTAGGTAGAAGGGTAGATGGAAGACAGAGCACACTGATTGAAGCAGGAGGGTAATATGGGTTAGTGGGTTTCTGGAGGGGAAACTGGGAAATGGTAGAACATTTAAAATGTAAATAAAAACATCCAATAAAAGAAATAAAGATTATTTTAAAAGATAGATAGATAGATAGATAGATGATAGATTGAGAAGTTCATATATGAATACAACATGCTTTGATCACATCTGTCTCTACTATTCCAAATCTTCCAAGATTCCTTCACTGTAACCTTTTACAACTTCATGTATTCACTTCTTTTAAAAAAGTATACTAAATACCAATTGTACTCATTAAATTATCTTTACAATGTTTTATAAAATTGAGTTTGTTCCAAGCCCTTGTCATTCTCTACCAGCATTTTTTCCCATCACAGTATCCTCTTTAATATTCTTTGAGTGCATGAAGACACTCCTGCATTGAGTTAATTACATTGATGATGTCTTCTCTCAAGAACTTATTATGTCCTTGTACATCTGAATGGTTCTTATATTCACTTGCTCCATTGTTTCATTCCTATATCACTTTCAATGATGATCCTAATAAAATTCATCTCTTTTTTATTTAGTTTTGAATATCCACTTCTGAAATTATACCTGGTAACCTTCACATCTTTATCATTAAAACTACTTATTTTTGCATATCCTGTGTCTATCTACATGACTGTATTTACCAGTGATTTTTTAATTGTATTTTTTTCATACACTATATTCTGGTTTCAATTTCTCCTCCACCCATCTCCTTGAAAATACAGTTATCCTGTTTACAAAATTTTCCTTCTGTAATTTCCAAGGGGTCATATTTATTTTTCTGGGCCCAGATCTATGTTGTTTAGTGCTTAAAAGATAATTGTTTGAGTATTGAGAATTAAGAAAAAGAAAATCAGTTTTATTCACTATTGGGAAAGTTAATAAGATGGATACTTGATCATCTTTAAATTTGCATCTTTTTAGAGTGCAGTAATTTTATACAAAAAGAGTCAAGGTGAGACAAAAAAGAAAGGTTTTACATTGAGCAGGGACTTCATATTCTAAACCAGAGAAGGAAAATTGTGTGTTTAGCAATGCCTTCAGCTTGCCAACAGTGCAGATTTTTTTCAGTTTTTCCCTTCTGGTAGTAACATTTAAATTAACCTTGGTCTCTTAAGACCAATTCCTATATTTTCTTTAAGCAGACATATGAATTTCCTTCATGCTATACCTTACAGCATTTTATATAGTTTGCTTTAGTTGGTCAAAAGTAGTTCACCAGATGTTCTGTAAATGTAAAGAAGTATTTTCTAGCAGTAAACAAGATTTTGTGTAGCTTCCTTTCTGGATTTACAATGCCTGGCTTGAAGGAAAAGGTTATAATGCTTTTGAATGACATAGAAAGAGCACATAGTTTTGCTGAAGTGCAAAAGGATGAGAAGAGAAAGTGACACTGCAATAGACAACTTATAAAGCAAGGTGCATTGAATTAGAAATTAGTGTTTTCATAAATATATTATTTACATGTATATATTATTTATTATTATTTATTTTTCTGGGTCCAGATCTATGTTGCTTAGTGCTTGAAATATATATATATATATACAGACATACAGACACACATACACACACAAACTCACATCTATTCTCTGTAGTCATTGTAAGTTTATTAAGTTTATTGAACATTTACCTGGGAAATATTCCCTAATTTTTCCTAATACACACAGTTATCTCCTATCTATAAATTAATGATGTATCTTTTGATTTATTATTATTAGGGCATGGAAATTGTATGTCTTTTTGCAATTTCACAATGGAATACACTGTGTTATAAGTAAAGATAAAAATTATTACTGTCTCTTCAAATATTTATATTTAGGGTATTTGGCAATCTTTTATAGTCATTTTGAAGTATATCATAGATTTTTAAAAAATCAATATTTATCCAGATACACTGTAAAAAGAATCAGAATTCCTCCCCTCTAGCATTGTTTGGTGTATTTTATTTAACTTTTGTCAATATCCAGTTTTCTTCATTTTCCACTCTCTACTTCAGACAAAAATTAGCTCTCAATTGTCAATGAAGATGGGAGCCTGTGGTAAACTATAAGATTGCCACAAAGCCCTAAAACAAGAATGAGGAGAGAATATATCAGTATCCTAAAAAATGATTAAAGTAAGTTGAGGATGAGAACAAAGGGAACGATGGTGCCTACCAACACCCTGATTTTATAAGCAGCACCTAATAACATCTCCAACTGGGCTGAAGTCACTTGCAGTGCATTTATGCTAACTCATGAGTTTAACTTGTGATATTATCAAAGAAAAAATTTACCAATTTTAATAAGGATGACCTCAGCCTTCATCAACTTCATACCATAAGTCCCATAAAAGAGCACCAAACTGAATAACATGGCAGTAACACTCTCTTGGGTTAATCCTTCTTTTACTCTAAATGAGAACTACTTTTGAATGCCACTTTCCAAATAATGATATGTAGACCTTTTATAATTATGATAAGCTTTGGCACTACTGCTGGACAGTTCACAGTTACACTAACCTGACAATACTGGCCTAGCTTTCATCCCACCACATAAACTACTACCTCCCAATCTCCAGTTCTGGCACCTCTTTCTTCCTCTGTGTTTGGCTAGGGATTCTTGCACATGAGAGTCCGTCCCACATTGCCTATCTCTGCCAGACATCCTGTCTGATACTTTCGCCTCAGTTATTGGCAACTCAGCTCTTTAAACAATCAGAAGGTTATGGAGAGCATTGTTTAAAATACTGAGGAAGGAGATACTTCATAAGATACGATATGTGTGATATGTACATATTCCTTAGTTAGAAGTTCAGCACACATTGGTTAAATCTTACCATCCAATGCCTGGATTCTCGGAATTACTTCATTAAAACCAAAAAAAGGCTTAAGATACTTAAATATCTCAAATCATGGAGTTACTCCTCATTTTCAGTTCTCACATAGAGTTATTTTGTTTGTTTGTTTGTTTGTTTGTTTGCACAATTGAGAGATATTACCCAGTAGATGTCCCATGATGCTACAGGGAAACATGTTCTACTATATTCATAGCAGCTTTATTTGTGAAAGCTAGTGGCTGGAAACAACCCAGATATTCTACAACAAAAGAATGGATACAAAAAATGTGGTTCATTTATACAATGTAATACTAATCAGCTATTAAGAACTAGAGTATCATGAGTTTTGCAGACAAATGGATAGAACTATAAAATATTGTCCCAAGGGAGGTAACTTGGACCCAAAAGAATATGATCCGTATGTACTCAATAATAAGTGAATATTAGCCAAAATAATACAGAATACCCAGAATAAAATCCACAGAACTCAAGAAGGCTAATATAAAAAAAGACCCAAGTGAGGATGCCTCAATCCCACTTGGGAGGGTGAAGAAAGCAATCATAGGAGTGAGGAGGGAGATGGGAGGGGCCTGTATTGGAAAGGCTACAGGGAGGAGAAGATGGGAACGTGATCAGTTATTTGCAGGGGTGTGGGGGCAGGACTGAAGACCTGAGGGTGAGCAAGAGGAATCAAAAAAGGCAACTTCAGGACACAAAGCTAAGGGCCTTAGATGAAATGTCCTCAGTAGCCTTCCTCTACTCAAAGGATAAAAAGGCTGAGAAAGAAACTAAGGAAATGACACCCTTCACGATAGTCCTAAATAATATAAAAAACCTTGGTGTGACTCTAACCGAGCAAGTGAAAGATCTGTATGGCAAGAAGTTCAAGTCTCTGAAGAAAGAACTTGAAGAAGATCTCACAAGACAGAAAGACCTCCCATGCTCATGGATTGGCAGGATTAATATAGTAAAAATGAACATATTTCCAAAAGCAATCTATAGATTAAATGCAATCCTCATCAAAATTCCAACTCAATTCTTCATAGAGATAGTAAGAGCAATTTGCAAATTCATTTGGAATAACAAAAAACCCAGGATAGTGAAAACTATACTCAATAGTAAGAGAACCATCCCTGTCCTCAAGCAGTATTACAGAGCAATACTGATAAAAAACTGTATGGTACTTGTACAGAGACAGGTAGATAGATCAGTGGAACAGAATTGAAGAAGCAGAAATGAACCCACATACCTATGGTCACTTGATCTTTGACAAAGGAGCTAAAACCATCCAATGGAAGAAAGATAGCATTTTTAACAAATGTTGCTGGTTCAACACGAGGTCACCACTTAGAAGAATGCAAATGGATTCGTTCTTATCACCCTGTGCAAAGCTTAAGTCCACATGAATGAAGGATCTCCATATCAAACCAGATAAACTCATACATATAGAAGAAAATGTCGGAAAGAGTCATGAACTCATGGGCACTGGAAAAAATTTCCTGAACAAAACACCAATGTCTTATGCTCTATGGTCAAGAATTGACAAATGGGACCTCATAAAACTGCAAAATTTCTTTATGTAAGGCAAAGGACACTGTCATTAGGACAAAACTATAAGCAACACATTGGGAAAAGATATTTACCAATCCTACATTCTATAGAGAGCTAATATCCAATGTATACAAAGAACTCAAGAATTAGACTCCAGAGAATCAAATACCACTATTAAAAGTGGAGTACCAAGATAAACCTAGAATTCTCAGCTGAGGAATATCAAATGACACCTAAAGAAATGTTCAACATTGTTAGTCATCAGGGAAATGCAATGCAAAACAACCATGAGGTTCCACCTCACGCCAGTCAGAATGAATAAGATAAAAAACTCAGGTGACAGCAGATGTCTACATGCTCCACTGTGTTCATAGCAGACTTATTTAAAATAGCTAGAAGCTGAAAAAACCCACATTCCCTTCAACAGAGGAATGGATTCAGAAAATGTGGTACATTTACACAATGGAGTAATACTTAGCTACCCAAAACAATGTCTACATGAAATCCATAGGCAAATGGATTGAATTAGAAAATATCATCCTGAGTTAGGTAACCAAAACACAGAAAAACACACATGGTATGCACTCACTTGTAAGTGGATGTCAGCCCAAAAGCTCGAAATACCCAAGATCCAATCCACAGACCACATGAAGCTCAAGAAGAAGGATGAACAAAATGTGTATGCTTTACTCCTTTTTAAAAGGTGGAACAATAATATCTATGAATTTAGAGCAGAGACTGAGGGAATCCCATTCACAGCATGCCGTACATGTGACAAAAATATATACACATCAGTCACCAAAACTAGATAAGATTGATGAAGCTCAGAAGTGCATGTTGACAGGAACTGGATATAAATCTCTCCTGAGAGACACAACCAGAGCATGTCAAATATAGAGGTGAACACTAGCAGCAAACCAATGTATTGAGAACTGGAACCCCGTTGGAGGAATTAGAGAAAGGATTTAAAGAGCTGAAGGGGTTTGCAACCCCATAAGAACAACAATGCCAACCAACCAGAGCTTCCAGGAGATAAACCCCTATGCAAACACTATGCATGGACTGACCCATGGCTCCATCTGCTTATGGAGCAGAGGAGGGCCTTGTTGGCCACCAGTGGAAAAAGAAACCTTTGGTCCTGCCAAGGTTGGAACCGCAGTGAACGGGAATGTTCGGGGAGGTGGTAAAGGAGGGTGAGGGTGTGGGAAACACCCTCATGGGGTAACCATCCTTTGGGGGCAGGGGTGTAGGAGGTTCTTATGGACAGGAAACTGGGAAAAGGCATAACATTTGAAATGGAAATAAAGTATTATATCCAATTTTTAAAAAATTAAGATACTCATATGTTTGGCAACTGTAAAAGTAGAATATAGGAATGGCTCTCCCATTTTGCTGGCAAAATTTAGCTGGTATTACGCTAACTGGAAGAAATACACCACCAAACGCATTCCTAACCTAGAACATCTACTCAAACTATTTAGTAGTCTGTACTTTCCAAAAGAAAAAGAAAAAAAATATCCTACAATGGGGAGAGGGAACTTGTAGAGTCTACCTCCACTAGAAAGACAGAGCATCAAGTGGAGGAACGGGGTTGCCATCCCATAGTCAAAAACTCTAGCCCAGAATTATTCCTGGCATCACGAACTGAAGGAACAAAAATGGAGAAGAGCCTGAGGAAAAAGAGGTTCAGTAACTGGCCCAAATTGGGATCCAGCTCAGGAGGAGGCTCCAAGGCCTGACACTATTATTGATGCTATGGTTAGCTTACAAACAAGGGCATATCATTTCTGCCCCCTAAAGGCCCAAAAGGAAGCTGAAAGAGTCAAGTGCAGATATTTAAGTCCAACAGATGGATAAGTGGATATTAGCCCAAATGCTCGAATTACCCTAGATGCACAGAACATAGGAAACTCAAGAAGGATGACCAAAATGCGAATGTTTCACTCCTTCTTTTAAAGGGGAACAACAATACCCATGGGAGGGAATAGGGAGGCATAGTTTAGAACAGAGGCAGAAGGAACACCCATTCAGAGCCTGCCCCACATGTGGCCCATAGATATACAGCCACCAAACTAGATAAGATGGATGAAGCAAAGAAGTGCAAGCCGACAGTAACCGGATGTCGATCTCTCCTTAGAGACACAGCCAGAATACAGCAAATACATAGGCAAATGACATCATTAAACCACTGAACTGAGAATGGGAACCCTGTTGAAGGAATCAGAGAAAGGACTGAAAGAGCTTGAAGGGGTTTGAGATCCCATATGAACAACAATGCCAACCAACCAGAGCTTCCAGGGACTAAGCCACTACCCAAAGACTATACATGGACTGACCCTGGGCTCCAACCTCATAGGTAGCAATGAATATCCTAGTAAGAGCACAAGTGGAAGGGGAAGCCCTTGGTCCGGCCAAGACTGAACCCCCGGTGAAGGGGATTGGTGGGGGGGGGGCGGTAGTGGGGGGGGAGGGGGAGGGGAACACCTATAAAGAAGGGGGAAGGGTTAGGGGGATGTTAGCCTGGAAAACGGCAAAGGGAATAATAATCGAAATGTAAAGAAGAAATACCCAAGTTAGTAAAGATGAAAAAAAAACCAAACAAACAAACAAACAAAACAAAACAAAACAAAACAAAACAAAACAAAAAAAGCCGGGAACTCCTGTGGTTGAATCAGGGAAAACCTAGAGGAAGCTGAGGAGGAGGGTGATCCCTTAGGAAAACCTGCTATCCTAACTCACCTGGATTTTCAGGGTCTCTCAAAATGCAGCCCCCAACCAGGCATCATATACCACCTGATTTGAGGCTCCCAACACATTTACAGAAAAGAACTCTCAAATCTAGACTCAGTCAGAGAAAATGCACCGAACACTAGAGAGATTTGGGACCCTGGGTAGTAGGAAGGTTTGGTGTGTGGGGTTGGAGGAACATCTTCTTGAGAAGGGTGGGGGAGGAGTTGTGGAACGTGAAGCAGTCAGAAGGTAGACCAGAAGTGGGATAAAAACTGGGCTGTAAAAAGTTGAATAAAGAAAAGAAGGAAAAGTAACTAGAGGAATAATGCAGTCTAATCAGTAATTGAGAGTCTTCATTTAAATATAGTTTGGATTGACACGACAGATTAATTTTATAGAAAAATCAAAGAATAACTAATTTTGTTCATAGAAGCAGGTTATTCAGGGGAAGAAGGGGAACAAGTTGGGGTCAGGAATGGACAAATAAAGATATATGAAATTACCATAGTGAAACCCATTATCCTGTGAAATAATTTTGAAAAAGTAACAAAACAAAATCTCTCATTTCTAGCACATCACATGTCAGAGAGAGAGAGAGAGAGAGAGAGAGAGAGAGAGAGAGAGAGAGAGAGAGAGAGAGAGCACCTTTGCTGCATTGGACTTTGCTCAGTCACAAACTTTCCATAGATGAAACAATCTAGCACTTTTTATATGCCCTGATGTTTTGGTTTTGAAATGAATGCTTGTTTCTTTTTTAAAGGCTTCCAAAGGTAAAAGACCCCATATTATTTTTAAAAGACATTAAAGATTGAAATGATGGAAATGTTAAAGTCTATGTGACTTTAAAATGTGGGTGAGTAGTTTATTTTATTTTATATATTTTTTATTAATCATGCAAGTCATTTATATCTCAAATGATATACCCCTTCCCAGTTGCCTTCTACAACCACCCTATTTCATCTGTCCTCTCCTGCATCCCTTTTGCCTATCTGAAAGTACTCCCACACCTACCTATCCACTCCTACCCTACCACTCCATTACCCCCCTATGCTGGGGCATCAAACCTTCACAGGTCCAAGGGCCTCCCCTCCCACTGATGTTAAACAAGGCCATCCTCTACTAGTGATAGGTATCTGGAGCCATGGATCCCTCCCTGTTAACTCCTTGCTTTGTGGTCTACTACCTGAGAACACTGGGTGGTCTGGCCAGCCAATATTGTTTCATGGTGCTACAATCCCCCTCCACTCTAACAGCCCTTCTGCCAGCTCCCCCACCTTGGTCTCTGAGCTAAGTTTGATGATTGGCTGCAAGCATTCACTTCTGCATTTGCATAGGAGAATAATTTATTTATTTTTTTTTGGTTCTTTTTTTTTTGAGCTGGGGACCCGACCCAGGGCCTTGCGCTTCCCAGGCAAGCGCTCTACCACCTGAGCTAAATCCCCAAACCCAGGAGAATAATTTATTGAGACATTAAAAATGAGACCTTGAGAACAAAGATTTAAATGTACAACTTGAAGTGATCTTTTAGTGTGTCAATGTTAACTAGGGCTGGAATCATGAATTTTTGCCAATTTCATTCGAACCTAGTCATATCAGTAAAAACAGTATAGAAATTGACCAATTACTCCAAATATTAGAGACATGATTATGAGGCATTTTTATTGATTATTGTTTGATGTGGAAGGTCAAGATCATTGTGACTATTACCAACCATGGGAAAGTGGTCCTGTACTGGAAATTTAAGAAGACAAGCTTTGCAAGCCATTGAAAGCAAAATACTAAGCACACTTCCTCCATGTTTTCTGCAGTGCTCCTCAGGCCAGTTCCATTTCTGCCTTCCTGGTGTTAAGGCACAGTTGCCCACCATGCCCAAATGAAAGGAATGAAGCTTGTCAGAGAAGGTTGGAGGAACTCAGTTGTTGAGAGAGAAAGAGAGAGAGAGAGAGAGAGAGAGAGAGAGAGAGAGAGACAGAGACAGAGAGAGAGACAGAGACAGACAGAGACAGACACAGAGACAGAGACAGAGTGACGGGGAGGAGCATAAGACTTCAATACACCTTTCAGTATTACCACTAGGGGTTATAAAATATAGACCTTGGAGAGAGGGTAGAGTTTTTCAACGTGAGTGTACATTATTAGGTCAGGATGAAATACTTGGAATGCTACATTTATATAAAGAATTCCAAGTGCTTGTTGGACCAGGTTTTTGCCAGGAGAGAGGAAGTTAAACCTATAATTTGGCCATCAATATGTATGACTGCATCAGTAGTGGTAGAGATGGGTATCCTAAGGCTATATGCTCTGTGGCATGCAGGGCCATAACAAGTAGGGAGTAATCCTTAATTCTGAAGGTCTCAAGATGATAATTTCAGGTTTTAGACACATCTAGATCTCACTGTTGCTCCAAGCCTGGCCCTTGCCTTTACACTTACCTTACATATCTTCCTTTTTGTTTTATAAAGGGGAGATGTCATCATAGTTATTAGCATCTATGTTGGGAAGAGTTTGGTATTGAACAGTAACCCAACAGTCAGTAATTTTATAAATCTACCTATCTGCCCTTTTATAAATTAGATGAGACAGGGGTGCAAGTTCGAGTGTGGCTCCAACGGCCAGTTACAGGGCCAAGGAGCAGAAGAAGCCAAGCTACTAAAGGATTTGGTGGCCCAGGAATAGAAGTGTTGGGCATTCAGGTTAACTAGAGATCTTCTCTAAGGCTTTTGAGCATTTGCATGTCTCCTTCCACTAGCCATAGAAGTAACATTTCTTGCCCAACACAATGCTAGACTTGGTTATCAGTCATTAAGTCCAGGCCTTTCCAGTTTTGGAGAACAAGCCCTGCCTGGAGGCGATCTGTCACTAGGAGAGACTCAATACTGTCCAGGATGGAAGCCATGGCATGGTCAAGCTGCTTTTGAAGTTAGCAAGATGATATGTGTGGACCAGGACTGCTACAGTGGTTCCTGTGGCACCCAGTGAGATGGAGAGAGTCAGTGTGATGACCAGAGTGATGAAATTCTCCTTTTTAACTCCATCCAGCTAAACAGGGAGTTCTTCAGGGTCATAGAGATAAACCTTGGAACAATCATTACAGGGTCCAGAAAGCTTGAAAAAAGTGTTTAATGCAGGAACCTATAGTGTTGCTTCAGAAATGGGGAGGTGGGTTTGCATATATTGCCTTGGTGTACCTGATATTAAAGGATCATGTAGGATGGAATCTTGGAAAGGGTGCTATATAGGGCAAAGGGGGAGGTGTAGAGTCAAGAGTGGACATTTTTGTGATTTTCATGTGGGTAAAGGTCCATCCAGTTTATGATCAAAATGTTAATGGAAACAACTGTGGGAACTTCTGCAAATAGTGGCTGCGAAAGGGAAGTGTGAAGTATTGAGAGGAGTTGGGACCATTAACTAGGGGAAGGAAAGTCAACTTTATATTGGAAGTTTTGTAGCCAAGAAAATGTGGCTTCGACCTACTTATGAGTTTGATTTTCCTGTTGAAGTATGTTAATGTGGGTAAAGAGCAATTTAAAGGTAGGGACAAGCTGATGAAAGATTTGCTTCCAGGGAATTTAGCATAGTCATTAGAGTACAGTTTAACTATAATTCCCATTTGCCATCCTTCATCCCAGGGATCACTGATGGAAAGATGAAAATAAATTTTAAGGTTAACAACCACACCTGGTGCCAGCATGGCTGGTGGATTCATTTTGGTACACCCAATATCTGTAACACATGCATATAAAAGCATTGTGGAGGCAGTTACCTAGGTTGTGGTAAGGAAAGCAAAGGAAAGAGCTAGGGATGTTGGAGGTGTAAACAAGGATGCAAAGGAATCTCAATCCTGGTACCTTGCATAACTCAAGTAAGCAGATGGAGTTTCTATATATATATATATATATATATATATATATATATATATATATATATATATATATATATATATGTGATGGTCCTAGTTTTCCCCTAACAAAGTATCTCCAATGTTGAGTATTGGAAGGTTAGGAAAAGGCTATTGTAGCAGATTTAGAATAAAAGAAAAAACAAAATAGCCATAAGAATAGAAAAGGAACCCTTTATAGAGTATTGTGTTATATCAAATTAAGGAGGGAAAGGAATGTTTGGTGGATGTGAAGTCAGGTATGGGGAAGTTGCTTCTGTGGGGTTCCTGAAGCATCCCTTCCCCATGAGGGACCAGCCACACCATGGACAGTGTAGTGTAGAATAAAGTTTTTCAGAGCATGAGAAGGAGAGTTACAAGGGTAGCAGAGACAGACAAAAGCAGATGAGACAAAGAGACATAGGTAGGGGAGGGAGGGGAGGAAGAGAGGAGAGAAGAGAGAGAGAGAGAGAGGAGAGAGAGGAAGGAGGAGAATAGAGGAGAGGTCAACAATGAGGCTAGAGAAGGGGAAAGAATGGGAGGCTAGGGTAAGGGAGAAATGAAGCAAGAAAAGAAGCAGGAGAGAGAGGAGGATGTGCCAGCCTTTGCAGTGAAAGTCAAAAAAATGGTTTCCAGGTAAATCAGGCAGAGCTAGATAAATACTAAAAGTTCTCCATTTTAGCTTAAATGGAAAAAACAAGTTAGAGACTAAATAGTGGAGGAATAGGGTCATTACATATTTAGTTACTTCCTGCTGACTGGGGGTGACACCTAGAAAATTGGTATGGGAATATTGGTCCAGACTAGGAGAATAGGCTGTTTCCTGGTTGTCCAGAGTCAGTGGAACCATCTGTCCAAGTAAATCAGAGAATAGAGTTCCACTAGAAACCATCTGGGTCTGTATGTGAGACTTGTCTGGAGGTTGTAACCTCTCCCAGAGCTATCCCTGGATCTGATGAGCACCTGGACAGACAAGATGCTGAAACATACACACACGCACACACACACACACACACGCACACACACACACACACACACACACACACCCCACACACCTCTCCTGTGGATTAGATATTTGACATGAAATGAGAAATGACTCAATTGTGAGGCATAGATAACATGCCAGAAATGAGAAAATGAGCTCCAATTGCTTTTGAGTGCAATATGAAGTATTACGGAGTCTCCATTGCTTTCACAATGTGAGACCAAACTTGGCAGTAGCAATGGTGGGTGCCTCAGTGGTTTTCATATCACAAACCAGGCATTTATCTTGTAGCTGTGTTCATATCTTCAGAGACCTTGATGGGTAAGCTATTAGTTTTTCAGGGATTCTGTCTGTCATAAACATTTTTTTTTCTTTTTTCTGGAGCTGGGGACCGAACCCAGGGCCTTGCACTTGCTAGGCAAGCGCTCTACCACTGAGCTAAATCCCCAACCCTGTCTGTCATAAACTTAAGTATATTAATAACTAGCAGTCTTCTGATAAGATTGGAGAGCCATATTTATTGGTCATATCTGAGTTAGACAATTTGTGTTTGCTAAATCACTTGTTGAGAGTTTATACAGAAAATATAGCACACTGTAATTTAACTTTGACAGGTTGCATAGTATAGAAAAACACATTTTGCATTAGTAGAGAAAGACTTGGCTTAGAGTTGGTGTGTAGATTTCACGGCTAGAAGTTGGGTTGGAGAACAAGAAGAACAGAGTGAGAGGATGTTCCAGCAAAGACAGGTAAATGCTTGGGGCATGGGGGACTTCTTTCAATTCTACAACCACTGGCAAAGTATGAAGATTACATACAGCATTGGATCTTAATAGTGCTTGCATTAAGTATTGCATATATTAAGAGCCATTGATCGATGAGTCAGTAACTCATGTCCTACTGCGCAGGCTGTTGGTGACGCCCCTCAAATCGAAGTGCTAATTTCAGAGATTTGAGATTTTTAAAGGAGACTTTCCAGTGGAGACCCTGAAGGCCTGGTTGAAGATGACTAGGCATCCTTTTGAGGACTGGGTTGTTATTGAACTATTCTTACTGGCATCTTGAGAAAAAGTTCAATAACAAATTACAAATGGACAACCAGGCTAAATGTTCAGGTCATCACCTGGACCATGTAAGGGTTACCATGAGTACCAGACTCACCAGAAAGTGTCTCTACCTAGGCCTATGCTTTTGGTAACTGCTGCAAATCCCAAGTGGGTAGTGTTAAAAACTGGTTTAGTGAGGTAAGTCTCCCAAGGGTCGAAGTCCTTTCCTGTATATTTAAGTACATTAATAATTAGAAGTCTTCTGATAAGATTGGAGAGCTACACTGATTGGTCATATCTGAGTTAGACAATTTGTGTTTGTTAAATCACTTGTTTGAGACACTAAGAGGCTGCTCTGTGGCCATGAAATGCTGAGACTCCTTGGCGTATGGAAGCTGGACCATTCTGACAGGGGCAGGACCATCCAAGATCGACTGCAGGGAAAACACTACTGAAAATCCACTGATGCCTGCGTGAGAATTTTAGATGGTCTGTTGCAGCAGGGAGAGTGTAACTGCACCTGCTAACTTCTGCCACGCTGGGTTAAAGTCCACGCGCTGAACCTCATTCAGGATGGGTCTGTCCACATGCACAGTTCCTTTTTCACACCTGTCAGAATACTAAAAGATTTCACACACAGTCACACTGAAAATCGTCAAAAGGTTTTCCTCTAGAAGCTAGCGAGGACCAGTCCTCATGAAATTTCTGCCTAACCTTTATGTGCTAAGGTGTTCCCAATTCCCCAATGTTGTTTCCTCCTGCTTTTAGTTTGGGGGGTTGTGGTGGTGCTGTGGATTGATATCACAAGAGTTGTTTTAAAGTGCCAGCTTTGTGACAATGTAAAGATATTGTTTTCTGATTACTGTGAATTAGATCAGGAAATCTCAGTAAATAGGGACAAGACAGCAAAGAGCAACCCATGTGTGAGAATTTTTATTAACTTCCCCTACCAGAATGCTGAAGATACTATTAATAACCAAACAGATTTCTAGCAAAGGCCAGATCACCAGGTCATCATGTGATAGTCTGGGGACTATGCTCTGGGATGTGCTCTTAACTACAGAGAACAGTTCACCTAGGCCTGGGCTTTCTCAGCAATGAGAAAGAAACTGTCTTAAAGGAAAGAGGAAACCTCACCCAAGGGAAAATATCCTAGAATGAGAGTCAGTATCTCCATCTTCAAGGGCATCACTGGGTATCTCTGAGATAAAGATATCCTCCACCCATGGTGACCTTTACTCTGACTAGTGGCAGGGAGGACTTACCATTTTTTCTTGGTTTTAAGCTAGTGAGTGTTGGTTCTTCATGGAGTAACAGGGGCAATGAGAACATGTGGAGTTTCTAAATCTGAGTCTAGGCACCAAAGGTTGTGTTTAGATAAAAACAAAGTGGAAAAAGGAATATGTTTTTGTTGATGTGTATTCAGGTATGGGGAGAGGGGTAATTTCTTGAAGCCAGGCAGAGGTATCCCTTTCCTGAAGGACCAGCCGCATGACAGACAGTACAAAGCAGAATAGAATTTATTCAGGTGGGAGCAGGAGTTAAGAGGAGACAGATGGAAGTCCCACCAAGGATCGGCCTGCAGCTGCCTCTGCTCCCAGAACCTTGGGAGAGAGACCTCACCGCCTGGTGGGCACTCCTGAGGCTGCAGAGCCCGGAAAGACCACCAACACTGCCCACCCCTGCCCACATCCCTGGCCCAAGAGGAAACTGCTGAAGGGCCTCTGGGCTCCCGTGGGAGAAGGAGCCCAGGAGCCATGTGACCCCTGCCAGAAGACACCACCGAACCTGCAGTGAAAACAGACAGGATCAAGCAGTTCGCTACCCAAACAATCCCATGGGAGGAGAGCTGAAACCTTCAGAGAGGCGAGACATGCCTACCCAGGAAAGCCAGAAGAGACTCCCTGGAAGAGTGCGGCATGAGACCTTCCTGGTTGCTGCCACAAGGAGAGCCCGTCGGCACTTTCGTGCACAGCAAAACAGAGCTCAGGGACCACCAGGTAAGACCAACACTACAGATGCAAGTGACCTGCCGTGAATCCCAAAACACAGGGCTACAGGAACCAGCTGAAGACTGTATGAGGGGAAAAACTACACTGTGCGAAAGCAGAGCACTTATCCCCACCAACTGGCTGGAAAGAAAACAGTAAAACAGGTCTATAGCACCTCACACTGACGACAGGCTTATAGAGACCAGTCATAGCCACTGTCAGAAATAGCAGAACAAAGTAACATTAGAGATAATCTGATGTAGTAGAGGCAAGCACAGGAACCCAAGCAACAGAAACCAAGACTACACCTTGACATCGGAGCCCAATTCTCCCACCAAAACAAACATGGAATATCCAAACACACCAGAAAAGCAAGATCTAGTTTTCAAAATCATGGCAGGCCATCTGATGCTGGAAGACTTCAAGAAAGACGTGAAGAACTCCCTTAGAGAAACATGGGGCAGAAAACATTAATAAACAAGTAGCCTACAGAGAGGAATACATAAAAAATCCCTGAAAGAATTCCAGGAAAACACAATCAAACAGTTGGAGAGGAATTAAAAATGGAAATAGAAGCAATCAAGAAGAACATATGGAAATAACCCTGGATATAGAAACCAAAAGAAGAGACAAGGAATATAGATACAAAACTACCAACCAGAATACAAAGAGATGGAAGAAGAGAATCTGAGACAATACGTAATA
>NC_046172.1:73039654-73215759 GCF_011064425.1 Rattus rattus
GAAAAAGTTATATTCTTTTGTTTTAGGTGAAATATTCTATAGATATCTGTTAAACCATTTTGTTTATAACTTTTGATAGTTTCTGTGTCTCTGTTTAGCTTCTGTTTCCATGATCTGTCCATTGTTGAGAGTGGGGTGTTGAAATCTCCTACTATTATTGTGTGAGGTACAATGTATGCTTTAAACTTTAGCAAATCTTCTTTTATGAATGTGGGTGCCCTTACATTTGGAGCAAAGACATTCAGAATTGAGAATTCACCTTGGTATATTTTTCCTTTGAAATATATGAAGTGAAGTGTCCTTCCTTATCTTTTTTGATAACTTTTAGTTGAAAGGCATTTTCATCCAACAATTTGAATGAATGCTCAGAAAATTTTTTTCCAGCCTTTCATTGTGAGGCAGTGTCTCTCGTTGTCACTCAGGTGTGTTTCCTATATGCAGCATAATATTGGGTCTTTTTTATATATCCAGTCTCTTAGTCTATGTTTTTTTTTTTAACTGGGGAATCGTGTCCATTGATGTTAAGAGATATTAAGAAAAAATGATTGTTGCGTCTTTCCATATTTTTTTTTGTTAGAGGTAGAATTATGTTTGTGTGCCTCTCTTCTCTTCGGTTCTTTGAAAAAAAGATTACTTTCTTGCCTTTTCTAGGGTGTAGTTTCCCTCCTTGTTTTCCAGTTTTCCATCTATTATCCTTTGTAGGGCTTGGATTTCCATACATACATTGTATAAATTTGTTTCTGTTATGTAATATCTTGGTGTTTCTATGTATGTTAATTGAGTGTTTTGCTGGGTATAGCAGCCTAGGCTGGCCTTTGTGTTCTCTTAGGGTTTGTAGGACATCTGCCCAGGAACTTCTTGCTTTCATAATCTGTGGTGATAAATCAGGTGTTAATTCTGATAGGTCTACTTTTATATGTTACTTGACCTATTTACCTTACTGTTTTTAATATTCTTTTTTGTTTTCTTCATTTGGTGTTTTGAATATTATTTGACAGGAGGAATTTCTTTTCTTGTCCAGTTTATTTGGAGTTCTGTAGGCTTCTTATATATTCATGGGCATCTCTTTCTTGAGATTAAGGAATTATTCTTCTATGCTTTTGTTGAAGATATTTACTGCCCCTTTAAGTTGGGAATCTTCCCTCTTTTCTAGTTCTATATTTTTCCCCCTGTTTGGTCTTCTCATTGTGTCCTGGATTTCCTAGATGTTTTGAGTTAGGACCTTTTTGCATTTTGCATTTACTTTGATGGTTACATCAATGTTTTGTATGGTGTATTCTGCCCCTGAGATTCTCTCTTTTATCTTTTGAATTCTGTTGGTGATGCTTGCATCTATGGCTCATGATCTCTTTCCTAGGCTTTCTATCTCCAGGATTTGCTCACTTAGGGATTTTTTTTATTGTTTCTATTTCAATTTTTATATTTTTTCCAATTCCTTCACCTGTTTGTATTTTCCTGTCATTCTTTAAGGGATTCTTGTGTTTTCTCTTAAAAGGCTTCTACCTGTTAACCTGTGTTCTCTCGTACTTCTTTAATGGAGTTATTTATGTGGTGTCTAAAGTCCTCTATCATGATTATGAGATGTAATTTTAAATCCAAATGTTCCTTTTTTGGTGTGATGGGGTATCCAGGACTTCCTGAAATGGGAGAACTGGGTTCTGATGATGCCAAGTAACCTTGGTTTCTGTTGCTTATGTTCTTTTGCTTCCCTCTCTCCATCTGGTTATCTCTAGTTTTACCTGTCCTTATAGTCTCTGACTGGAACCTTTCCCTCCTGTAATACTGGTTGTGTCACAACTCCTCAGAGTCCAGCTATCTCTGTGATCCTGTGATTCTGGGTTCCTCTGATCCTGAGATCCTGGGCATGTCAGAGCTCTTGGGAGACAAGCTGCTTATGGGATCCTGAAATCCTGGTGGCAAGTCTGAGATCCTGTTGTGTCAGAACTCCTGCATGTCAGGCTTTCTCAGGTTGTTGCAGGAATTGGTGGGGAGCTGGATCCCTGGGTTTGGTCTGGGCACAGGTGCAAGCTGGCAAGAATCTGTGCTTCTGGTTGGGCAGGGTTTGGGTTTCCCTGGTTTCTGTGGAGGTCTCAGTTATGTTTGGTGTTGGGAAAGTTGTGGCCTCAACTGTGATCTTGAGTGTGTCAGAGTTTCGGTATTCCTGGTTGTGTCCGATCTCCTGTCAGTTGATCTTCCTTTTTGATCTTCTGATCTTGTTATCTTGGGCATTTCAGAGCATCTGGGAGTTGGTCTCCCTCTTTGTATTGTAGGCATTAGGATAGAGCCAGCACTCCAGGACTGCTCCAGGTATAGTTTCAAACTGTGATCCTGGGCATGATAGAGAGACTTGGAGTTGGTCTTCCTCTTCGTGTTGTGGCATGAGGTGTAGAGCTAGCTAGCACCTAAGGTCGGCTCAGGATACCAGTTCAGACAGGAAGGAACCTGTGCCTCTGGCAGGGCAGATTCCTGAGTCTCTGGATTCTGGGGCTTCCATTTACTCTGGGTGTTGGGACAGTTGTTGCACCCTCCTCACCTGTGTTTCTGGTTGTGTTAGAGCACTTGGAATTCAAGCTTCCTCTGAATGTTGTGGGACTCTGTGCATATTCAGAACCCAAAGTCTGCTCAGGACACTAGTTCAGACTGGAAGGGAACCAAGCTCCTGGCTGGGTAGGGGTTCATGTGTCCCTGGATCCTGGGGTACCCAGTTACTCCAGGTGTTGGGGCAGTTGTTGTGGGCTCCTCACCTCTGATTGTGGTTGAGTTAGAACACCAGGGAGTTGAGATTTCTCTGAGTGTTGTGGGACTGGATGCAGAGCCAACACCCAAGGTCTGCTCAAGGCACTGGTTCAGACTGGAAGTGACCATGCCCCTGACGGAGCGTGGGTTCCTGAGTCCCTGGATTCTGGGGGACCAAGTTACTCTGGGTTTGGGAGCAGATGTTGTGGACTTTCTTGTGATCCTGGGTGTTTCAGAGGAACTGGAAGTTGGGCTCCTTTAGGTGTCTTAAGAGTGGGTTCATCTGTTAGTTCTTAAATTTGAATATTGAAAACACAAATTTTCAAAAGCATAATATGATATGAATAGATAAATTGTGTAGAGCCAGATATAAAGAACTATATTTGTAGACAATGCATATATTACATGTATGTATATATATACATATGTATATACATATATGTGTGTATATATGCACATATTTAAATATATACACATGTTAGTTCAGTACAGGTTTAATACAGGTAATACCCAAGTCCAACATATTTTTCTCCTATTACTTCTATTAAATATGTAACAAATGCATTATTGTTTTGTTAGTGAAGTATAATGAAATCTTGAGCTCCAAATTCTTACTGTATTTTCTTTTCTCATGTTGAAAAAAAAAAAGACAGACTTTTATAGCATCAAGAGTAACAGTACAAAACCCTGTGATTTGCACACTTTTGACAATTACAAGTTTATACTGAAGGGAATTTATCAATGCTAGTTGTAAAGATTTACTTGAAGTTTATTAGCCTGAGAGATATTTCTTTTCCTCTATTCATTTTTTTCGTTCTTTCCTTCTTTTTTTTAATAAAATTTTTTGTATATTTCCATTTCAGTGATAACATGAGATTTTTACTCTGAGGAAATGTATTTTATTTAGTGAAGAAGTGCTTTTGTAGACAAAATTGACTATGCTGAAATTTCTTTTCTGTGAATTTGAAGATTTTTTAAATCTGTTGTTATTGATCAGAAGAGAAAATGTCTTTATGGTTCAGAATATAGGTACTGTTGTTTGGAATAAACAATGTTGTTTCTCTCTCTCTCTTTCCATATATATTTCCACCCTTTAATTCATTGTTAGTTGGTTTCTATTTTTGGTTTATTCATTTTTTTTATTAACTTGAGTATTTCTTATATACATTTCAGTGTTATTCCCTTTCCTTCCATTTCTGGCAAACATCCCCTCCCCCCCTTCTTTATGTGTGTTCCCTCTCCATCCTCCCCCTTGCCGCCCTTCCCCAACAATCTAGTTCATCAGTTCAGTCTTAGTGGACCCAGGGCTTCCCTTCCACTGGTGATCTTACTAGGGATATTCATTGTTACCTATGAGGTTGGATCCCAGGGTCAGTCCTTGTATAGTCTTTTGGTAGTGGCTTAGTCCCTGGAAGCTCTGGTTGCTTGGCATTGTTGTTCATATGGGGTCTCGAGCTCCTTCAAGCTCTTCCAGTCCTTTCTCTGATTCCTTCAACGGGGGTCCTATTCTCAATTCAGTGGTTTGCTGCTGGCATTCGCCTCTGTATTTGCTGTATTCTGGCTGTGTCTCTCAGGATCGATCTACATCTGGCTCCTGTCGGTCTGCACTTCTTTGCTTCATCCATCTTGTCTAATTGGGTGGCTGTATATGTATGGGCCACATGTGGGGCAGGCTCTGAATGGGTGTTCCTTCAGTCTCTGTTTTAATCTTTGCCTCTCTCTTCCCTGCCAAGGGTATTCTTGTTCCCCTTTTAAAGAAGGAGTGAAGCATTCACATTTTGATCATCTGTCTTGAGTTTCATTTGTTCTAGGCATCTAGGGTAATTCAAGCATTTGGGCTAATAGCCACTTATCAATGAGTGCATACCATGTATGTCTTTCTGTGATTGGGTTAGCTCACTCAGGATGATATTTTCCAGTTCCAACCATTTGCCTACAAATTTCATAAAGTCGTTGTTTTTGATAGCTGAGTAATATTCCATTGTGTAGATGTACCACATTTTCTGTATCCATTTCTCTGTTGAAAGGCATCTGACCTCCACTATCTCAGGCATGAAGCTTTGGGTAGTCATCAGGTATCAGTGTGTCAATCTCATTCCTTTTGAATGTTGGGGACACCTTATCAATTCTTGGGACCAACCTCTCCTCATTTCCCTATTGACGGCCTTTGCAGAATCACCAACCCCACCATTTATTTGTATGTTTACAAATATAGCCTTTATACATTCTTTCCTAGTGGTATCAACGTGTCCCATCCCCCTGCTGGGAAGGATCCTCCTGGCAAAAATATCCATTTTTACCTTTTGTTCTCTACATCTGCTGGATGATAGCCTTGCTAGCCATTTCTCTTGTCCTTTCTCTCCAAACTACAAAATCTGACACACATTTCCCCTTACTAATTTTCCAGGTTAATTCTCAGGCATGGGGCACCCAAACTCTTATAGCTAAACATCCTCCTCTAATTCAATTACAAAGCCTCAGGGAATATATAACGCAATCTCAATACACACTCTCTCTCCGAAGCCTCAGGGAACTTAAGCCTCTTATTCTGACCATTAAAGAAATCTACACTCCACATCTTTCTCCTTCAACACCCCAATACTTGCAGTTAAATATTCCAATGGAACCAGTTGTTTGGTTCTGGATCTAAAACTTATTAACTTGACAGTGTTTACCATGTGGTTGCAAACCCCCATACCTTTCTTTCTATCATCTCTTTTAGATTAAATAACCAAACTAATGATGCAGCTTTAGCTGCAGGTCTCAGAGGCCTGAACTCCTCTCACAAGCCACAAGGCATGCTTGTTCTACAACCAACCTTCCCATTGCCATCTCAAGACACTCAAAAAATGCTATCCTATCTGGACCAAATCTTTCACCCTAATAGCCAGGCTCTGTCTCACTTTCTCAAAGCCCATTTTACAACCTACCCCTAAGGATCTACCTTTTTCTAAAGTATATCACTCATGCTGTTTCACATACTCCTTTAGAAATACACTCACTAATACTTGCCTCACTCTCACTTTGATCCCCTTTCCTCCTCAACCCAGCCCTTATGCCCAAAGTCTTCACAATGCCTCCATTTCCTGTGGTACCCAAGTATAACTTTGTCTACATGTTGAGTTGTCTGAGACTTGTGCTCTGATGTTCCTTTTTCCAAAGCTAGAGGTGGTACTTATTGAAGAACCGTTGCCAATTCCCATCATAGGGTGTATAGCAACAAGGCATAACAAGGAAGCAGTTCAGAGCCTACCTTTCCTTGAAATACTGGATGTAGCTATTGGTATTGACACTGGAATGGCAGGAATACTACTCTAGCTATTTACTACAGGTTTCCTTTTAGTTACTTCATGAATTTCTATTCTTTTTTTTTTTTGAGCTGGGGACCGAACCCAGGGCCTTGCGCTTGCTAGGCAAGCGCTCTACCACTGAGCCAAATCCCCAACCTTACTTCATGAATTTCAATGAGTGACACACACTATTATTATTCTCCAGGGCCAAATAGAGACACTGGCCATTCCAGTGTTATAAAATTTATGAAGATTAGATTTTCTGACAGCAGGCACAGTAAAATATAAGATCCTACAGCTCCAGATAAATCTCTGAAAATGGAGAAAACAGTTTATCCCTAAAAGGCTTGATCTCTCTGGCCAGTGGATTATTAACAGTCCAGTATGGAATTGAATTCTATCCTTCTGGCCCAACCCTCTTCTTATCATACCCTGTCTCACAAACCTCTTCTATATATTTCACCAACAACATATTCAAAAGATTTTTAACTAGACTTTTAAACAGTTGTTCTTACAGGATTAATGTCCCTTATCTCAAAAGTTGGAGACCTGCAACTGTGGGTTATACCCTAACAGTGAAGATAGAACATGAACCACAAAACTCAAACCCACACTGCAACAGGAGAGAAGAACAGTGAGGATAGGAACTCCTAAGCCCACATTCCACAGGAAGTAGCCTAGTGATAAAGTCTTCCCCCTTTCCCAGCCCAGGTTATTCATCAATACTAAAAGAAAAGGGCAATGTCAACTATTCACTCCAGTCAAGTGGTACTCCTTTGTAAACTTTGTGCACTTTGTAAGCTTTATATAGTTCATAAACTTTGTAAATACTCCAGGAAGGAAAGTAGTCAGGTCCACTCTAGGAGAGCCCCAGAAATGAAGCCACTCCCACAGACCTCCTTCACTGTCATAATAACTTATCCATTCTCTGTCAAAAAGATTATCTCTGGACACTCAATAGGGTCCTCCACACATTATGCTAAATTTAGGTGAAATATATAAACAGAATCCACGAATCCCTGAATAGATATACCCACCAATCCCTGAACTTCCCTTAGAAACCCATTAATCTTTGAACAGGAAAATTAACCAATACCAAATCTCAGGAATTGAAATCCTACCAATCCTCACCCTGGAAACCTCCACCTTAGAAAGTTCCATCTCCAGGAAACCATATATAAGCACTGCTCTTTGTCCAATTTCTTGCTGTCTGATTTTGGAAGCAGCCATCCCTTGATTCATCCCTCCTTTCCCTGCAACTTCCACAAAACTCTTACATGAAGTTTGCTGTCTGGTGTGCCTCATCAGAAGAAGACAAGAAACAAAGCAAAGAAGAGATAAAGGGAGGAACGAGCAGGTCAGAGGTTCCTAAGCACCTCATCTTAGCTTTGACTATCCTCCCCTAGGAGCTGCAATGCCTCTGATGAAGGAGTCAAGAAAAAAATGGATCCTGGGCCTTCCTGTCTCAGGATGTCCTTCATTGGGATACTGTCCTACCTTAGAACTGTGTGTTTCCTGTGTGTCCATGTCTCACAATACCCTTCCATTGGGATACCTTGTCCGCTTAAAGCTGTATAATTCCCGGGGTTCTGAGTCCCTTACTTTCCCATCTGAACAGGAAGCCCAACAATATGCATGAGTGCCATTGCCCAAGGAGGTCAAAACAGGGTATCAATTTGTCTTGTAAAGTGGACTTAAAAATGTTTGAGCACTACATTGTATGTGGGCTGAGAAGTCAACTTGAGTCTTCTGAAAGAGAACTATATTCTTACCTGCTATGCCATCTCTTAAGACCTAAATTTGTACTTTTTTTTAAAAACAGGGTTGCCATGTGTAGCCCTAGCTGATTTGATATTTTAAAATGAAATTCTATTCATAAATTCTATAGCAAAGACCTTTTCCCCTTTTATACATTTCTCTAGATGCTCGTTGCTTCTTCTCTCAAATGTTTTATGAATATGAAAGTTCACGTAAGAGTAACATTATCAGCACAAAAGAACCGAAAAAAAGTAAGTAACCCAATGTAAAGCTTTAACAAATAGTTGCAAATTTATAAAATATTTACCACCATTAGACTTTTGACAATCTTAGGTTTTGATTTTTGATCTCTGTATTAGGCCTAGGGTTTATTAAAGTTGTAAAGTGCTTGGCTATCATATGCAAAACCCTGAGTTTAATCATCTTCAGTTGAAAAAAGAAACAAATATAAAATATAGAATCTAATTACTGAAATTTTATATTTTGAAGGAAGTTTATGACTATTATGATGAATTGTTAGACTTAAAAAAACAAAAATTTTTTCAAGCTTTATTTTCTAAAATAATATAGTCTGAAAGAATTCACTAAAATGTTATAGAATAAGTTTTATAAGCTCTACAAAAAACGCTTTGAGTTCTCTTGAATACAGAGAATACTTGTATGTCTTTTACTGAGTATATAATACAATAATAAATGGAGATAAGCCTGGGTTACTGACTGAATTATAATGTAACCTGGGCTACAATATGGCACTTTCTCAAAATTACATAAAGAATGAAAGAAAGATGACTGAGTAGGGAAAACATCACTTTTCTGAATCACCCCACAATATGGAAAATATGTGAAATGAGATTTCAAAAAGTGAAAAAAGAAAGGACATAATTTGTGTAAGAGACTAGCAACATCTGTGTAAAAGACTTGATAAAACATATAAACATATAAACAATAAAACCAATTTTTTAACAAGTTATGTAAAACAATGGATGGCCATATTACATCACTATTTTCAAGGTGTAATAAAGGAACACATCTCAAGAGGAGTTGTGAAAGTAACATGCTATCCTAGAAGCTTACATAACTTGGTATACTCACTAAACTCATACTTCCTGAAGTATCGCAGAAACATGTACATTAGTTATTTTCTCCACTGCTATGACAAATTACCTGGCAAAAGCAGAATTGAGAAACAAATGCTTATCTTTTACTTTAAGGACATAGTCCATCCTAATGGAAAAAGTATGGTGCCAGTTGTGGTAGCAATAGCATGAGGCACCTGCCAATATTATACGAAGTCATACAGCACAGAGATGAAGGCTATTTGGGAAATGAACATTCATTTCATCCTCTTAGCTATGGATGGTATCAATTGCAGACCAAAACAAAAACAAAAACAAAAACAAAACGCTTTTACGTAAGTCTAACTTGGTGAACTAATGAGTTTCAATGGAGTTACTTAATGGACAATAGACAATTTGAATGACTCTATAGCACTGAAGAAACTGCCTCCCTTTCCCAGAAACAGTCAGTTATATCAATGGGGAGAGTTGAGGCTTTATGTGCTCTTCCCTTAAGCAACCACTAATATTTTCTTTATAAACTTTGGGAGGTAATGGACTTTATGAACCTCTCTCTGCCCCAAAGACAAGAAGGGTAATGTGCTTTATCTTGTGCTAGTTTTCTTGTAATATTCATTGCTATATTTAAAATTGAACCTAGTGAAACTGGATCTTTGTGCATTCTGGATGAGAATTCTGCCATTGACCTATATTCTGAGTCCTTGCCCAAGTAATCACAACTACCAAGATATAATGGTAATGTCACAATCAGAAGAGGATGTCCATGGATTTTTTTCCATTGTATTCAACTTAAGATCTCTGCCCATGGAATAATGATGCTCTGACTTCCTTTGATGATGGACTGTAAGTTGCTGTGTAAACCAAATAGCTGGTATCTTCCCCAAATTGCAGTTAGTCATTGTGTTTTATTAGAGCAATAGAAACCGCAAACACGACAGGACTTTAATTAAAATTCTACTACCTCAATTTTCAAATGTGCAAAATATTTAAACACACATTGCCTCAAAGAAAATATGAAAATAGCCAATAAACTCAAGAGGCTCAACATCATTGGTCATTAGCAAAATGCAAATCAAAACCATTATGAGGTATAATAGCGGCCATGATGAAAGCCCTAAACTGGCTATAGTAATGATGATGATAATAAACTAGATAATAACATTTGCCAACAAAAATGAGCAGAAATAAAATTTCTCACACCATTTTAGTTTTAAAATAAAATGGTGTAGCCAGCCAAAGGGAAAAAAGCTCAATCTCGCTTGGAAGTAGAGCAATGAATATTAAAACAATCATGCCGTATCATTTCAACTCTCTTAAAAAGAGAATGATCCAAAACATGAACACACTGAAAACTGACAGTTGACAGAAAAATTGAAAAAATTGACTGGAGGAACTCTGTATTTCTTTTTGTTGGGAATAAGTAAAAACAATAGAGTTACTTCTCTGCATTTTTAAATTTCTCCTGATAGAAAGACCAGCAACAACATTCCCAAAAGTTTATGAAAATTATAATGAGAATTTTTGTGATTACTATTGATTTTTTTCTTCCATGTAATTAGGAGATTATTGTCCCCAAATAAATGATCTCACTTAAAGGATCCTTTGCAAAAACTGAAAGAAGTGCATGTAGCAGCAGGGAGAACCAAAACTCAAACTAAGCATTCAGAAAACAAAGGAATAAAGTTTTAAAATGTTTTTCAAAGTCTAGAGATATATACAGACTTCCAACTCTAGGAGGAACTTAAAACACCAACTAGACATGAACAGTCTAGAATCTCTGCACATAGTAATACACTTGTAATAAAAAGCCTAAGTAAACTAGAATAAAAACCTGAAAAGGTAGAAAATTATAAAATGTCAAAATTTATAAATTCATTAAGGGCATTATTTAAGCCCTCTCAGCAGAAATGTAAAAGCCCTGAAAACATAGAATGATACATTCCAAACACTGAGAATACACAAGAGCAAACCAGTATTACTATAGGGAAGAAAACTATCCTTTAAAAGAACTAACATCTTCTAAAAGAAGCAAAAAATGATAGCAATTCATGGCCAGTAAAACTCAGTATTGCCAAAATTATTCATAGGACTTTTATAAAAACACAAAAAAGACTGTTAGAATCATGAGATCTCAGGAATGAATACATTTTATGAAAGGAAAAACAGGGAAATGTGTGGGGCAATGCAGTACACAAAGGAAACCTGTAAGATTGAGCAGGTTGGAAGTCCCAGAACCCAGATAGTGATGGTAGGAGCTTTGTCTGCTTCTGACAAGGCCCCTGTCATATGACCATGGCATATCATGGAGAAGATTGTGACCATCAATAATGTAGGTGCAATACCCCCAAACCTCTCCACATGTAGATGACACATTTCTAAGATTTCAGACCAAGCCAACTGTAACAGTTCCTGGGGTATAGTACTCTCCTGAAGTTTTCTTGAAGTCAATTGCTTTCTGCCTGGCCCTGGTTTCTGGCTGTTGTACCATACTTGTTAGCAGAGCACCACACCCGCATTCCCCAACCATCTCAGCACAGCACACCATCTTCCCACCAACTTCAGAACAGAGGCTGTAGTGGTACAGTGGTGGCAGTTGCACTTCCCACTCCCTTGCACCACTGTGCTGTAGCAACAGCCTCTGAGGACAGCCCCAATCTGGACTCTCCTCTCCACACTGATTGAGCACTCCCACTGGGCCTCCCACAGATCCCTGCAGACAGAGTCTGGTACACAGACCAATAGAAATTTTAAGGGCAAAATAAATCAAACATGTTTAAAACAATAAAATCATCAAAATCAACTAAATTAAAATATAAAACCAAAATAATAATTTCTAATTAGAAACATGAAAATGGCAAAAATCAAGACCTCCTGAGTAATACCTCCAAATGCAAAAATCAAGACCTCCTGAGTAATACCTCCAAATTAGTCTTAATATTTGTAATTAAAATACTCAGAAGACTATATTATTGAATTACTAAAAATACATACATTTCTTGTCTTTAAAACATCTATCATAGGCAGAAAAACACACAGTGATTGAAGGAGAAATGTTGAAAAGTAATATACAAAGAATATAGAATCGAATAGAAAGAAGGCATAACTCTTTATAAATTTGGCATTAGATTTGAAGTCATACGAATATATATAAAAATACAGCATGAGACATGACTGGGAAGCCAGAAGAGACTACACTCTGCCCATTTCCAGAGAAAACACCTAAAACCATCTGGGACCTGGTGCATAGGGCCCCCAGGAAAAAGCGGCTCAGGCCCTCCGGTTGCCGCCCTCTCGGAGAAGCTCAAAAGCAGCACCCCAGGAGCAATTTTAGCCTTGGGACCACAGGGAAGAGTGAAAGAATAAAGATTTTAAACTATCCCCCACTGACCCTGCTGTGAGGACAAGTGCACCTCACAGCAAAGAATAACATAACATGTTTTGGGGATGTACCTGGCTGTAGCCACCACAAACCATCTGGCCTCCACAAGACCTGACTCAACAGTCCTGAGAAAAACGAGAATTAGGGTCAGCTTGCCCCAGAAGCAGGGTGGCCTCGGATTGAACTGAGTCCATTACAAACCAATGAAATTTCTTTGTGTGACTGTTGCCAACTGCCTATGTAATTTTCCCTATAAATACCTTCTCCTAATTGGGCTTAGGGTCGACTCCTCTGTCTCCTGTGTGAGGTACGTGTTGTCCCCAGAGCTCTGGTTTCTCAAATACACCTCTTGTTCATTACATCAAGACCAGTTTCTCATAATTTCTTGGGGATTGGTTCGTCTCAAGATTTGAGTGGGGGTCTTCCCCACCCCAGTGGTCTTTCAAGACCAAATTTTCTGCTCCAAATGACCTGCCTGGTGGACTCAGAACACACAGAGGCAAAATTCCTCTGGGACAGGACTCTTCTGGTTTTGAGCTGGAGTCCCAACCTCACTGATCCTGGCCCACAACAGCCTCCTCCCAAACCCATTGGGAGAGAGAGGTCATTGCCAGGACAGGTGGACACTCACTCCTGAGACTATAGAGCAGGAAAGACCACCAATAATGCCCACCCCTGCGCACATGCCTGGCCCAAGAGGAAACTGTATAGGGCCTCGGGGAAATGGAAAATAGGGGCACTCAAGCAGCAGGTCCCCTGAGGTCCAGACACCTCCAGGACCTGAAGGGATCTGGTCAAAAGCTCCCTGCATCCAAATCTGGTGGAGGGAGAGCTAAACCTTCAGAGGGGCAGACACACCTGGGAAGCAAGAAGAGACCACACTCTGCCCACATTTCTGAATCTAGAGGAAATTCTGCCTGGTGAACTCAGGACACATACCCACAGGAACAGCTGAAGACCAGTAGACAGGAAAGACAACATGCCTGAAAGCAGAACACTTTGTTCCCATAACTGGATGAAAGAAAACAGGAAAACAGGTCTACAATACTCCTGACACCCAGGCCTATAGGACGATGAAGCCACTGTCAGAAATAGCAGAACAAGGTAACACCAGAGACAACCTGATGGCGAGAGGCAAGCTCAGGAACCCAAGCAACAGAAACCAAGACTACATGGCATTGTTAGAGCCCACTTCTCCCTCCAAAGCAAACACTGAATATCCAAACACACCAGAAAAGCAAGACCTAGATTTAAAATCACATTTGATCATGATGATGGAGGACTTCAAGAAAGACATAAAGAACTCCCTTAGAGAAACACCGGAAAACATGAATAAACAAGTAGAAGCCTATAGAGAGGAATAACAAAATTCCCTGAAAGAATTCTAGGAAAACACAATCAAACAGGTGAAGGAATTAAAAATGGAAATAGAAGCAATAAAGAAAGCAAAAAGGGAGACAACCCTGGATATAGAAAACCAAAGGAAGAGACAAGGAGCCGTAGATACAAGCATCACCAACAGAATACAAGAGATAGAAGAGAGAATCTCAGGAACAGCAGATTCCATAGAAATCATAGACACAACTGTCAAAGATAATGTAAAGCGAAAAAAGCTACTGGTCCAAAACATACAGAAATTCTAGGACTCAATGAGAAGATTAAACCTAAGGATAATAGGTATAGAAGAGAGTGAAGAGTCCCGGCTCAAAGGACCAGTAAATATCTTCCGACAAAAATCATAGAACAAAACTTCCCTAACCTAAAGAAAGAGATGCCCGTAAACATACAAGAAGCCTACAGAACTCCAAATAGATTGGACCAGAAAAGAAACTCCTCCCATCACGTAATAGTCAAGACACCAAAAATGCACAAAACAAAGAAAGAATGTTAAAAGCAGTAAGGGAAAAAGGTCAAGTAACATATAAAGGCAGACCTATCAGAATCACACCAGACTTCTCACCAGAGTCTATGTAAACCAGAAGATTCTGGACAGATGTCATACAGACCCTAAGAGAACACAAATGCCAGCCCAGGTTACTGTATCCAGCAAAACTCTCAATTAACATAGATGGAGAAACCAAGATATTCCGTGAAAAAGCCAAATTTATACAATATCTTTCTACAAATCCAGCACTACAAAGGATAATAAATGGTAAAGCCCAACATAAAGAGGCAAGCTATACCCTAGAAGAAGCAAGAAACTAATCGTCTTGGTAACAAAACAAAGAGAAGAAAAGCCCACAAACATAACCTCACATCCAAATATGAATATAATAGGAAGCAGCAATCACTTTTCCTTAATATCTCTCAGCATCAATGGACTCAACTCCCCAATAATAAGACATAGATTAACAAACTGGATATGCAATGAGGAGTCTGCATTCTGTTGCCTACAGGAAACCCACCTCAGAGACAAAGACAAATACTACCTCAGAGTGAAAGGCTGGAAAACAACTTTCCAAGCAAATGGTCTAAAGAAACAAGCTGGAGTAGCCATTCTAATATCGAATAAAATCGACTTTCAAATAAAAGTCATCAAAAAAGATAAGGAAGGACACTTCATATTTAAAAAAGGAAAAATTCCACCAAGATTAACTCTCAATCCTAAATATCTGTGTTCCAAATACAAGGGCACCTACATACGTAAAAGAAACCTTACTAAAGCTCAAAACACACATTACACCTCACACAATAATAGTAGGAGATTTCAACACCCCACTCTCATCAATGGACAGATCATGGAAACAGAAATTAAACAGAGACGTAGAAAGACTAAGAGAAGTCATGAGCCAAATGGACTTAACAGATATTTATAGAACATTCTATCCTAAAGCAAAAGGATATACCTTCTTCTCACCACCTCCCTCATGGTACTTTCTCCAAAATTTACCATATAATAGTAGAAGCTCGATCTCCTCTGTCCAAGAAATGGAAGATTTAATATATAAGATAGCTAAATTTCCAAGAGTAATTTTCTCCCTTTTTTCATTGGATTTTTTAAAAATTATATTTCAAATGCTATTCAGTTTCCCATCCATAGGCCCCCATCCTTCATCCCAATCCACTTCTCCCTTCTTCTATAAGGGTATTCCCCCCAACCACCCCCACTTCCTGACTCCCCACCTGACATTTCCCCCACCAGGGGGAATCTATTAGTTCAGGATAATATACTGCATTTTAGTGATTTTCTTCACATTAACATGATAATGGCAATCTAAAATTGTAATGAAAATGCACAGATTTGCAAATAAGAATAATGCTATGGAAAAAGAGAAATGTTAGAAGTATCACAATATCTGAATTCAAACTGTACTGCAGAGTACTAGGAAAGAAAGAGAACAATATTGTCGCAAAACAATCAGTACAAAGAAATCAGACATTTAAAAATGGGCCTTCAAATCTGTGACAAATCGCTAAACATGAATTGATATAAAATGTTTCTTTAGCAAATGATGCTGGTGAAATTGAACATTAATATATGGAATACTTTAATTAGATTTCTGCCACTGATCATGTATAAAATAAAACAAAGTAAAACAAAGGCATTTGATATTTTAAATTGAATGTTGAAGTCATGCAACAACTTGCTCTAAGTTACTCCACATGTGTAAAAGAATTTTTCTTTTTTCTTTTCTTTTCCCTTTTCTTTTCTTTATTTTTTGAAGACTAAGCATTGATTAAGGTACTTCCTTCTACAAACAGCTTTTGAATTCATTTTCTGGAGGAGGGATGATGTGTATGTATGTAAGCATGTAAAGAACACCATCTTTTGAGAACTGTTCATGCAGCATAGACTGATGAATGAAGTATTCTGGAGCATACTATAAATGGAGTGAGGTAAATTGAGACTGTAGCCAAAAATATTTTTTAAACATCATATTAAGGTCTAAGAACTCATCAGATACATCAGAAAGAATTTAATTCTCTCATCTGGAACTCACAAAGACATTTTCATCTACTGTTACACTGATAATGTTACACACTGACCTGTCTTTTGACTTGGTATAAACATCAAGGATTTACAGAGAACTCTTGATTGGCTTCTGAACTAAACTTACTCTATTTCTTTCTGATTATCATCTGTGTACTTCATAACCTACTCATCTGTTTGCACATTCTGACTTATAAGCTGGATTTACATTTCACTCCAACCTTCAGTTCAACTGTACTTCTTTGTTCTCTACCCAGACTCCACAAGTGTCTGACAGTACAGAAGTAGCCTCTTTCCTTTAGTTTCTGAAATAAATTATGATATTTGAAAATATGCCATTTGTTCAAAATGTGTTTGAGTACAGCAGGGTCAGAAGAGTTGAGGAAAAGATCTTAATTCAAGATATCCAACTGGTTTTGTGTGGAGGTCCTTGATCCACTTGGATTTGAGCTTTGTACAGGGCAATGAGAATGGCTTGATTTGCGTTCTTCTACATGCTGAACTCCAGTTTAACCAGCAATATATGTTGAAAACCTTTTTCCACTGGATGGTTTTAGCTCCTTTGTCAAAGATCAAGTGACCATAGGTTTGTGGGTTCATTTCTGAGTCTTCAATTCTCTACCATCGTTCTATCTGCCTGTCTCTGTAAACATAACATACAGTTTTTATCACTAGGGCTCTGCAATACAGCTTGAGGGCAGGGATGGTGATTCCCCCAAAAGTTCTTCTATTTTTAAGGATAATTTTCACTCTCTTGAGTTTTTTGTTATTCCAAATGAATATGCAAATTGCTCATTCTAACTTTATGAAAAATTGAGTTGGAATTTTGATGTGAATTGCATTGAATCTGTAGATTGACTTTTGACAAGATGGCCATTTTTACAATATTAATCCTGCCAATCCATGAGTATGGAAGACCTTTCCATCTTCTGAGATCTCCTTCAATTTCTTTCTTCGGAGACTTCAAGTTCTTGGCATACAGACCTTTCACTTGCTTGGTTAGAATCACACCGAGGTATTTTTTGCTATGTGTAACTATTGTGAAGAGTGTCCTTTCCCTAATTTCTTTCTCAGCCTGTTCATCATTTGAGTAGAAGAAGGCTAATGTTTTGTTTGAGTTATCCAGCCACATTGCTGAAGTTGTTCATCAAGCTTAGGAGTACTCTGGCGGAACTTTTGGGGTCATTTAAGTGTACTGTCAATCTTCTCCAAATAGTGATATTTTAACTTCTTCCTTTCCTATTTGTATCCTGTTGACTTCCTTTCATTGTCTAATTGTTCTGACTAGGACCGAGAAGAGTGGGCAGCCTTGTCTAGTCCCTGATTTCAGTGGAATTGCTTTAAGTTTCTCTCCATTTAGTTTGATGTTAGCTACTGATTTGTTGTATGTTGCTTTTGCTCTATTTAGATATAAGCCTTGAATTCTGGATCTTACCAAGAATCTAATCATTAAGGGTTGATGAATATTATCAAATGCTTTCTTAGCATCTAATGAAATGAGCATGTGTTTTTTTTTTCATTGAGTTTTTTATATAGTGGATTAAGTTGATGGATTTCCATATATTGAACCATCCCTGCATCTGTAGGATGAAGCCTACTTGATCATGGATGGATGATTGTTTTGATGTGTTCTTTGATTCGGTTTGCAACAATTTTATTGAGTATTGTTGTATCTATATTCATGAAGGAAATTGGTCTGAAGTTCTCTTTGTTGGGTGTTTGTGTGATTTAGGTGTAAGCATAATTGTGGCTTCATAGAAGGAATTGGATAGTGTTCCTTCCGTTTCTATTTTGTGGAATAGTTTGGACAGTATTGGTATTAGGTCATCTATGGAGATCAGATAGAATTATGCACTAAACCCCATCTGGTTCTGGGCCTTTTCTTTTTCTTTTTTTTTCTTAGTTTGAAGCCTTTTAATGACTATTTTTGTTTTGTTAGGAGTTATAAGACTGTTTAGATGGTTTACCTGATCCTGATTTAACTTTGGTACATGGTATCAGTCTAGAACATTGTCCATTTCCTTTAGATTTTCCAGTTTTGTTGAGTATAGGCTTTTATAGTGGGATCTGATAAATATTTTTTTTTATTTCCTCAGTTTCTGTTGTTCTGTCTCCCTTTTCCTTTCTGATTTTGTTAATTTGGATACTCTCTCTGTGGTTAGTCTGTCTAAGGGTTTATCTATCTTATTGATTTTCTCAAAGAACCAGCTCCTGGCTTTCTTGTTTCATTGTATAATTCTTTTTGTTTCTATTTGGTTGATTTCAGCTCTGAATTTGATGATTTTCTGCATTCTACTCCTCTTCGGTGAATTTTCTACTTTTTGTGCCAGAGCCTTTCAAATGTGCCATTAACCTGTTAATGTATGCCCTTTCCAGTTTCCTTTTGGAGGCACTCAGAGCTCTGTGCTTTCCTCTTAGCACTGCTTTCCTAGTTTCTCATAAGTTTGGGTATATCGTACCTTCATTTTCATTAAATTCTAAACAAGTGTTTAATTTCTTTCTTTATTTCTTCCTTGACTACGCTGTCATTGAGTTGAGCATTGTTCAGCTTCCATGTATTTGTGGGCTTTCTGTTGTTTTTGTTGTTACTGAAGACCAGCCTTAGTCCATGGGATCTTATAGGACACAGAATAATGTTAGTCATCTTGTAATATATGGTTCAAAAAGTGGTTCAAATTTGCCATTTTGCTAACTTCATGATTACTACTGTTTTTTGTTTTTTTAAATAGATTTATTTTCATGTTTTCATGAGTGGGTTTATGATGATTTTTCTTATTTTTTTGATTATCTTATTTATTTAAATTTCAAATGTTTTCTGCCTTCCTATTTAAACAACATATCATTGCCCTGTCCCTTCTGCTTTTATAAGGGTGCTAGATCATAGCATTCCCCAACACTGGATCATCAAGCTTCTATAGGACCAAGGGCATTCCCTCCCATTGATGCTAGATGAGTAATCCTCTGCTACATATGCAGCTGGAGCCAAGAGTCTTTCCATGTATACTTTTTGGTTGGTGGTTTACTCTCTGAGAGTATTGGTGGTTGGGTTGACATTGTTCTTCATGTGGGGTTGCTTACCCCTTTAGCTCCTTCAGTTCTTCCAGTTACTCATTTATTATGGTCCCTACACATAGTCTGATGGTTGGCTACATGAATCCACATCTGTATTGTTCATGGTCTGTCACAGCCGCTCAGAGGACAGCTATATCAGAGTCCTGTCAGCAAGAGCTTCTTGGCCTAAGAAATAGCATCTGGGTTTAGTGTCTGCAGATGGGATGGAACCCTAGGTGGAACAGTCTCTGGGTAGACTTTTCTTTAGTCTCTCCTCCACTCTTTGTCTCTTCAGATTCTTTTGAGAGGAGCAAATCTGGATTAATATTTTTGAGAAGGGTGGGTTGCCCCATCCCTCAACAGGGGTCTTTGTCTAACTTTTAGATATGGTCAATGAAGATTCTCTCTTGATTTTTGAAGAGTGTTTTGGCAATATCATTCCTGTTGGGTCCTTGAAAACTCTAAGGGTCTCTGGCATCTGGAACTTTCTAGTAACTAACCCCAGTTACCCATTCCCCACTGCTACATACCTCCATACAATTTTCTGACCCTCTGTACTTCTCCTCTGTCTCCTCTCACACCCGATCCTGCCATCCCTTTTCCCTTCTCTTCCTCTCTCCCATCAAAATCCCTCCAACCTCCCTCCTTCTACTTCCGATGATTATTTTATCCTTCCTTCTGTGTTGAGTAGGATTGAAGCATCCACTCATTGGTCTTCCTTATTCTTGGGTTTCATATGATCTGTGGATTGCATCTTGGCTATTCTGTTCTTTTTTATTTTATTTTTGCTGTTATCAGCATATCAGTGAGTTCATACAATGGATATTCCTTTGTGATTGGGTTCCCCCAACCAGGATGATATTTTCTAGTTCCATGCATTTGTCTAAGAATTTTATGAAGTCATTGTTTTTAATAGCTGAGTAGTACTCCATTGTGTAAATGTACTACATTTTTTGTGTCCATTCCTCTGTTGAGGGACATCTGTGTACTTTCCAGTTTCTGGCTGTTATAAATAAGGTTGATATGAACATAGTGGAGCATGTGTCATTGTTATGTTTTGGGGCATTTTTTGAGTATATGTGCAGGAGTAATATCACTTGGTCCTAGGGTAGAACTATTTTCAATTTTCTCAGAAACCACCATATTGATGTACAGAGTGATTATACCAGCTTTCAATCCCAGCAGCAGAGGCAGGTTGTTTGATTTTTGCCATATCCATCCATTATCTGCTGTCACCAGAGTTTTTAACCCTAGCCATTCTGACTGGTGTGATGTGGAATCATTTGACATCCATTTCCCTGATGAAAAAGGATGGTGAATAATTCTTTAGGTGCTTCACAGCCATTTGTGATTCCTCAGTTGAGAATTCTTTGTTTAGCTCTATACCCCATGTTTTAATAATGTTATTTGTTTCTCTGGAGTCTAACTTCTTGAGTTTCGAATATTTTCACCTCTATCAGATGGAGGGTTTTTAATTATATTTTCCCAATCTATGTGGTGCCATTTTATCCTATTGACAGTGTTCTTTTCCTTACGGAAGCTTTGCAATTTAATGAGGTCCCATTTGCCAACTGTGGAATTTAGACCATGAGCCATTGGTGTTCTGTTCAGGAAATTTCCCCCTGCCCCAATGTGTTCAAGTTTATTTCCTACTTTCTACTCTTTATGTGGATGCCCTTGATCTACTTGGACTTCAACTTCTTTTAGCGAAGTAAAAAGTGGTTTAATTTGCATTCTTCTACACCCTGCCTGCCAGTTTAACGAGTATCATTTGTTAAAAATGATGTCTTTTTTACATTGAATGGTTTTGACAATTTTGTCAACGATCAAGTGACTATAGGTGTGTGGGTTCATTTCTGGGTCTTCAATTATGTTCCATTGATCTACATGCTTGTTGTTCTACCAATGCCATTTGGTTTTTATCACTATTGCTCTGCAATACAGCTTCAGATCAGGGATGATGATTCCCCCAGAAGCTCTTATTGTTGAGAATACTTTTCACTATCTTGGGTTTTTGTTATTCCAGATGAATTTGAGAGTTGTACTTTATATCTCTGGGAAGAATTGAGTTGGTGTTTTGATAGGTATTGTATTGAATTAGTAGATTGCTTTTGGTAAGATGGCTTTTTTTTTTTTTTACTATGTCAATCCTGCTGATACATGAGCATGGGAGGTCTTTGTATCTTCTGAGGTATTCTTCAATTTCTTTCTTCAGATATTTGAATTTCCTTTCATACTGATCTTTCATTTACTTGGTTAGTATCACAACAAGACAATTTATATTATTCGTGACTATTGTGAAGGGTGTCATGTCTCTAATTTCATTCTGAGCCCATTTAACCTATGAGTAGAGGAAGGCTACTGATTTGTTTGAATTAATTTTATTTCTAGCCATTTTGCTGAAGTTGTTTATCAGCTGTAAGATTGCTTTGTTGGATTTTTTGGGGTCACATTTATATGCTATCATATCTTCCACAAATAGTGATATCTTGACTTCTTCCTTTACAATTTGTATCCATTTTACCTTTATTTTGTTTCCTAATTTTTCTAGCTAGCACATTGAGTCCTACAGGGAATAGATAGGGTGAGTATGGACAGTATTGTCTTGTCCTTTATTTCAGTGGGATTGCTTCAAGTTTCTCTCCATTTAGTTTGATGTTGACTATTGTTTGGCTGTATATTGCTTTTATTCTATTTAGATATGGACCTTGAATTATAGATCTCTTCAATATTTTCACAAGAACGGGTGTTGTATTTTGTCAGAGACTTTTTCAGCATAAAATAGGATGGTCATGTGGTTCTTTTCTTTGAGTTTGTTTATATAGTGGAATATGTTGATGGATTTCTATATATTAAACCATCCCTGCATCTCTGAGATGAAGCCTACTTGACCATGGTGAATGATTATTTTGATGTGTTCTTGGATTTCGTTTGTGAGAATTTTATTGAATATTTTTCTACATCAGTTTCATGAGGAAAATTGGTCTTAAGTTCTCTTTCTTTTTTTTTTTCTTTGTTTTTTCCCATTTTTATTAACTTGGGTATTTCTTATTTACATTTCGATTGTTATTCCCTTTTCCGGTTTCGAGGCCAACATCCCCTAACTCCTCCTACTCCCTTCTATATGGGTGTTCCTCCCCATCCTCCCCATTACCACCATCCCCCAACAATCCACATTCACTGGGGTTCAGTCTTGGCAGGACCAAGGCTTCCACTTCCACTGGTCCTCTTACTAGGCTATTCATTGCTACCTATACAGTTGGAGCCAAGGGTCAGTCCATATATAGTCTTTGGGTAGTGACTTAGTCCCTGGAAACTCTGGTTGGTTGGTATTGTTGTTCATATAGGGTCTCAAGCCCCTTCAAGCTCTTTCAGTCCTTTCTCTGATTCCTTCAACGGGGGTCCCGTTCTCAGTTCAGTGGTTTGCTGATGGCATTTGCATATGTATTTGTTATATTCTGGCTGTGTCTCTCAGGAGAGATCTACATCTGGTTCATTTCAGCCTGCACTTCAACAGAGGAATGGATACAGAAAATGTGGTACATCTACAGAATGGAATACTACTCAGCTATCAAAAATAATTACTTTATGAAATTCATAGGCAAATGGATGGAACTGGAAAATATCATCCTGAGTGATGTAACCCAATCACAGAAAAACACACATGGTATGCACTCATTGATAAGTGGATATGAGCCCAAAAGCTCGAATTAACCTAGATGCACAGAACACATGAAACTCAAGGATAACCAAAATGTGAATGTTTCACTCCTTCTTTAAAAGAGGAACAAGAAAACCCTTGGTAGGGAATAAGGAGGGAAAGTTTAGAACAGAGGCTGAAGGAACACCCATTCAGAGCCTGTCCCACATGTGTCCCATACATTTGCAGCCATCAAACTAGGTAAGATGGATCAAGCAATGAAGTTCTCTTTCTTTTTGTGTCTTTGTGTGATTTAGGTTATCAATTAACTGTGACTTCATAGAACATATGGATTTCCACAGTGATTGTACAAGTTTGCACTCCCATCAGCAATGTAGCTATACCCATTGTTCCACATTCTCTGTAGCATGTGCCACCTCGTGAGTTTTCGATCATAGCAATTGTAAGTGATGTATCATGGAATCTCAGATTTGTTTTGATTTGATATTCCCTGATTACTAAAGATGTTGAACATTTCTTTAAGTGATTTTTATCCATTCAACAATTATAAGCAGTGTTTTATGTTGTTATGGAAGAAATGGAAATTATCATTATAGGATGAAAATATTTAACTTTCAAGGCTAAAAAGTACATCTTATTTTTCAAAATACCCTTTAGTCAGAGTAAGTTCCCTTTCCAAGCTTCTTAGAATGTAAAACATATAGAATACAAGCTATATTACAGAAGAAACAGCACTTCTAGTAACTGCCACACAATTTCAAGGCTTTTTCTAATTTGGATCTTCAGCAAAAGTGTTAAATATTATTTCAAATTATGATTACTTTCTGTACTGATCCAGCATAGTACACACATATCTGTTTGCTTACAAAATCCAGTTTTTTCAATGATACAATTATTTATTTTACTTGTATGAGTGCTTTATCTGCATAAAGTATGTACACCACTTTTGTGTATTTCTGTCTACATAAGCCAGAAGAGAGCACTGGGTCCCCTGGAACTAAAGTTACTAATATTTGTGGGTCACAATGTGAGCTCTGAGAAAAAAATCTGGATTGTCTGCAGTAACAACACTCTTAATTTGTGAAAAATCTCTACAGCCTCTCCTGAAGATTGTTGGGATAAAAACACCAGGATATATAATCATGTACCTCTAAGAATCCTAATCTGTGACAATATAAGAGTTCCATATTATTGAAACAAAATGATCTCAATCCATACTTTATCTTGTATCCATGCTGTTACTTTATATAAAATAATTGGCCCACTTTTTATTACATATCTTGAATTCATTTGAATATGCAAGATAGTTCCAGTGTTCCTTTGAGACCCTCTTTACTAAAAAATTAGTGGTCAGCAAAATATCAGGAAGTTACAATCATTATTCATTTCCTCTTTTATTATAAACTTAGTACTTATTAAGCTGTCAGTATTACATTAATTAGAATTTAGTAACACTAATTCATTTCTAATTTATCATATTTTTCCATTAAAATCAATTTGCTGAAAGATATTTTTTGGCTTCAATAAACATGGTGAGTTAATATTAAATGATTTTCTTATTTCAGGAAATTAGTCTAAGAGTGTGACTATTTCATGGTATGGCAAAGGTGCATAAAAATATGCCAAAGGTACAAGTCAATGTTATTCTTAATAATTTACTTTCCTGTCTGTGTGTTATGAATTATATTTCCTTTGAACTATTGCTGTAGCTTTCCCTTAATTTTGCTTTTATGTTTAATTGATAGGATTTGATTTGACCATTCCTGCACTTCTCACAGACAGAGTCTTCATCTAAGAGTTTGTTCCTTACTCAAATAAGCTTCAATGCCAAATGCTATCCTGCTATATTTATTTTAATTAGTTTAGTCTACCAGCATTATCTTTTTTTTCTTTCTATTGAAAGTTTCCTCTGGCTTTGAACTCTGCCCATTTATGTTGGAAGAAGTCTATTTTATTACATTTACTTGTTTCTTTTAATTTGCAAATGAATTAACATAGAAACTTCCATTTTTCTTTCTAATAAAGCAAAAACACCACATAAATTATTATTTTATTGGATTTTTAAAAAATTTACATTTCAGATGTTATCGCCTTTCCACATTTCCTGTCCATAAACCCCCTATCCCATTCCTCCTTCCCCTTCATTTATGAGGGTGTTCCTGCACCCAACCACTCACCCATTCCCACCTTCTGCCCTGACATCCCCATACACTGGGGGGTCAGTCTTTGTCAGGAATAAAGGCTTTGCACCCTTTGGTGCTCAACAAGGCCATCCTTTGCTACATATGCATCTGGAGACATGGGTCAGTCCATGTGTACTCTTTGGATGGTGGTTTAAACCCTGGAAGGTATGGTTGGTTGATATTGTTGTTCTCATGGGGTTGCAACCTCCTTCAACTCCTTCAGTTCTTTGTCTAACTCCTCCAATGGGGACCCCGTTCTCAGTTCAATGTTTGGCTGTGAGCATTGGCCTCTATATTTGTTACGGTCTGGCAGAGCTGCTCAGGAGGCAGCTTTATCAGGTTACTGATTTCTTGGTCTCAGCAATATTGTCTGGGGATGGTGGAGATATATATATATATGGGTTAGATCTCCAAGTGGGGCAGTCTCCTGATGGTGATTCCTTCACTCACTACTCCAAACTTTGTCTCCATATTTCCTCCTAAGAATATTTTTGTTCACCCTTCTGAGAAGGAAGTATTTGCAATTTGGTCATCCTCCTTCTTGGGTTTCATGTGGTTTATGGACTGTATCATCAGAGAATTTGAGCATTTGGACTAATATCCACTTATCAGGGAGTACATACTGTGTGTGTGTGTGTGTGTGTGTGTGTGTGTTTGTGTGAGTGTGTGTATGTGTGTGTGTGGTTTTTATTTGGTGTGTGTTTGTGTGTATGTGTGTTTGTGTGATTCTGTTACCACATGCAGAATAAATTCTCATTCCATTCATTTGCCTATGAATTTCATGAAATCATTATTTTTAATAGCCAAGTAGTACTCCTTTGTGTAGATATACCATATTTTCTGTATCCATTCTGCTGTTGAAGGACATCTGGGTTCTTTCAAGTTTCTAGCTATTATAAATAAGGCTACTTTGAGCATAGTGGTTCATGTGTCCTTATTACATGTTGGAAAATCTTTTGGGTATATGCCCAAGAGTGGAATAGATGGGTCTGCAGATAGAACTATGTCCAGATTGACTTTCAGAGTAGTTGTACAGGCTTACAATCCCACCAACAATGGAATAGTGTTCTTCTTTCTTCACACCTTGCCAGCAACTTTTGTCAAGCGAGTTTTTGATCTTAGCAATTCTGAGGGTTGTGAGGTGGAATTTCAAGGTGGTTTGATTAGTATTTCCCTGACAACTAAGGATGTTGAACATCTTTGTAAGTACCTTTCAGCCAATCAATATTTCTCAACTGAGAATTCATTGTTTATCTCTGTACCCCAGGTATAAATAGGGTTATTTGATTTTCTGAGGTCTAACTTTTGAGGTTTTTTTGGATATATTTGATATTATCCCTCTATTGGATATTGGACTGGTAAAGATCTTTTCCCAATGTTTTCGTTGCAGTTTTGTCCTAATGACAGTTTTCCTTGCCTTACAGAAGCTTTGCAATATTATGAGGCCTCATTCAGCAATTGCTAATCTCAGAGCATAAGCCATAGATGTTCTGTTCAGGAATTTTTCCCCAGTGCCCATGCTTTTTAGGTTCTTCCCCACTTTCTCTTCTATTACTTTGAGTGTATGTGGTTTTATGTGGAGGTACTTGATCCACTTGGACTTGAGCTTTGTACAGAGCAAAAAGAATGGATCAATTTGGATTCTTCTACATGTTTACCTCCAGTTGAATCAGCACCATTTGTTGAAAATGCTATCTTTTTTTCCCTGGATGGTTTTAGTTTCTTTGTCAAAGATCAAGTTATCATAGGTGTGTGGGTTCTTTTCTGGGTCTTCAATTCTATTCCACTGATATACCCACCTGTCTCTGTACCAGTACCATGGAGTTTTTATCACTATTGCTTTGTAATACTGCTTGAGGTCAGGGATAAAAGTCTCTAAGAAGTTCTTTTATTGTTGAGGATAGTGTTCAAGTCTTGGGGTTTTTGTTTGTTATTCCAAATGAATATGCAAATTGCTCATACTAACTTTATGAAATATTGAGTTGGAATTTTGATGTTAATTGCATTGAATCTGTAGATCGACTTTTGGAAAGATGGCCATTTTTACAATATTAATCCCGCCAAACCATGAGCATGGAAGATCTTTCCATCTTCTGAGAACTTCCCTTTCTTTCTTCAGAGACTTGAAGTTCTTGCCATACAGATCTTTCCCTTGTGTGGTTAGAGTCACACCAAACTAGTTTTTGATATTTATGACTATTGTGACTGATGTCATTTCCCTAATTTCTTTCTCAGACTGTTTATCGTTTGTGTAGAGGAAGGCTACTGATTTCTTTGAGTTAATTTTATATCCAGCCAGATTGCTGAAGGTGTTTATCAGGCTTAGTAGTTCTATGGTGGAACTTTTGTCATCACTTAATTATAGTATCATATCATCTGCAAATAGTGATATTTTGAATTCCTCCTTCTCAATTTGTATCACTTGAACCTGTTTTTGTTGTCTGATTGTCTTGGCTAAGACATTGAGTATTATATCAAATAAGTAGGGAGAGAGTAAGCAGCCTTGTCTAGTCCCTGATTTTAGTGGGATTGCTTCAAGTTTCACACAATTTAGTTTGACTTTGGCTACTGGTTTGCTATATGTTGCTTTTACTCTGTTTAGGTTTGTGTCTGGAATTCCTGATGTTTCCAAGGAAGAGGTGTTGAATTTTGTTAAATGTTTTCTCAGGACCTTATGTGTTTTTTTAATTGAGTTTGTTTATATAGTGCTTTACATTGATGGATTTTCATACATTGAACCACACCTATATCCCTTGTATGAAGCCTACTTGATCATGATGGATGGTCATTTCGATGTATTCTTGGATTTGGTTTGAGAAAATTTTATTGAATATATTTGTGTGTCTATTCATAAAGGGAAATTGGTCTGAATTTCTCTTCTTTTGTTGGGTCTTTCTGTGGTTTAGATTTAAGTGTAATTGTGGCTTCATAGAAGTCATTGAGTAGTGTTCCTTCTGTTTCTATTTTCGTGGAATAGTTTGAACAGTATTGGTATGTGTCCTATGAAGGCCTGGTAGAATTCTGCGCTAAACCCATCTGGTCCTGGGCTTTTTTTTTTTTTTTTTTTTGGTTGGGAGACTTTTAATGACAGCTTCTATTACATTAGGAGCAATGGGATTGTTTAGATGGTTTATCTGATCTTGATCCACTTTGGTACCTGGTATCAGTATATAAAATTGTGCATTTCATCCAGATTTTCCAGTTTTGGTGAATATGGGCTTTTTTTCATAAGATCTAATGATGTTTTGAATTTCCTCATATTCTATTTTTCATTTTCTGATTGTGTTAATGTGGATAATTTCTATGTTAGTTAGTCTAGCTAAGCTTTTATCTATCTTGTTGATTTTTCAAAGAAAAAGCTCCTAGTTTTGTTGATTCTTTGTATAGTTCTTTTTTTGCTTCTACTTCATTGATTTCTGCCCTGACTTTAATTGTTTCTGGCTATCTACTCCTCTTGGGTGTATTTGCTTCTTTTTGTTCTAGAGCTTTTAGTTGTGCTGTCAAGCTGGTAGTGTATTCTCTCTCCAGCTAATTTTTGGAGGCACTCAGAGCTATGAATTTTCCTTGTAGCACTGCTTTCCTTGCATCCCATAAGTTTGGGTATATTGTGCATTCATTTTCATTAAATTTTAAAAAGTCTTTACTATATTACAAAAGGAATGTAAGGAAAGAAAGTCTTATTTTAACTGATTATTCAGTATACAGTTTATAATGGCATGGAATTAAAAGAAGCATGTGTTTGAAGTAGCTGATCACACCACATTTACCATTGAGAAAATGAAAACTATATATTCAAGATAGTGCTCAGCTCCATTTATTCATGTATGTATTCTAGATCTTATCCATAGAATGTTGATGTCTACATTTGGCAGGTCTTCCCATCTCAGCTAACAAGAAATAGACATGCCCTTCTCAGGCATGCCCAGAGACTCATCTCCCAAGTGATTCTAGATTCCATTCCATCAATTTGACAATTTCTTTAACCATCACACATAGTTAATCTGCCTCATGTCAACTTGATACTATATATATATATATATATATATATATATATATATATACATATATATATATGTCTTCATTAAACACAAAATAAAGACAACAGTACGGTTTTGGTGTCATTTAACATAGTACAACTATCTTACAAACAGGAACGTAGAAGTCTCTAATTTAGAGTCAAAGTGAAGTGAAATTTTCAACATTTTTTTCTGGTTTTCTGTATCTAAAATACTACTTTGTGAAATGAGCAAAGTATAAACATATCCCAGTTTTTAATATCATGTTAAATAAGATAATAAGAAAAAAATCTTGATACATTCATTTATAGTTAATGCATATAAATATCTTCTTAAAAACAGGTTGTGAGCTCTCATAATAATTGTCAATTTTACTTTCTTGACTGAAGACATATTCATAGGCAGTTTTTTAGGAATACCTCCTGCATTCATTTCAGTATACAGAAAATTCTAAATTTGTAGGAAACATCTCTCACTAGTAGAAATGATTCAAAAGTTCAATCCTGAACCATGTGAGCCATTTTCAGTTCTGCTGGATTTAAATTCTTGTTACTGAAAGTAATCATGGGCTACAGATATAATAATGACTTTTCATAAATGAATTGCTATATTCTAGACACATGATTTTCTTGTCTCTACTGTGAATTACTGGTTTCATTTAAAGTAACCTGTTCAATCACTCTATTGAACACTGTGACTCAACTCCTAGCATTCTAAATTACAGGCATAAAGAACTGAAACTGCGTCAAGTAATAGTCAACTTCCAGTCTAACAAAAACATTTCTGTGTCTCTTGGTGGCAGCATTCTTGCCTCTCTTTACTTGGCAGCTTCAGATAGTAGGACCACAGGTGAAAATATTTATAAGTGACCATATGAAGCTCCAGCAGAAGGAAGACAAAAATGTAGACTCATCAGTCCTTCTTACAAGGGGGAACAAAATACCCATGGAAGGAAAGACAGGGACAATGAGTGGAGCAGAGACTGAATGAAAGGTCATTCAGAGACTGCCCTACCTGGAAATTCATCCCATATGCAGTCACCAAACTCAGTCACTCTTGCTCACTTGATAACAATAAGTGCTTGCTGATAGGAGCCTGATATGGATATCTCCTAAGAGGCTCTACCAGAGGCTGACAAATACAGATGAGGATGCTTGCAGCCAACCATCAGAAAGTGCATAGGGACCCCAGTGGAGGAGTTAGAGAAAGGACTGATGGAGCTGAAGAGGTTTGCAACTCCATAGGAAGAACAATATCAACCAACCAGACACCCCAGAGCTCCTGGGAACTAAACCACCAAATAAAGAGTACACATGGACAGAACCATGACTCTAACTGCATATGTTGCAGAGGGTGGCATTATCAGGCATCAATAGGAAGATAAACCCTTAGTCCTGTGAAGGCTCTTTCTTTCCAGTGTAAGGGAATGAATGACAGGGTGTTGAGGTGTGAGTGGGTAGGTGGGAGAAGGAAAATCTTCATAGAAGCAGGGAGTGGATGGTAGAGGGGGGAAGCAGGAAAGGAGATAATTTTTGAAAGGTAAATATATAAACTATCCAATAAAATAATCAGAAAAAAAGGTTCTACAATAGGATAAAACACCACTTTCTGTGTAGAACATAAGGTCTGGAATACATAATCCTTTGTTGTATTTTAATTAGAAGACAATAGTACTTTCTCAAATATGTCTGGGGAGCAGTGGTGTCTTTTAAAGATGTCTTCTGAAAACTTTTAGTGATAAAGTTGTGTATTTGCTTGCTCTAAAACCACATTCAGTGAATTGTAAATCAGGATAACCCAGAGTTGATAATTGTTGAGAATGAAGAATATTAATATTGACTTCTAGTTCACTTTATGTCTATTTTTCACAAGAAAAATTAGAATATTTGAGTAGTATGATGTGGTGGTTTGAATAGGAACAGCTCCCATAGACTCATATGTATGATTGCTTGGCATACAGGGAGTGGCAATAGTAGAAAGTGTGGCCTTGTTAGAGTAGATGTGTTCTTGTTTGTTGAAGTATGTTAGTGTAGGGGCGGGCTTTGAGTTCTCCTATGCTCAAGCTATGCCTAGTGTAGCTCATAGGCTCCTTCTGTTGAACACAGACCAAGATATAGAATTCTTAGCTCCTTCTGCATTACTATGTCTGTCTTTTTTTTTTTCTTTTTTTTTTTTTTTTTTTTTTGAGCTGGGGATCGAACCCAGGGCCTTGTGCTTTAGGCAAGCGCTCTACCACTGAGCTAAATCCCCAACCCCTACTATGTCTGTCTTAATGCTGCTATTCTTCTTTCAATGATAATAGTAGACTAAACCTCTGAAGCTTTAAGCCAGCCCCTACTAAATGTTTTCCTTTTTAAGAGTTGCCATGATCATGGTGTCTTTTCCCAGCAATAAAATATGAACTAAGACATATGGCTTAATAGTTTAAAATACTATTAATTTAAAATTATTGAAGAAAATAATGGTGTCTTACACTTTTTCCTGCTGTGAAGAGAGAAACCATGACCAAGGCAACTCTTTTAAAAACAAAATTTAATTGGGGCTGGCTTACAGGTTCAGAGTTCCAGTCCATTATCTTGAAGGTGGGAACATGACAGCACTCAGGCAGACTTGGTACAGGAGGCACTGAGAATTCTACATCTTATTCTGAAGGCAGCCAGCAGAATACTGACTTCCAGGCAGTGAGGAAAAGCATATCAAGCCTCCCCACTCACACACATACTCTTCCTAAGTCTACGCCTCCTAATAGTGCTACTCCCTGGGCCACGTCTACCATCCCATTCCACTGCCTGATCCCCATTGCCTTGTTCAAACACATAAGTTTATGGTAGCCATACAAACCCATTGCATAATGAAAATTCATTTAATTTAACTTCAAAAGTACACCTAGTCAATAGCAGTGTCAACAATATTAAAAGTCCAAAGTTCAACGTCTCTTCTGAGATTCATCCAATCACTTAACTGTGTTCTCCAATGTAAGAAAGGAAACAAATTGGGCAAACTCCAAACTCTGCATCTTCATGGCTGATTTCAAAGCAGTCTTCAGATCTCCAACTCTATTTTCATCTTGGTTGACTGCAACAAACTTCTTTCTCCTGGGCTGGTTCCATTTTCTGTTACTAGCTGTCCGAGTTAGGTATCCCACATCTCTGATGTCTTAACATTTTGGAATCAACATTAACTTCACAACTTCTTGTTGCAATGTCTGGGATTCACAAATAATATTCTGGACTCCTCCAAATGTCTGGAGTAAGTTCTCTAACTCCGCCCTAGCATAACATCCCATAGCATGTTAGGCTCTGGTTGACTCCACTCAACTGCTGCTGCTACTTTTGGTGATCATCCTATGTTACTGGCATTTCCAATACACTGCATTCTTCTGCTGCAACTAGGATTCATCATTAGCCTCTCATAGACTCTCTTCATATTGCCAAGCCTCTATGTTTTTTCAGGACCTCTTCACTCCTGAGACAATATCTACAACTGAGGCTGCCCCTTCACCAATGGCCTTCCCAGCCCCCACCCCACACATACATACACACAGTGCTAAGCCTCAGCTGCTCTCTATGACCCCTTCAAAACTAGTACCATCTGGATGATTTTTACATATTACCATGTTCAGCTGCAGCATGAAGTACAACCTGGGCTACCTCTCAAACACAGCTTGTTTGTGCTTTCAGAAAGCATTGTCCCAGAAGATTTCACCTTAGTGATGCTGGCCTCTTCTTAATCACCAGTAATTTCTTAGCTCCAACTAACCATCATCAATTTTCCCAGTGGTCCCTTCTTTTCTTGACTCTAAAACCAGTGCCAAATGGCCAAAATGCTGAGTTCTTCTACTTGCTGAGGCTGGAACATGGTTTCCTTCTTCTTTTCCATTATCTGTTTTTCTGTTTTTCAACTCCTTTGCTGCCTAAGCTTGGCTGTCCTGAAACTTGCTCTTTAGATTGACCTTGAACTCAGAGATCTGCATAGCTCTGTCTCCTGTAATACTGGGATTAAATATTTGTACTACCATGCCTAGTCTTAAATTTAGCTAGGTGGGAACTTGCTCTAAGGTTACCACTCCCTTAATTCAATTTAGTATCCACATATACAGGATTCTGCTCCATTTTGTTTCCTGGTGCCCCTTTAATTCTCCAACCATATATGCTCTGCTTGTTTAAAATGCTTGCCATGAGACTTAACCAGAGAACAGAGTCTATGGTAGACATTTCTGAGACTTCCTTTGTCAGTGCAATTAATCTGACTCTCTTCACTCTAGCCTCAGGTAGACTTTTCAGACAAAGGGCAAAAATAGCCACATTTTTCACCAAAATACCACAAAAGCCATCTCTATGCTATGTGTAGAACCTCTTAGGCCAGGTCTGCTGCACAATTCCATATTCCTACTATGATAGCCTATTAAACCCCAGTTAAAGCATGCCAGTGCTTTCCAAATCCAAAGTCCCAAATTCCACATTATTCCAAACAAAAGCATGCCCATCATAGCATTATCCCATGCCTGGTACTAACTTCTGTCTTAGGACATTACTGTTGTGAACAGACACCATGAACAAGGCAACTCTTTTAAGGGCCATATTTAATTGGGGCTGGCTTACAGGTTCAGAGGTTCAGTTTACTACCATGAAGATTAGAGTATGGAGCATTCAGGCATATATAGTAAAGGAGGAGTTGAGAGTTCTACATCTTGTTTTGAAGGCAGCTCTCAGAATCCTGATTTCCAGGGAGCTAGAACAGGGATATTAAGGCCCATATTCATACACAATGACAAACCTACTGCAATAAGGCTATACCTCCTAATAGTGCCACTCCTTGGATCAGGCATATATAAACCATCACAAGTGGGATATAGTCACTTTAATTATTGATTATTTTTTCAAAATCAAAATTTATTTTGTTGACAAAAGACCATAAATGTATGTAATATATAAGCTATTCTTTCAATACTCAGAGTACATAGGTTAAAAAATGACTGTCAGTTGTTTCCATTATATTGTAACAACATCTGTTTTATACTGGGTATATGGAATATTTCTGCTCAGGAAACACCGGTGTAGCAATATCTAGATGGATGATCTCTAAAACATTCCAATTTAGACACTGTCTACTTTGAAATGGCAACATTTTGAAGGCTAAATTTCCAAGATTTTAATTTCTCATTAAATCTAAACCAAATTTCTCTTCATTGTTAACCAATGAAGGTTTTTTTTTTTTTTTTTTTTTTTTTTTTTTTTTTTTTTTTTTTTTTGAATAACTAGACATAAATGAAGATTTCTATTTCTCTCCCAGTTTGCCTTGGTTTAATTTCCTAGAATTGCCCACAGGACACTGAGGTATACTTACTTTCTTTTGTTTACCTTAAAGGACATTAATTAAACTGTTGCAATAAACCATAGACAAAGGTATGGAGTGAAAGATAAGTACATAGAACTTCTGTGTCCTTTATTAGTATACTGCCATCCTGATTACTCCAGCTATTGAGCCACCTGAAAGCTCTTCTATCTTGTCCTATTTTAAACTATTTTCTAAATGTTTTTGCTGCATAAACATGATTGAATAAACCATTGGCAATCAGTAACAAATACTTTTGTTATCCGCAACCCATCCCTAGAGCAGTGGTTTTCAACTTTCTTACTACTTTGACACTTTAATATAATTCTTCATATTGTGATGATCCCTACCCATAAAATTATTTTTGTTCCTGCTTCACAACAGTAATATTTTTCATTATTATTTTTAGTCATTTTGTTTACAGTCTAGTCGATATCCCCATCCTGTTCTGCCTGTTGACAGTTCCTCATTCCTCCTCATACATCTTCAAGAGGATGTTCCCACCCCACACCACCCCACATATACACCGTACCATGCATCCCCATTCCCTGGGTCCTCAAGTCTCTCTAGGGTTAGGTGTGTCTTCTCTCATTAAAACAGGACCAGGCAGTCTTCTGCTGTATATGTGCAAGGGGCCTTGAATCATCTAGTGTCCACTAACCTGGTTGGTGGCTCACTGTTTGAGAAAGCTCAGGAGTCCAGTTTGGTTGAGACTGCTGGTCTTTGTATAGGTTTGCCCTCCTCCTTAGCTTCTTTCAGCCTTTCCCTAATTCAACTACAAAGGTCCTCAGCTTCTGTCCAATACTTTGGTGTAAGTGCCAATAGTTTGGTGTAAATATCTGCTGTGTCTGTCTCATCTGTTTGTTAGGCTTCTGGGAGGGCAGCCATGCTAGGTAGGCTCCTGAATGTAAATTCATCGTAGCATCAGTAATAGTGTCAGGCCTTGGAGCCTTTCCTTGAGATCGGTCCCAATTTGGGTTAGTCACTGAACCTCTTTTCCTTCAGTATCTTCTCTATTTTTGTACCTGCAGTTCTTTTAGACAGGGATAATTCTGAGTCCGTTTTTGACTGTGGGATAGCAATCCCATCCCTCTACTTGATACCCTGTCTTTCTACTAAATAACAGTAATCCTGACACCATTATGAAGAGTGATATAAATTGTCTGTGTTTCCTGATGGCCTTGGGCAAGTACTCTAAAATTGTCGCTCAAATACGTAAGTGGTTATGTCCTACAGAATGAGAAACTATGTTCTACAGGCTAGGATAGATGCTAGAAGAACCAACTAACTGATACCATAGTAAGTCTTTTCAGCAATTAACAACTATCATTAAACTACCCAGAGAGTATCTAGCAAGCATCAGATTATTCGGATTAAAGAGATTCTTAACAACTTAATATTTAAGGATTTTAGAAATCAAAGTCAAGGTAAAAGTTGTCATGAATTAACACTTTATACCATATCACAGCTACTTATTTTATAACCTATTCCACAATGACCTTATAAATTTTGAATACATAAGTTATAATGATGGTGTTAAACATATAATGTCATATCTTATGTGATAGACTATAATTTACTTGAAATATTTGACAAGAGTACTAGTCAATGTAACAGTGGCATCCAAGCAAAGCCTATTTTTCACAAATGTGCAGCAGATCTATTTATTTTGTCTCATTAAATTATTTTTCTTATTATTAAAGTCCAATTAAAATATTCATGATGCATGCAAGTGTTAGTATGATAATAAAAACTCTACACTCATTGCTATATTAACATCCTTTGAAGTGTGATTTTTTTAGTCTAATCTCTGTCAAGTGATGGAGTTTTGTTTTCCAAAGCTTGCCTATTAAATGACCTTGAAATATTTTTCACAGAGAGAAAATAGTAGAAGAGAATTGTAAATTCAAAGTCTAGCATTCAAGAATGTTTCCCTCTTTCCTATGTCTTGAAACACTGTCACCTTGAGAACAAGTCCAGACTAGTCAAATGGAGAATGAATAATCAGTGAAGTACATTCAGTGCACCAGATCTGACATGCAGAAAAATATCCCTGGGAGCAGTGATTTCTCCTTGATACACAACTGGTCATAGATACATGAAAAAGCACTAAAGATCTTCTGTTGACTCTAATTTTTGTCATAACATTCAGAATAAAATTAAGTAAATTGTTTTTAAATGAAAAGCTAATTTTAGTATGCAAAAATATTAAATTGAAGAACTACCAAAGAAAATCCAAATGTTTCTAGTTTTCTCTTCAATTTATTTCTTAATTCAGTTACATAATTATGATTTCTAATGAAAATTACATTTGTAAATTTTGTACTTTTAAACCTTAAGCAGGTCTTGGTGGATCCCTTTAAAATCAAGTGTTATCTAATGTTTCAACCAAAATATAAGGGGAATGAAGAAAAAAAAGAAAGAATGAAAAAAAAATATCGTAGTTATTGTTCTGTTACTCTGAAGAGGCACAATAACCAAAGAAACTTAAAACATAAAATTCATTTTTTTTTTTACAGGGAAGAAAGAGTTTATTTGCTTTCTACTTTCAGGTCACAATATATCACCAAATTAAGTCAGGACAGGAACCCAAGCGGGGCAGGAAACTGAAGGCAAGAGCTGATGCCGAAGCCATGAATTGGTGCTGCCTATGAGCTTGCTTGCTAGCATGGCTTGGAATGTCACATGGCTTGCTCAGTCTGCTTTCTTACAGAACCCAGTACCATCAGCCCAGGGACAGCACCACCCAGAAAGGGCTGGGCCCTGCCCCATCAGTTACTAATTGAGGAAATACCCTACAGCTGGACCTACTGGAGGTTGTTGTTTTGTTTCTGTTTTCGTTTTGTTTTATTTGTTGTTTAGGTTTCATCCTTTTAGATAACTCTAACTGTGTTAAACTGACATGAATCTAGCCAGGACAACTGACCCATTGTCAGATTAATACGGAAACACAGAGCTGTTAAGCCGCCACTATTTTTTTCTTGTTTATCCCCAATATAAAAGCCTTTGAAACACCTGAGCATAAGCATGCACAGGATCACATATAAAGATATCAGGGTATAAAGCACTTTACAGAGTTAAAAGTCCCATAGCCTTATAAATTTAAACACTTTTAAACACTTTTAAAATTATCTCTTTAAAACTATTCAGTCTTGTGGGCTGGAGAGATGGCTCAGTGGTTAAGATCACTGACTGCTCTTCGAGATGTCCTGAGTTCAATTCTCAGCAACCACACGGTGGCTCACAACTATCTGTTATGGGATCTGATGCCCACTTCCGGTGTATCTGAAGACAGCTACCTTGTACTCATTTACATAAAAGGCATAAATTAATATTAAAAAAGAAACGCAGGGTGACCTCACCCAGGGCCAGCTCCATCCCTTCCAGTTTGTTAACAACAACAACAACAACAACAACAACAACAAAGTGTAAATGTCTAGATTCACAGCAGGAGCCGAGCCGCCAATTGGGTCTGGACTCGCTCAGGTTGGAAGTAGCAGAGTTGGAGTCTCAACAGCATCTGGCACCCTAAACATGAGCAAGCAGAGCAGCAGAAGGTGACATGAATCCAATAGCGCAGCCATGGGCGCAGGTTAGATTCTGAAGGAGACCAATAGTCTAGGAGTCGAAGCCAGAGCCCTTGGCCACCCCAATGGCACTTACAGGACCAGTCCTCACATTCTGATTCAGGTGAGGAGTGGGCCGGGAAGGGTCATTGAAGCTCTTGGTCCCCAGGGTCACCAGCATCTAGATTGGACTCCTCAAGACGCTCCTGGAGCCCAGAGGCAGTTGCAGAGCTGCAAGAATGGTTAAGGCTTCATAAGGCACGCAAGCAGCAAGAAGAGCTGCTCAAAGCCTTCAATATGCCTTAGCAGAAACATGCACAGCGACTGTCCAAGAAGGAAGCTAAGGAGCACAAGAAGCAGAAGAAGATGGGCTGGGGTGAGGAGTACATGGGCTACACCAATTCCGGCAAACCCTTTGGAGACTACAATCTGCTGGGCACCTTCATCTGGAACAAGGCCTTGGAGAAAAAAGGCATCAGTCACCTGGGAGAAAAGGAGCTGAATGAGCACCACAAGAGGATCCGGCAGGAAAATCAGCTGGAACTGCAAAGGGCCAAATGTCTGCAGCTAGAGCAGGAACAGGAGAAAGCCATGTGGGAGCAGGAGCTGGAGTTGCTGCAGTGGCAGAAGGAGGAGCAGGAGCACAGCTTTCACTTCCGGCAGGCCAAGCTTTGCTCCAAGATCCGAATTTGAGATGGGTGGGCCAAGCCCATTGACCTGCTGGCCAAGTACATCAGTGCAGAAGACGACTTTGACCTGGCAGTGAACACGAACCTTATTTATTACTCAATGGCCTTTCGGTGGCAGACATGGAGTACCTGCTAGAGGACATCCATGTGTACACAGAACTGGAGCAGGGCAAGCACGTGGACTTCTGGCGGCAAATGACAGCCATCACAGTGGATGAGATCGCCAAGCTCCACAAGCTGGAGGAATTAGGCAAGGGCTCAGACTAGCGTTTTGAGGGGGTCAACGTCTCTGTCAGCTTCGATATGCAGTCGGTATTGAAGGGAAAGACGTACAAGCAGCTGCAGGTCATAATCCAGGGCATCCAGGGCAAGGTTCATGCTGGTGGCCCCACCTCGACTTGGGCTACTGGGAGAGCCTGCACACATGGCCAGGGCCAGGCTCCATGAGCGCCACCAAGATGTTCTCAGGCACAAGCTCTTCCAAGTGAAGCAGAAGCAGGCTGTGGAGAGCCGCTCTTCCCCATCATCGAGTCAGAGCTGAGGGCCACCCCCAGCCCAGAACCTGGGGTACAGCCCTCCAGCCCCGGGACTGCAGTGGAGCCAGCAGACCTGGTGGAAGTCGAGGAGGAGGTCACAGCAGCAGGGGAGGGAGAGCAGGAGGCACATAGCCAGGCAGTGCTGATGGAGAAGGACCTGATCCAGCAGAGTCTGGCCAACTACCAGGCCAGCCACTATAGTCAGCTGCTACTCAGAGAGCATGAGCTGCTTATGGACGTGCAGGTGCTGGACCTGCTCGAGGGCCTGAAGGGTCTGCAGCTGTCTCACCAGCAGCTCCAGGCTCCAGGAGATGGAACCCAGAATGCTGAGGACATCTTCTTCCGGCATGTGAGGGAGAGCATGGGGCAGGACAGGGCACAGTTCAGCATGGGTACCCATGCCTACCTGTGGGCAGACAAGTACCGGCTTCAAATGGAACAAATACACCAGATGCATTATGACATGGACAACCCTAGCCCAAGATCGTACAGGGCTACAAATTCAACAACTTCTACCTCTGTAAGCACGCCACGCCCGAGTACTTCCTGGAGGCCTGCACGGACAACCCAGATTTTGCCAACTGCGCTTCCACGCAGCCCTGCCCTACAAGGACATCACCTTTAAGATCTTCAGGAGCCAGTGGGAGTACTCACACCGCCATGGCTTCCGCTGTCACTTTTCCAACGGAATCTTCCAGCTCTGGTTCCACTTTAAGCACAATTTCTACCGCTGTGATGCCTGTGTTCTTTGTGTGGGTGTTTGGTGGGTTGAGAATTTAGTGTTATAAATCTGATTGATAAATTATAAGCTTCTGCAGTTTTCTTTATAAGGGGCGCTCGGGGTTTAGAGCAACTTGCAGCAGACTGGCCGAAGGGGACCTATGACTGGGAAATCATAAATGCTCCACCAGGGAATGGGGAAATGGGAGCAGGGGAGGACTACCACTTATAGATAGCCATGGGGGTGGGGAGAACGCCTTAGTCTGAGAAAAGCCAGTGATAACCTAGATTGTTTTTAATAATCACACACTACACTGGACATTCACCAGCACTGTGCAGGCTGCAGCCCCTCTGCCAGATCCCTGTCTGTCTTGAAAGGATTGGAACTGTTCTGGAAAGACTGCATGAGGTGGCAGAAAGGTCTCGTTTCCACAGACTTGTTCAACCATGCAACTGCATATGGGTTTGGTACATTTAATAGAAAGCTTATTCAAAAGAGTCCAGTCTTTGGTACTGGAGAAAGGGCAGTAAAGAGCTCTGAGTGCTCATTCAGAAGTCTTAAGTTTAATTCCCAGCACCCACATGGTGGCTAACAACCATTGTTAGTGGGATCAGATGCCCTCTTCTGGTGTGTCTGAAGATAGCTACAGTGTACTTAGATTAATATATATATACACACATATATACATATATATATGTATAGATATTTCTGCTTTAAAAAATCATCTGTTTTAAAATCCAAATTGTCTATAAAACCTCAAATCGCCTTTTTTAAAAGTTTAAAGTCTTGCCTGTTCGTGATGGTGCATGCCTTTAATCCCAGTACTGGGGATAGAGAGGCAGGCAGATTTGAGTTCAAGGCCAGCCTACAGAAGGGTCTGTATCAGCAGAGAATGAGAAAGAGATAGAGTGTTCCCCATCTGGCCAGGAATGACCAAGGTCATTAACCTGGGGACTGAACTTCTCCTAGATTTGGCCCCATCTGATAGGTTTTTTTCTTCACTGCCCTTGAATTGAGGCAGTATTAAAGGCAGGTATATTGGGAAGCTGCCCTCTGGGGAGCGATTTTACCACCCCAAGGACCAAGGTTAGGGAACTCACCAGAAGAGGGGGTAGGGGGTAGAAGAGGGAGAGAAAAAGAGAATTGGGCAATTATTCTGAGAGAGAAGAGGTGACAGGAGGGAGAGGGAGGGAGGAGGGAGGGAGGAGAGAGAGAGAGAGAGAGAGAGAGAGAGAGAGAGAGAGAGAGAGAGAGAGCGATAACATAAAATTCTTAATTGGAGGATCATTTATAGTTTCCAAGGATGAGTTCATGAAAATCATGGCAGAAAGCATGGTAATATGCAGGGAGACATGACACTAGGGCCTCTACTGAGGCTTATTTCTTATGTGCAAATTGGAGTCAAAGAATAATAGATTGGACCTGGCCTGGACCTTTGAAACTTCATAGCCCACCTCTAGTGATTCACCTTCTCCAACAAGGCCACACTTCCTAATCCAGCCCAAAAGAGTTCCACCAGGTATAGATAGACCAAGCATTCAGATATATGATAGGCCTGTGGTGCCCAGGCTCATTCAAGCCACCACATTCCAAAAGGCAGAAAACTATATTAATTTCCTGTTACCATGAATATCACAATTTTTATTATTGAACAATTCTGAACATGTTTTTTCACAGAAGGAAGGAGATGGGGTTGTGCCTTACTCATTGAGTACTTCAGTACTATCCATTAGGTCTTGAGTTACACCACCACCATTACCATCACAACAGCAATGATTACAAAAGAAAGGAACTTAAAAAAATGTGAACAATAGATGAAACAAATGAAATAGGAAACGAAAATGTCAAAAATAAAAGGAAAGGAAGAAAAACAAAAACAAAGGTGAGTGATTCAGTATTTAAATTACTCTAGGCAAACAAGACAATTCTGGCAGATGTTAGCTGGGAAAATGTAAAGAGAGGGGGTGGTACACTTGAGAAGATAATGTCAGAACAACATTTCTTTTCAAGTAACAATCTTTGTTTTCATATAGAGAATATTTTGGGCACTCAAGAACCAGGTCCACTACGGTCCAGACACTGCCCAGAACTGAAGGGAACTGGTTAACAGCTCTCTCCACCTAAATCCTATGGGGGGGAGAGCTAAACCTTCAAAGGGGCAGACAATCCTGGGAATCCAGAAAAGACTACACTCTCCCCACTTTTCTGACTTCAGAGGAAAACACATAATGCCGTCTGGGACCCCGGTGCACGCCCTCCCCCCCCGGGAAAAGGCAGTGCAGGCCCTCTTCGTTGCTGCCCTCACAGAGAGCTGAAACCTGGCTCTGAGAAGCAACCCCAGGCCTGAGACCAGAGGTAAGACCACCTTTTCTGCTCCAAGTGACCTGCCTGGTGGACTCAGGACATAGGCCCACAGGAACACCTGAAGACCAGTAGACAGGAATGACTACAAGCCTGAAAGCAGAACACCCTGTTGCCATAACTGGCTAAAAGAGAACAGGAAAACAATTACACAGCACTCCTGACATACAAGCCTATAAGACGGTCTAACCACTGTCAGAAACAGCAGAACAAGGTAACACCAGAGACAATGAGATGGCAAGAGGCAAGTGCAGGAACCCAAGCAACAGAAATCAAGACTACATGGAGCCCAATCTCCCGCAAAAACTATAACCGAATGACTAAACACACCAGAAAAGCAAGATCTACATTTAAAATCACATTCGATCATAATGATGGAGTACTTCAAGAAAGACATAAAGAACTCCCTTAGAGAAATGCAGGAAAACACAGATAAACAAGCAGAAGCCTAAAGAGAGGAAATGCAAAAGTACCTGAGAGAATTACAGGAAAAAACAATCAAACAGGTGAAGGAATTAAAAGTGGAAATAGAAGCAATAAAGAAAGATCATAGGGAGAAAACCTTGGATCTAGAAAACCAAAGAAAGAGACAAGGAGCTGTAGATACAAGCATCACCCACAGAATACAAGAGATAGAAGAGAGAATCTTAGGAGCAGAAGACTCCACAGAAATTATTGACACAACTGTTAAAGAGAATGTAAAACAGAAAAAGTAACTGGTCCAAAATATACAGGAAATCAAGGACACAATGAGATCAAACATAAGGATAATAGGTATAGAAGAAAGTGAAGACTTCCAGCTCAAAGGACCAGAAAATATCTTCAATAAAATCATAGAAGAAAACTTCCCTAACCTAAAGAAAGAGATGCCCATAAACATACAAGAAGCCTACAGAATGCCAAATAGATTGGACCAGAAAAGAAACTCCTCCCATCACATAATAGTGAAAACACAAAATGCACAAAATAAAGAAAGAATATTAAAAGCAGTAAGGGAAAAAGTTCAAGTAACATGTAAAGGCAGACATATCAGATTACACCAGACTTTTCGCCAGAAACTATGAAAGCCATATAAGATCTGTACAATAAGAACTTCAAGTCTCTGAAGAAAGAAACTGAAGAAGATCTCAGAAGATGGAAAGATCTCCCAAGCTTATGGATTGGCAGGATTATAGTAAAAATGGCCATTTTACCAAAAGCAATCTACAGATTCAATGCAATCTGCATTAAAATACCAATCCAATTCTTCAGAGAGTTAGAACAATTTGCAAATTCATCTGGAATAACAAAAACCTTAGGATAGCTAAAACTATCCTCAACAATAAAAGGACTTCCAGGGGAATCACTATCCCTGATCTCAAGCAGCATTACAGAAAAATAGTGATAAAAACTGCATGGTATTGGTACAGAGTCAGACAGATAGACCAGTGGAATAGAATTGAAGACCCAGAAATGAACCCACACACCTATGGTCACTTGATTTTTGACAAAGGAGCCAAAACCATCTGATGGAAAAAAGATAGCATTTTCAGTAAATGGTGCTGGTTCAAATGGAGGTCAGCAGGTAGAAGAGTACAAATCGAACCAATCTTATCACACTGTACATAGCTTAAGTACAAGTGGATCCAGGACCTTCACATCAAACCTGATACATTCAAACTAATCGAAGAAAAAGTGGGGAAGCATCTCGAACACATGGGCACTGGAGAAAATTTTCATAACAAAACACCAATGGCTTATGCTCTAAGATCAAGAATCGACAAATGGGATCTCATAAAACTGCAAAGCTTCTATAAGGGAAAGGACACTGTTGTTAGGACAAAATGGCATCCAGCAGTTTGGGAAAAGATCTTTATCAATCCTACAACTGATACAGGGCTTATATCCAAAATATACAAAGAAATCACAAAGTTAGACCGCAGGGAGACAAATAACCCTATTAAAAAATAGGGTTCAAAGCTAAAGAAAGAATTCACAGCTGAGGAATGCCGAGTGGCTGAAAAACACCTAAAGAAATGTTCAACATCTTTAGTCATAAGGGAAATGCAAATCAAAACAACCCTGAGATTTCACCTCACATCAGTGAGAATGGCTAAGATCAAAAACTCAGGTGACAGCAGATTCTGGCGAGGATGTGGAGAAAGAGGAACACTCCTCCATTGTTGGTGGGGTTGCAGACTGTTACAACCATTCTGGAAATCAGTCTGGAGGTTCCTCAGAAAATTGGACATTGAACTGCCTGAGGATCCAGCTATACCTCTCTTGGGCATATACCCAAAAGATGCCCCAACATATAAAAAAGACACGTGCTCCACTATGTTCATCGCAGCCTTATTTATAATAGCCAGAAGCTGGAAAGAACCCAGATGCCCTTCAACAGAGGAATGGATACAGAAATGTGGTACATCTACACAGTGAATACTATTCAGCTATAAAAACAATGAACCTATGAAATTCCTAGCAAATGGTTGGAACTGGAAAATATCATCCTGAGGAGGCAACCCAATCACAAAAAACACATGGTATGCACTCATTGATAAAGTGGATATTAGCCCAAATGCTCTGAATTACCCCTAGATGCACAGAACACATGAAACCCAATAAGGATGTCCAAAATGTGAATGCTTCAACTCCTTTTTTAAAAGGGGAACAAATATACCCTTGGGAGGGAATAGGGAGGCAAAGTTTAGAACAGAGGGAGAGGAACACCCATTCAGAGCCTGCCCCACATGTGGCCCATACATATACAGCCACCCATTAGACAAGATGGATAAAGCAAAGAAGTGCAGGCTGACAGGAACAGGATGTAGATCTCTCCTGAGAGACACAGCCAGAATACAGCAAATACAGAGGAGAATGCCAGCAGCAATCCACTGAACTGAGAACGGGACCCCTGTTGAAGGAATCAGAGAAAGGACTGAAAGAGCTTGAAAGGGCTTGAGACACCATATGAAGAACAATGACAACCAACCAGAGCTTCCAGGGACTAAGCCACTACCCAAAGACTATACATGGACTGACCCTGGACTCCAAGTGCAAAGTAGCAATGAATAGCCTAGTAAGATCACCAGTGGAAGGGGAAGCCCTTGGTCCTGCCAAGACTGAATTCCCAGTGAACGTGACTGTTGGGGGGTGGGCAATAATGGGGGTGGATGGGGAGGGGAACACCCATAAAGAAGGGGTGGGAGAGGGGTTAGGGGTTGTTGTCCTGGAAACCGGGAAAGGGAATAACATTCGAAATGTAAATAAGAAATACCCAAGTTAAGAGAGAAAAAGAAAAAATAACAGATTAAAAAAATAAAAGAAAATATTTTTGATTTTTGTTTGTTTTATGATTAATGAATGTCAGATTCAAAAGTAATATTCTTCTTCAACAACAGGGTATTTATTAGAGAGAATTTTCTAAGAAGCTTTATTCTACATTTTCCTGTAAATTGTGCTACTTTACAAAAAGCTAAAGATGAAATTCTGTATTCACTTAAGAACAAATCTGAAAATATGTGAATTTTCATTTATTACACATCATTTGAATGTTGCAATATTGGGGTTAAGTAGAACACTTTGAGTTAGTTTGGTGAACCTTAACAGAAAACTAGTGCTCACACTTCTGCAAGATCTTGAGTCCATGCATATGGATTCTACTGATACTTAATTGTAGAATTGGCCTTTACAATGTTTTCCTAATTGCTAATATTATTGAATTCTTGCAAGGTGTGACCTGTCTGGAAAGTCATCTTCAGGAGGCCATGATTTTACTTGTTGTCCACAGCAGCTTCCATGACAGAGAGCAGTGTAAACTCCACATGCATATGACAGCATAATGGAGACATATGAAGCTAACAGCTTACAGCATTGACAATGCAATACCTAACCAAGTCACTGTTTCTGTGATAGGCAAATGTCTTTCATGTGTGAAGTTTTCATTCTTTTGTATCTGCTGTGAATCTTCCTGTCAACCTAAAGAGGATGATATGACACACAATGACAAAAAAAACATAAAATCTCAGCTTCAGCAACAGTCAATGTGCCTAGCTGTCAAAAATTCCTCTCAGGGATTGTGTCATCTTTCCCTGTAATGTCAGTATTTTCTTTTCAGTATTGATAAAAATTTTTTACGAAAAACGGTTTTTAGTAATATGTAAGAGTATACTGATAAAATTGGACACAACTTTTATATTTCTAATGCAAATGTATTTCTCTAGAGCCTCAAATTCAATTTTACAATGTCCACATGAAATGCTAATTTCATAGTAATTTTGATTTTCAGTCATGGTGGTGGTACACAGTCAAGTTTTCCTTTTTTAGTGGGCTGACTTCTGATAATTTAGAAAGAGTTTATTCCTACATATTGCATGGTTGTGATTTGTACTTGATTTAAGATTCTATGAGCTTTAGAGTGTTTTGCACTAAGCACAAATGTAAGTTGATTATTCTTGAATCTAATACTTTAATAAAGTTAATTCATCTTGTAGCTATGTGACTGAAAACTAGTTAAGCTGTAAGGACATATATTCTAGTTCTTTTTTGAATGTAATGTCCATTTATTTAACTTTTAATAGATAAATAATGATATTATAAATGGTATTACCAGCTTATATTTTAAAATGTAAGGAATAAAATTGTGATCTATTAGTATGTTTATCAATTATTTCCAAAGTAATAATTTTACTATATACCTCTAAATGTGATGAAACACATTTTTATAAGTATATATTGTATACCATGTAACATGCAAAAACTATGCAAAACAATAAAATTTTAAGATGAATGATTGTGTAAACATCTTTTGCTATTTTTTCATATTTGGGCTTTACTATATTACTTGAGCAGCAAGTGAAAATTAAGACCTAGCACTTAACATTTCAAGTCACAGAAGAAAATGATTTCTACTGTAATTTTCAGAAAAATTGAGATAAAATATTTCATAATAATTTTTCTACTAAAGAAAACTCTACATTTTAAAAATTATAGTGTGAAGATTTCACAGCCCCCTTTAAAGACTGCTTAGTATATGAAAGAAGAAGAATTTATTTGTGCAACAATCCGAGGGATCCATAAGCATGTGCTGGAATGTGCTCATGCCAAGCTCATGGCTTAAGGGCAATAAACACTAAAAAATGATAAATGTGTATGAGAAAAAGTGAAAAGCTACCAGATTAGCTTTATAGCAAGAATATTTGAAATAACTAGCTGACTTGCAAGGTTACTCTGTTAATCTCTTCACATGAGAAAAATTTCTAAGAATCTCCAAATTGATTAAATGCCCCATTATTGTGCTTCATATTAGAAACAAAGACACAACAATAGTTTCAATAAAATTGAGTTATATTCAAATTATACCAGATGCTGATATTTTAATTTTTCTAGATTAAAAGATAATAATTCTGAAGAACTATATTACTAGGCAAATTGAAGGAATTGTTTACCACATTGAATCACTGCAGTAGCATCAATTCTTAAGTGTGTACTCATTTCCTTACCAGTTAAAAGCCAGAAATCATTATGATGTTTTTTTATTTGTATATAATTGCCTTATTGTTATGACAATCTGGACACTTTTCTCAGTTAAATCTTCCATAGCCTTATCCTGTAACAGATCTTAGTTGTAAGAATTTAGGTCAAATAATTTCTCATTTTTAATGAAATTTTCCAGTTCATTTTCAGTAGAAAAGCTGCATTTATTTTGTATACAGCTTTCTAAGAAAAAGATAGTTGAGAGAATTATAGCCCATAACACCTTTTCTTAGAAAGTTCAGCCCAAATCTCATATTGAACATTTGTCTTTAAGGAATTTTCTTGGAAATTCAGGTTTAAAATCTCTCCCAAATCTACCTTGTCTGTCAGAGTGCCTGGGATTTACAACTTCCTTAGTTTCTAAGTATGTCTTTGAAGTTGTCATTATCCCTTTAGCCAATCAATGTTTGTTGATATGAATTCATCAAATATTTAAAAATATGTTTCACTGACCAGCACATAGTGCATCTTAGACCTATATAAAAATGACAATTGTGGGTTGGGGATTTAGCTCAGTGGTAGAGCGCTTGCCTGGGAAGCTGCAAGGCCCTAAAGGTTCGATCCCAGCTCCGAAAAAGACCAAAAAAAAAAAAAAAGAAAAAAAATGACAATTAGAAATAATGTGTATAAAAACCAGGTATATTTGTCAAAACCTAAAAGGTATACAATGCGAAAGTTAGGCCTGATTACAAGAAATATGACTAAGCAAATATACTAGTTTCTTCAATAATAAAAAATGCAGAACATTAAATTGTGACTCATTAGGAAATATAGAGGAAGAGGGACATAGAAGGAATAGAGCATTTTCTGATGATTAATTTACTAATCACAATTCAAAAATATCTATGAATTATAATAATTTTTTACATAATTTAATCATTTAACAATGAGAAAGACTGAATAGTTTAAACAATTTTGACTTACACACATTACTAAATAAAATATTAACAACAATTTGTCAGGCAATAAAATGGATTTCTCATGATACTTAATAGAGAAATAAGTCTTTATTAAGGAATTAGTCAAATCTCTTTATATCATACATGCTACAATAGCAAGCTTTGGATTAATTGACAAGTTTGAAATCTATTTGATCCTGCTGGACCTGAATGAAGATGGAATTGTAGTCTTTGTGTATGAAGTCATAAACTCAGGACTAAATCTTAGCCAATAGACAGAGAAGCTATAGGAATTATCAGCTGTTGTACTTCTGGGACAGTGTAGGTTAACTAAAGACAGAGCCTTGATTATGCTAGGTAATGTCCTGACCACTCAGGTACATTCCCAGCTGTAACAGAGCATGGATTTAAGCTTCATCTTTCAATTTGAATATGTCTTAGAATAACATACTCTAAAGTAGTGTCTGGCCTTTTATTTTAGTGATATGTTTGGAAAGATACTAATGGAAGGGCATGCATGGTGACAAACACAGAAATAGTAATTATTTGCTGGTTTTTTTTTCAGCAAATTTAAAAAGAAACTCTTAATAAACCTTTGTCTTCCTAGACAGTTATTGAATTTAATTTTACACATAGATAATAAAGAGGTTTCTGTTTCTCTTAAATTATATAGGACAAACATCTACATGAAGCCCTTAAGAAAAAATAACAACTGACAGATGTTTTACTTTTATATAAATAAAGTCAGTTGTGTGTGTGTGTGTGTGTGTGTGTGTGTGTGTGTGTGTGTGTACATATAATTGGTCCTATCAGTTAACTTCTGAAATATGTGTGTTTTATTTAGGATGTGAAACCAGCTAAATATGTATTGCACAGATAATAGCACAGTTGCAATAATTGAATAAGTGGTTCATTTCTAAGCGGTAACATATTGTTGAAAAAACTGCAGAAAAAAATAAAAGGATTTGTTGTTACTAATCTAAAGCAGTGAAAATTAGCAAACATTTACTAGATATAGGAATTACAGACAATGGGTCATCACTTAAGGGCATGGGTTGATCTTCTAGATCTTGAACTCAATTTTTGGCACCCATGTAGCAGTTTAAAACTCGAGTCTTTAACTCCAGTGTTAGAAAACAGAGAAACATTTTTTGAACTCTGTGGGAACTGTGCACATGTGATGTACAGACATACATATAGACAGAATACACACACACACACACACACACACACATATATAAATAGTAAAAATAAAGGGTAAACATAAGAATAAGTATTTATCTGGTAATATCCCAATTTCTTGTTTTTCAGTAGTGAATGGAAAAGCCTGCCATTCCTAAAAAATGGTTTTAATGTAGAATCAAAGAGAATTATGTTAATGAAATCCATGATAGCATTACATAATAAAGAGAATATTGATATAAGTATACACATACAAGCAACAGAAATACAGGAGTATATGTAGAGTCTAAAAATATTTTCTCAGAAACTATAAATATCTGAAAAATAAAATGACACAAAATGTTGTAGCTATGCTATGGAAATTAACACTGTTGAAATCATTTGCACAATTACTAACTGTATTTTCATATAGCAAGAAATTCTCTTTGTCTCTAATAGCCTGGCTTTTGCTTTTCAATCTCCATTGATATTTCACCAATTTCTTTGCTTTAGGTGATGTTCCATGTTCCATTCTTTCCTGGGATTTTAAAATTATAGGACTGTTTTCTGGAAGTAGTTCAGGGAAGCAAAGGCTATGAAGTGTGAAGTAGATTTTCACTGTGTGGTTCTGTGCAAGGGTATGTGACATATGTGTGCGTATTCTTTGCCTATTAATTTTAGAAAAGAAATTATTCTGAAAGAAAATGGACTCAAACATCTAAGACATATTTCACAGGTATTTTGACTATTTTTCTCATTCAAAAAATAATACTTTCCCACAATATAAATTATCATCATAATGAATATGAATCAATAATGACCATGATAAATCTAGTTTCTTTCTTTTGTCTCATAAATCAAATCATGTCACTTTGCCTAATACATAATGTGATAATATGTTTCTTTTTACCTTTATCATCCACGTCATAGAACATATTTTCAAGAGTAAATAACACTGGACAACTGAAAAGACTATCAATTTATAGATATTTAGAGAAAAATCGGTAAAGCAAATGATGTATTTGTACACAGACATTTTAAAATTTTATTCACATTATATACCACCAAGACAAACAACTATAGATAACTATATCAACTATATGATAACAAAGGCTTTTACATATTTCTAAAAATGTCAAAATAATTCGTAATGATAAGACAGTTAATTGTACTTTGAAGTTTGTGATATTCATTTTTAACAAACGAAAACTTAAAAAAAAAGACAAACACATATCAAAGTTATTACAACATCGTGTATTATTCTGATATAAAACATTCTTGAAAATGCATTTAATGCTTTCGAAGACATTGATAGCTTTAATTTTTTAATAACCATATTTTTAGTAAGCAAGCCCAGATTTTATATTAGCATGTACAAATATGTCCACATTATACTTATAGAAATTAATATATAATATAAATATAAAGTAGATTAAAGTCCAACGTCCTTTCTATTTTCTGAGGCAATAGTCAAAACATTTTAGAGCAACAAAAATAAAATTAAAAAATAGTTTTATTAATTTTACTCATTGAAAAAATAGATTTTTGTTAGTATCCCAAAACAGAATAGAAGATCCCTTTTTCTATACCAGCTGAATAGGCTAAGTTCTCTTGTAAAGGACTGCAGAATGAGGGTCTTGTGACCCCAGCCATGTTTGATTTTTAGTCCTTTACCCAGCAGACCCACTCCATCCTGTGCCAGGAACATGCTGCCACTAGCACCATGTCCTACCATGCACAGCACTGACATTGGAGCAGAAGATGGAGCTGTCTGACATCTCTTACCAAATTGCGGCTTAGGGCAATGGCCTCCTTGATGCAAATGAGTCCACTGTAAGCATTGTCGAGAGTCCTTTCACAGAGAACAACTAGGAGAACAGGCATTTCTACCACTAGCTGCTGTTGAATGCTGATTGATGACTGTGTGAATCCCTGTGTGGGGGTAGGGAGTGGGGTGATCCTCCTCCAAGAGACACCATACCTGAAGGCACATGATGGATATCCCTTCCACCAAGTTATCAATTCCAAGGGTGGTGTTGTGGGCATTAGGGTGGATAAGGATGTGGTGCCCAAGGCAGGAACCAATGATGAGACCACTACCCATGGACTGGTAGGTTACCCGAATGCTGTGCCCAGTACAAGAAGGATGAGGACAAATTTGCCAAATGGCTTTGTATGCTAAAGACTGGCGAACATACTCCCTTGGCCCTTGCCATTGTGGAAAATGACAATGTTCTGGCCCGTTATACCAACATTTGCTTACAGAATGGCATTGTACCCATTGTGGAGCCTGAAATCCTCCCTGATGAGGATCACAACTTGAAGCACTGCCAATATGTAACTTAGAAGGAATTGGCAACTATCTTCAAGGATCTGCGTGACTACTATATCTATCTGTAATGGACATTGCTGACTCCCAACATGGTCATCCCTGGCCATACTTGCACCCATAAATTTTCCAATGAATAGCTTGCCATGGCAACTGTCACAACACTTTGTCCCACAGTGCCCCCTTGCTGTCTCTGGGCTCACTTTGCTATTTGGAGGATAGAGTGAAGAAGAGGACTCCATCAACCTCAGTGCTATCATGTGCCCTGATCTGAAACCATGGGCCTTGACTTTCTACTATTCCTGACCCCTACAGGAGTCTGCTCTAAAAGCCTGGGAAAGGAAGAAGGAGAACCTGAAGGCTGTTGAGGAGGAGTAAATAGAGCGAGCCCTGGCCAATAGCCTCTCTTGTCAAGGAAAGTATAACCCAGGTAACTAGTTTGGAGCAGCAGTCAGGAAATAACTCTTCATCTCTAACTATCCCTACTAACCAGAGTTGCTCCAACAACTCTCCAGGCCCCTGCCTACACACTTTCTGCCTTTATGTGTATGGTACTGTCTGTGAATGCTAATTCTGCCATCCCTTCCACCCCACTGCCAATAAACAACTATTTAAGGGGGAAAAATCTCCCTTTTTCTTCAGTTAGTTTCTATTTAAAGTTTTTCAGAAAGCCCATGAAAAATATTAATAGTATTATATTTGTTTCTTGTTGTAAATTATTAACTTTTAGCAATCAAGAGTGTACAAAATGTTTTTTCTTGAAATATGCCATTATATATTCATGGTTAGGTGCTCTTTCTACGAAAACTTATTTATTTAATAGAGTTTTAAAGTGACTAGACAGTAATTAACAAGAATTTATAATTTCCAACTAGAAAAATGTATGCAAAAAGTCCTAAAATGTTTCAGTTAATTTTTAATCCTAAATATATAAAACTTAATCCAGAGATTTTAAAACATTTAAAATCATGAGTAAAGATAGATCTTCTTTAAATCGTGAAACATAATACAAAAGAGAAAAAATAAATAAGCCTAATGGGAAAGTTATCCTTGTAGGTCCATTTGTATAAGCTAGCTGCAACTGCATCAATGACTACACAGGACTGCAAATACTTCCTTTTAATATGGTCATTACAATTGTTTCTGAAAATTGATTAAAGGAGTATTTGCAATCCCATGCAGTCAATCAGGCAGTTAGGTTACAACATCTATGGGAGTCACTAGAATTTTGAAGCACATTCACATAGTAACTAGTATCTCAGGTTATATATTCCACTGTCCCAAAATACAAATAAAAAACAGCTAGAATGTTAGTCAAAATACTGTATTTTGTATTATACAGAGGATATTTTTCATGTTTTCATATATGTGTTATTGTTTTACTATCAGATTATGTTTTATATTTTAATGTATAGATTGATATTTGATGTATTTTATTTTATTTCTAAATTGAAATAGTTTAAGCAGATTTAAAAACATAAAAATTATACCTTCATAAATATCCTATGATGTGTATGTGCTTGGCTTACTTAGCTTAACATAATGATCTACAGTTTTGACCACATTGTGACAAATAACAAAATTTCATTATTTTTTAATGACAGAATAGTATTTTATTTTGTATATCTATTGTCTTTTCTTTAGTCATTGGTCATTAGCCAATGGATATTTAGGTTTTATTTCTTCGTTATTGCTAATATAATGCTGGAGTGAACGTGGAAATGTAGATATCTTTTTGGAAAACCAATTTTACTTTCCTTTGGATATACATTAGCTACCAGGTTTGTAGGTTCACAGGCTAGCCTCATTCTGATGAATGCCTCCATTTTCTATAATGGTTATGTTTTTATTGGATTTTTTATTTACATTTCAAATATTATTCCATTTCCCCCACCTACCCAAAAACCACTCCCTGACTCCCTACCCTGACATTCCCTACACTGGGGACCAAGGGCTTTTCCTCCCTTTGTTGTCCAGTAAGACCATCATTGTTACATATGCAGCTGGAGTCAGCTGGAGTCATGTGTCTATTCATGTGTACTCTTTCGATGGCTGTTTAGTCCTTGGGAGCTCTGGTTGGATGGTATTGTTGTTCTTATGGGGTTGCAAACTCCCTCAGCTCCTTCAAACTTTACTCTAGCTCCTCCAATGGGGACTTCATTCTCAGCTCAATGGTTGGGTCTGAGCATCCATTTCTGTATTTGTCATGCTCTGTCAAAGCCTCTCAGGAAACAGCTATATCAGGTTCCTGTTAGCATGCATTTCTTGGCATCAGTAATATTGTCTGGAATTGGTGGCTGTATGTATATGGGCTTGGTTCCCCAGGTGGGGCAGGTTCTGAATGGTCATTCCTTCAGTCTCTGCTCCAGACTTTGTCTCCATATCTTCTCCTATAAATATTTTTATTCCCCCTTTTAAGAAGAACTGAAGCACCTGCACTGTGGTTATCCTTCTTGAGCTTCATGTGGTCTGTGGATTCTATCATTAAGTCTCTGCTCAAAAATTCAGGTGATAATAGATACTGGTGAGAATGTGGAGAAAGAGGAACACTCCTTCATTGATGGTGGGATTACAAGCTGGTAAACCACTGTGGAAATCAGTCTGGAGGTTCCTCAGAAAGCTGAACATAGTACTACCTGAGGACCCAAGCTTATACCACTCCTGGGCATATACCCAAAAGATGCTCAACATTACAACAAAGACACATGCTCCAGTATGTTCATCGCAGCCTTATTTATAATAGCCAGAAGCTGAAAATAACCTAGATGTCCTTCAATAGAGGAATGGATACAGAAAATGTAGTACATCTATACAATGGAGGACTACTCAGCTATTAAAAACAATGACTTCATGAAATTCATAGGCAAATGGATGGAACTAGAAAATATTATCCTGAGTGAGGTAACCCAATCACAGAAAAACACACATGGTATGCACTGACTAATAAGTGGATATTACTCCAAAAGCTGGGATTACCCATGATATTGAGACAGAGTTTCAATCAGAGACTAAAGGAATGATTATCTTAATTAACAATTTCACTGACTGTGTGTAAAACTTTCCTTTCCTCTACATCCCCTCCATTGACATATACACACATTTGATCAAGTACTAATACACATAAAATTAAACTAAATTAAATAAATAAGAATGAAAATCAGAAATAAGCAGTTTATGTTGTTACTTGAAATTTTTTAACTAATGTACCTGATTTTTCAAGCTACTTGTCATGTACATTATGTTCAACTAAATAACATGATCTGAAAATTCTTGCCAGTGTCTCCAAATTTCTAAGTGTCTGATACTTCTGTTACTTGGGATTTTGGTTGTCAAAGTGATTTGAAGACCCTCTGAGAAGCTCCAGTCACTCCCCAACCAATCTTAGCATGGCTGCTCTCTCTCTCTCTCTCTCTCTCTCTCTCTCTCTCTCTCTCTCCCTCCGTCCCTCCTCCCTCCTCCTTCCCTCCTCCTGACTGTTTTGAAGATCCTTTCTAGGTTTTAAAACTTCTCAGCTATCCACATTGTCCACATAAATTGTATTGTTTCTGTCTAGTGCTCTTTTTCCCATCTGGTGACTGGATTATGGACTCAAGAGCCCTTTTTTCTTAATACATTGTGTCATCTGTTGGGAATTATGTAAATCTCCTTTCCAGGTAGACTGCTGTGATTTTTAACAATATCATTATTTTATTTAACAATCATATACAAAGTAGAATTATGAAATAAATTTATAATTAGTATATAAGATACTGTGATATACATACTGCCCATGATTGCAATATATACAGCAAACTTTTCTTGCATTCTATATCTTCAGGACTTAGTTTCCTAAGTACTTGGATTTTAGGTGTGTTCTATTATGTATAGTTTGTTGTGGTTTTTTTTATTATTAATTAAATTTCATGCAGCCTATCAGCTTCCTGAAGATAATATACAGTATCTTTGGAGGAGAATTTAGTACTCTATTAATATAAGAGGTTGGTCAGTGAGTAAACCATTCACAATTTAGAAGTATTTTACATTATTATATATTAGTAATTTTTCTATGAATAGTCGTTACATTACTAATGTTAAATTGTTATTGTTTTTTACTGCATTTTGTTAATTTATAAATAAGTGACACTATACTTTTGTATTGCCAAATATTGTTAGCATTTTCAATAATATTTTTGAACAGGTATTTAAGAAATAGTGCAAGGCATTTCTCAAATGCTTATCACAATGATAGGAGCAACTGCATTTCTATTTTGAGAAATGATTTTTAAGCAAATATTTAATGAATATTTGCTTTGAATTATAAATATTCACTTCATTTTATCCCCATTTGGAAATGTCTTCATAATAAGATCATGCAAGTCTAAATTGCTTCTGAAAACCGTATTTTATAATGACTGCATAACTTAGGAAGACCTTTTGACCTGGGCTTTTAAGTTATTTACAATGTCTAGTTTAAAACCACATACTTTAAGAAGGGTTTAAAATGCTATGGAATGCACTACCTTAATGTTAAAAAGGAAAGCCTTCCCAGCAATGATTATTTGCACTGTGTCTTTATTTCCAGTAATACTTTATTTATTCATATTACATTAATAAAAAACAAACTTCATTTACACAAGTAGACCATAAAAATAAAAGAAATATTTTGAACTACACATTGGGTCAATTTTTGATTTATGTTACAATGTAAAAATTACCTTATAAATTTAAATGCCAAACTATTTTGAATGTAGACAAACAGCAAAATTCAATTTTTAGAAATAAAGGTATACCATTTCTAAAAGTTTTCAATTTGTATTATCATTGCCCACTAATCTTTTAATTCATTCATTAAAGCCTGATGATCATACAATAATTGGGAAAATATAAAAACGGTAAATTCACCATGCTTCATAGAAAGGTATATCAGTTTTCTCTAGAAATGAGTTCTAATATAGGTTATCTAATCCCAAGTGAACAGCCCTCAACACACATGTCAATAAAGAATCAAAATCATTGTGGTGTTTTAAAGTGTGTGTGTGTGTGTGTGTGTGTGTGTGTGTGTGTGTGTGTGTGTATGTGGTGTGTAAGAATAATAATTAAAGAAGAGGTCATGAATTTGAGAGGAATCAAAGCGTGCACGGAGGGGTTAGAAGAAAGGTGGAAATGTTTTAAATACAATACTCAGGTATTAAATTCTCATAAAATAAAAATGTAAAGCAAGGCTATTTATTCATACATTTCTCTCATAATGATATAACAATTATTTCAAAGATATTGTTAACTTGACTACTAAGATTGAAGATTCTTTCTCAATGGACATGCTTTACTCTTGGTCTCGTTTAACAAAGCTTTATATATTTTGAACAAAAAGTTCTATAATGTAATTTTTTAATTTCTTATTTGACAGAATTTCAAACACTTTGGAAGAAAATCTTAAGATATTGTTTAGACCCTGCTATCTTAGGTTTATTTCTTTGGTGTAATGTCTTAATTAGCTAAGTTGATGTGGGGGGAATTAATCGACCACAGGTTGTACTACTCCACTGTTTGCAACAAGAATATAAAAAAGGAGAGAAAATTAGATAATTACTAAACATATACGCGATCACTTTTCTCTGAACTTGACTACTCATGCAATATTAGTAGTTGCTACAAGTTTCTATTCCTTGACTTTCCCATATTAATGTAGTATAACCTGGAATTTTTACCTAAAACAAACACCTCTCTCAAGGTTGTTTGTCTATACATTTTACTATTACAGAGTAAAAGAACTTCTACGAATACTTTTATATTTATAGTTTCCTGAAGGATAACTGATTTCATTGTATTGGAAAAAAATAGTAAGGTGGTTGTGATTACTCATTTAGTGTGTTAAATATTTAGGTTTATCTATGGATACCAGATAGGTAAGTAGGTAGTTAATAACAGTGCTCCTTTACTTCAACTTATATCATAGTTCCAGTCGCATATGTAGCAGAGGATGGCATTGTCAGGCATCAATCGGAGGAGAAGCCCTTGGTCCTATGAAGGCTTGATTCCCCAGTGAGGGTGAGGTGCGAGTTGCTGGGTGGGAGTGGGAGCATCCTCATAGAAGCATGAGAAGTGGGTATGAGAGAGAGGGAAAGCAGATAATCTGAAATGTAAAAAACCATAAAATATTCAATAAAATTAAAATTAAAAAATTTAAAATAGTTTACATTCAAAATAAAGAGTTCTGCATATTAAATAAAATATCAAGAGTTTGATGAATATAATTCTTAAATTGTTTCAAATAAATTATAAACAGTATTTTAATTTAAAAAATGAGTAACTTTATAGAAATCTAAATAGTTGATACAGTAAGTTATCATTATGGCGGGTGTTATATACAGAAAATAAACACAGACTGAAAATTAAATAAGCAATAAGCATCTTTAAATATACAGAAATAGTCTAAATTCTAGGCAACAATGAATGTAAGTTAGTAAAAAATGTTTACTAAAATTTTAGAAATAAGAAAAATGAACTTCATTAAACCATTAAAGTTTATGTATCACAAATATGAAGTTTGTTCAAGTATTAGTAGTAACTTTAGTGTGGATAAGAAAGCAAAATAAACACTACTCTAATTTGTATTGCTCACGTACTTATTTTTGAACAAATGTGTGTAGAGATAAACAGATGATTTATACATAGTCAATCTGATTGCTTGTTAAATGATAAATAGATAGATGATAAGTAGATTCTAAGCAATTAGACCAGTATATTTTTAAGATAAATTGGTACTTTACATGGTAAATAGTAAATGTATCCTCTTCCTGCTTCCTTATCTAGAGAAATAAAAAATGAGAATGAAAATAATATGACTAACTAATATTTTTGGTCTCCTATATTATTAAATATACCTTTTGTAAAGTAGGTATACAAAACCACATACATGTGCTGCTACAGAATTATGTACAGCTTAGGTTATGTCAGTTTATTTTAAATTTATATTTCACAGCATTACATGTTATCATTCTGCAAAGATTATGCCAGTGTTCTGTGTATCCTACTTTTAGTAAGCTGTGAGGCTGAAATAAACATACAATTTTGTTCTATTTTCATCATCCTAAAACTGTGAATGACACTCTAAATGGATTAAGTGCTAATTCAATATTCATTGAATGTTAATACCACATAGGCATGTTTTCATAAGGGGCACTTTCTACAAGGCACATTAATCTGAAACTCAAATGTGTTTGAATGTAAAATTCAGAACACATATTTTCATACCATCAAGAATAAAAAAACTACCAAGATCACATAGTTTATCTGTTAGGTCAGTTGTTATAAGAGAAAAGACTAATGACTATGCCATTTTCACCGAGCTGGACTTTTCTCTTAGATAGGAGATAGTGATATTGCCTTCTGTTTTTATATTTAGCAATAAAAATTACTTGCTCGTGAGCACAATAACTATAGCCTTCTGAATAAATTCATGTATGATTGTTTTATGTTTACATAAAAGTTAGAGAAGCAAATGTTTTTCATAAATTGTTTACATAGACTATTTTATTATTCTTCCAAATTTAAAAATGAAGAATAGGCAATTCATGATTTTTACCATCTATCCCATGGTCCTATGACTTTCTATTTTTCAGTTTAAAACTGAATGGCAAGCATTCTAATCCACAGACTCAACACTCCCACAGGCAATACTTGATTTTTCACACTTGATGGAGCCTAGGTAGGACTATTAGTCTATGTAACTTGACATTGCCTCTTCCATTGCTTGTTTAAAATTCAATCTGTTGCATTCTTTATTTTTGATGAAAGCATCTAACTCATTTTTATAGAAACATTATTATAGAAAGTACTTGTATACCTCTGGCTATATATGCCAATTAGGATTTTGAGGTATTTATGTGGAGTTTTCATAGTTTATTTACTCAGTGATTATACAGTACAATGTTAAATAAAAAGAAATATATGTATAAACAAATGCTGTAGATACTCAGAATCCTATTCTAGAAAAGTTGAATGTATTGTAGTTAAGATAGCTATAACTTTCATAGTCATCTTCTTCAGTTTTGTATTTATTTACTTTTTATAAATTTTTAGGCAACATAAGCTATATTTTAATATAAAATATCCTTATATATCATCATATTAATCTATTAGCATCTGATCCAAATACTTTTGAGTGGTAGATCTGCTCATTCAAAGTATTTTTCTCTGTTTTTCTTTTTGACACATATCCCATAACTTCTCTTGGCCCACGTCCATTTAAGAATTCTCTTTTAGAAACATTATTATTTCTACATGCATTTAATATATATATATATGTATATTTCAAATTATATCCTGTTAGTGAAAATGTATTTATTCTCCTGAGTATAGCTTAATTTGCTTCTTTAGTTTTATCTATTTTCATATGAATATAACAATCAATTTTTAAGACAAATACCACAAAAATTGAGGGAACATACTTATTTTTAAGATTTCTTTTATATTTGGAAATTGAAGCTACCAATTCATATAGATAATATTTATGGCAATTCTAATTAATTCACAAACCTAGGTGCAATATCTTTTCCTAATTATGTGTGTTTATACATTTTTGTAAGTATAAACAGGTGGTAAGAAGGTTCAGAAATTAGGAAATGATTGAATATAGTTTTTTGTCTTTCAAAAAGAAAGTTAAATATATCCTATTCACTGCCTTATCACCCAAATTACATGATATCTGATATTAAATATTAAATCTCCATAAACATCTGTAAGAATTTTAGGATTTTTTTAGGAATTACTAGTTTTTCTATATCTATCACTCACAGATTAAAGTTATTTATTTTCCCTTTCATTTAAATGAGCCTGAGTTTACACTGGGATTTTGATATTGTGTATTACCCTTTGGGTTTTCATGCCTGATTCTAGTTCTCATTTATTCTAAGCATGAATTTGCTCAATATTTTCTCTGGACAGCTTACAATTATTTCTGTAAGAAACTATTAACAAATATAAGTTTTCCAAAATCTCTTTCAATGCAATTTAGGATTTGAGGTCCAGATATAAAGTAGATTGTTTCCCTTTCTTCCTATCTTCAGCTGTCATTTTTGGAAATAATGCATCAGGCACTAGCAGGAATCCTTTGCAAAATGAGAAGAGGAAGGAAGATTTTTTTTTTTGGTAATCCTGAACTAAAAAAAAATGTGATTTTATGATTCTAGATATTCCAAGCAAAATAAAATAAGTATTTATGTTATTTTTAATTTTTTATTTACTTTTGCATTACAGATTTTAGTCCCCTCTGGGTTCATCTTCGAACTATTCCACATTCCATAACTCCTTCCTCCATTTGACCTCAGTCTCCATGAGAAAATTTCTACCCCCAACCCATCAAACCTCTAAACTTCCTGGGACCTCCAATCTTCTGAAGGTTAGGTGCATCTTCTCTGTCTCAACCCAGACTCATGAGTCTTCTACTGTATATGTGTTGGAGGCTAAGTATAACTTAATATCTTACAAGGCATAAAAAGGCAGGGCAAGAAAAACTTTCTTTCCTGGATAGAATTACTGATGACTGGGAAGACAAACACCACTGTGACATAGAAATAAGCTAGCAATAAAAGGGCTCAGTTCAGAAATCATTCTCTTTCACAGAGATGCAAGGCTTTGTTGGTCTTTTTCTCAGTCACATAGAAAAGGCAAGGTTGAGATTATCTTTGCAAACATATAGCTAAAAACACCAAAGTAGAAACAGAGTACTACAACAAACTGGATTTCAAATTCTCATTAAAATTAACATATAGAAGTGGAAGCCTATATAAAGTTAAATGAAACAAGTGTTAACTATGCAGATTTAAATATAACATAATAAGATGTATTTAGGATGGAAGCAAAACTTTTTGTCACTAAAACATATGTCTAATTAGAATGTATAGTCAAATAGACAAGAGCAAGTTAATATAAATTTCAATTATCAGACAAAAATTTCAAATTGTTTATTATAAAATTTATTCAGTCATACTTGAAAACTCCATTGGAAAAAAATAAATGTAGAAGTTCTTATCAAATAAATAGAAAATACAATAAAACTGAAGCAGAAATTTTAGATGTCAAAATACATGAAATCTGAAGTTTTAAAACATTGTTAGAAGTACTCAATAATGGGATTAAGAGAATAAAATTATTAAGAATAAGCTTGAACTTTGAGCTGAATATTAGGAACTAAAGAATTGAAAGTATAAAAAAACTTCAAAGACTTCTAGACTAGTACTAAATGATTCAAATAATTTAGGTCTCATATTTTTGACGTTTCAAAGGTGAACAATATGCAGAAACATATTAAAAAAGTAGAATGAGCCAGAGCACAATTAATTTAAATATTAGAAATATTTGTTTTTCTCTGAATCTTTGAATGAAAGTCAAAAGGAAATGACATATAACTTTAAGTGAAGGAATTAAAGTAATATCCAAAATCAAGTGAAATGATGTAATTTACTGAAAATTTACAATACTGTTATTTAGAAAATCTTGAAGAATGGAGCAACAAAATTAATAACCAGGACATAAGCAATATATTTCAAACAACACAATCCAAAAGAATAAAGTGAACATCATTTTTAAGTAATCACAATTCCAATGTTAAAAAATCAAAATTACAGAAGTGATAGAGAATTTTGTCACAATACAAGTAAATAAAACTGAAAATCAAACCTAGAAAGATAATTAAATAAATAGTTATGACATTGGGAGGGGGATGTACTGGGAAACAAGAGGATTTGGACCTGGAATATTGGAAGTAGATACACTTTATCCTGTCTGAAAATTTCAAAATAGAAATTAAAAGTATTATTAAAAGCTGGAAATAATTTAATAATTTTTATTAAAAATGGAAGGCTTTCTAAAATAAAAAATTGAGAAAAGTATCAAAAGCATATGAGCAAATATTACTTAATAAATATTTTGAGAAAAATAGAAAGTCTCATGAGAATTTTCCTTAAAAACAAAATGCACATGAAAATGAAAGATAACATATGAATGGGTTCAACTGAAGCTAAGCTTAGAAGACAATAAGGAAGTAAAAAGTTTCTACCTCTGTCTCTTAGAACTGGCTCTCAACTCTTCTTGCCACCATGACTTTGCTCTGTCAACATGGACTATAAGCCATTGAATCCATAAGCCCAATTGAAACTTTTTTCAAAATTTCCTTGATTCTGATATTTTATCAGGAAAAAAAAGTAACTAATATAGAAGTCCCAGAAAATTACAGCCCAGGCAGTAACGGTCAGAGAAATAAAAAGGAAAATAAATTGCACACCTCATTTCACTGTGGGAAAACATGTGAACAGAATTTGTTTGATACTAATTTTATGAAAACAACGGTTTTATTTCTTTCTTTATATTTTCTAAATTAATTATATTATTTATTTAAATTCTTGATGTTGCTCCCCATCCCAGTCCCCTCTGCCAACTTTCTTCATCCTATTCCCAATCCCCTTTCCCTCTGAGAAGGTACTTCCCTTCTGCTCACCTCCACCTCAGGATATCCCCCTTCCCTGTAGCCTCAACTCTCTATAGGATTAGGTACATCATCTCCAATTGAGGCCAGACAAAGCAGTCCTCTCTGCTTTATGCTAGGTGTCATAGACAAGCCTGTGTATGTTCTTTGTTAGATGGCTTAGTATCTAGGAGCTCCTAGGGTTCCTGATTAATGGACACTGCTGGTCTTCCTGTAGGGTTGCCATATGCCTCAGCTCTTTCAACCCCTCCCCTAACTCTTCCATATGTGTCCTTGACATCGGTCTAATGGCTGACTATATGTATCTTCATGTCTCAGCTGCTAGTAAAGTCTCTCAGAGAACATCTATGAGAGGCTCCGGTCTGTAAGCACATCAGTAATATTGTCAGGGTTTGGTGCCTACCCAAAAGATGGATCCCAAGTTGGGCCAAGCATTGGATGGCCTTTTCTTCAAAATTTGCTTCAATTTCATCCCTGCATTTCTTTTAGACAGAAACAATTCTGGATCATAAAGTTTGATTGTGGGTTCCTGTGGTTGAATTAAAGGAGGGAGGCACAAGATAAGACAAGGCCTGTGATTGCACAGTAAAAAGTATGGTGGGGACAGAGTTTTGGGAAGTGAAGCCAAGAGGGAGGGAGAGCAAGATGGAGGACAAGGAGGATCATTCTCTGTGTGACTTTAATTAGGCACAGGTATCTATGAATCATATAAGGGATGGGTTATTATAGGACAGCTTGTCTTGTTTAAATTGGCAAATTATATCATAGCAATTGACTCTGAGTTTATTTGCTGGCTGCTTTATGGAATGTAAATTTAGAGAGATAAATAATGCAGATAAATCTGACTGTTATGTTTCAAGTTTCTGGAGTTTTGATTTGCTTCGGCTAGTGTGGATTATGATAGTGACTGCAGCAGGAGATTGTTGTGAATGTGAGCAGGGTTTGGTGGTAGAGAGCCAGGAGGGCAGCCTCTGCTGGGACTAGAGAATAGATAGAGGTAGACTAGATCGGTGCCCTAGAACTGGCCATCAGTAAAATGAATAGATCCCGCTAATGCCATGTGGCTTGTAGATGCCGGCTATGGAGAGTTTGCAGTTATTTCTAATATTTACTGCAACAGGTTCCTGTCTACCTGCTAAAGATGTTCTCTTCATCTTCCCTCTCATGACTGATGGGCCTTTCAGCTCAGGTCACCTCCATTGAGTCCTGGGAGCCTCTCAGAAAACAGGTCTCTGGGACTTTCAACTAGCTGAAATTTATTTATAAGTCCCTAGACAATAATCACAGAGGTTTGAAAATTATTTAAATTGCATATATAATTCTATAAAATCTGATTCACCTAAACTACATATTTTGATCTGAGGCTGATTTCAAGGACTTGTTTACAAGATTTATATGTGCTATTTTTAACTGAAACAGATCTCAAAGATTTCATCCTTTAAAACAAATTGTAGTGTATTGATCATTTGCCAACAAAATAAACAAAGGCTTAAAAATACCTAACCTTAGAAGCTATGTGCCATGTTCATTGATTTAAACTGTTATCTTTGACAGTTGTGTCGATGATTTCTATGGAATCTTCTGCTCCTGAGATTCTCTCTTCTATCTCTTGCATTCTGTTGGTGATGCTTGTATCTAGGGCTCCTTGTCTCTTCTTTGGTTTTCTATGTCCAGGGTTTTCTCCCTTTGTGCTTTCTTTATTGCTTCTATTTTCACTTTTAATTCCTTCACCTGTTTGATTGTGTTTCCCTGTATTTCTTTCAGGGATTTTTCATTTCCTCTCTATATGCTTCTATATGTTTATTTGTGTTTTCCTGCATTTCTTTCTTGAAGTCCTCCATCATCATGATCAAATGTGATTTTAAATCTAGCTCTTGCTTTTATGTTGTGTGTTTGGATATTCAGTATTTGCTTTGGAGGGAAAATTGGGCTCTGATGATGCCATGTAGTCTTGGTTTCTGTTGCTTGGGTTCCTGCGCTTGCCTCCTGTCATCATGTTGTCTCTTGTGTTACCTTGTTTTGATATTTCTGACAGTGGTTAGACTGTCCTATAGGCCTGTGTGTCAGGAGTGCTATAGACCTGTTTTCCTGTTCTCTTTTAGCCAGTTATGGGAACAGAGTGTTCTGCTTTCAGGCGTGTAGTCGTTCTTGTCTATTGGTCTTCAGGTGTTCCTGTGGACATGTGTCCTGAGTCCACCAGGCAGGTCACTTGGAGCACAAAATTTGGTTTTACCTCGGATTCTCAGGCATGCAGTTGCTTTTCAGATCAGGGTTTCAGCGCTCTGTGAAGGCAGCAAACAGAAGGGCCTGCCCTGACTTCTCTTGGCCCCTGTGCACAGGGGGCCCAGATAGCACTAGGTGTTTTCCTTTAGAGTCAGAAATGTGGGCAGAGAGTAGTTTCCTCTGGTTTCACAGGCATGTCTGCCCCTCTGAAGGTCTAGCTCTCCCTCCCACAGGATTTGAGTGCAGGGAGCTGTTTGACCGGGTCTCTTCAGATCTGGGTGGTGTCTGGACCGCAGCATTGAGTGCCCCTATCTTCCTGTTCTCAGAGTCCCTATACAGTTTCCTCTTGTGCCTGGGATGTGGGCTGGGGTGGGTAGTACTGGTGGTCTCTCCTGCCCTGCAGTCTCAGGAGTGCCTACCTGTCTAGGAGGTGAGGTTTCTCTCTCAAGGGGTTTGGGAGCAGGGAGCTGTGAGCTGTGATCAGCGAGGTTCAGGCCCCAGTTAGAAACCAGAAGTGCCTGGTCCCAGATGAATTTTGCCTATGTAAGTCCTGAGTCCACCGGGCAGGTTACTTGGAGCAGAAAAGTTAGTCTTACCTCTGGTCTCAGGCCTGGAGTCGCTTCTCACATCCGGGTTTCAGCTATCCTTGAGGGCAACAACCAGAAGGGCCTGTCCTGCCTTTTGCTCAGGGACCCTGTGCACAGCGGGGCCCAGATGGTGCTAGATGTTTTCCTCTAGAGTCAGAAATGTGGGCAAATAGTAGTCTCCTCTGGTTTCCCAAGTATGTCTGCCCCTCTGATGGTCTAGCTCTCCCTCCCACGGGATTTAGGTGCTCTAAAATATTCTTAATGATATCTGAAAAAATACTTTCATAAGGTGAATGAAACATCAATTTCTTGTCAAGATAGAAATCTATAAGAATACCTGGAGACATAGTTAAGTGGATCAGACCTTACAGAGCTGACCTTAGAGAACTGAGATCCAGTTTCCAGTATCTACCTGATAACTCACAATCTCCTTCTGGCCTCCTGAGGAACAAAGCTTGAATATGTTGCATAGACTTCCATGTACGCAAACACAAAAGCAGCACATACTCATAAAACAAAACTCAAAAAATCTAGTATAAGGTAACTGTAACATTAAAGATACAATGTGATAAGTTCTGCTTTTGTGTTTTAAGTAAAACTTGAAGGTATGCATTTGTACACTTATTGTCGTATAAACAGTTTTAAAACAGTTATTAAATCTAAGTTATTGAAAGCTACTATAGTAAATGTAACCCTAATGTACCCTTCAGTCTACATATTATGACCAAGTGTGATGAGTTTGAGGGACCTATTCTATTACAAAGAGCCATACTATTTTGAAATTCTTGGCAATTTTATTAATAAAAATATACTCCAACAAGAATGTTCTTGTTGAGTTGGTTAAATTTATGACTATATTTTTCCAGTATTTTTATACCATCAAATAATCACTTAGAAATAAACATTACTAATTATATGAGTATTTGGGTCCATCTCTGAAAGTTTTCAATTTACAGCACTTTTAAAGAGATATTTATCCCTATAAATGTATGCACTATTCATTTTAGGCATGTAGAAATACTTTAAATGCTGTTCATTGTCAAATAAGAGTATGAGAAAATAGAGAGTACATAAAATATTGTGATTAGATAATATTTTAAAGTTATTTCCTATAAATTGAAGAAAGTTAGTAAAGATCATATATAAAAGAATAAAAAAAACTACAGAATAAAGGAAATGGAAAAATTAGATTCTGCAACCATCTTTGTTGTTGTTATTGTTACACATTTTTCTTTTTTTAATTTTGTGCCTCTCTTATGTCCAGGTGCCATCACAAATGTATGGCTGGTCAAAATAACCTATAATTTCATTTCCCCCTTGTACCACTTAATTACAGAATTCACTTAGATTTCAGGCTTGCGGACAAGTACTTTTCCATGTTGAGCCATGTTGTTGACCCTATCATATAGATTTAAACTAAAATTTTAAAAACAAATTAATTCAATATTTGGATAAATACTTCAATTTTAACAAAGTTGTAAATATCCCTTATATTTACACATGGAACTCGACTTTTTATAAAGTTTTCATAGTTGAAGCATGATTTGGGCATTGAATAAAATATAAAGGCCACATAATCAAATAATATATGTATTTGAATATCTAAACAGGCATATCTATTATACTAAAATTAGCTTTGTGTGTGTTTGGCAATAGTTAAAGCTAGATCTACAATGTGATTTAATAGTTTCATAATTTATATATTCAAAGGAAATGAATTTTTTATCCCAGAGCAATCTCTACTTTCTAGAAATCATTCAAAATTAAAGAAGATGTAGAATCAACGTAAAGGCCTTTCGTTTTGTCACGGAAACATATAATGTGTATCACAAAAAACTACTCAGTGTCAAGAAACAATAAAATAATATTTTTAGAAATTTGATGAAATAGGAAAACATTTTGGCAATTGATTTAAGCCAGGCTCTAAAAGCCCAGTCTTCATGATTTTTCTAAAACTTGTTATTGAAACGTTCAAAGCTGAAATCAGAGACATAAAAAGTAATGTATACCCATAGTTTAGAATTATAAGTAATAGAATACTATTTTTTGTTTTCCTTTGTCATTATTTCCCAGTGTCTTCAATAGCATTAAAATGAAGAGCTTAATAGAATATAAACAAATAAGACTGATAATACATAACAATAATAAATATATTTTAAGTAATGAATTTCTCTTTCAGAACAAAATGTAAAGTATATTCAGAAATATAAATTTAAGTGTAAGGTTCAAATAACAGAACTTATCTTCCAAATTACAAAAAAATCATTAATAGAAGTCAATCTAATCAGAATATGTGGTTGAAGGAATTTTGAAATTATACCATAAATTAAAAGTAAAACAAAACTCAGATTGCTGTCAGCATTAACATAGGTATACTACTAAGCTAATCATATGAACATGAATTTATTATTCACCTTTGGTTCAGATATATAGAAGTTACTAAAATCCCTTTTCCCCACAATTTTCTCCTACACATTTAGAAACTTACCCGATTTATCATAGATAATATCAAATAACACCTTTTTACACCAAATTATTGCAGCTTTCTATGTCTACTAATCTATAACAATTAAAATAATATGAATCAAGTCTAAGAAAATGCTAATATTGAAGAAACCCTCATAAATCATATATATATATATATGTTCTTGTCCTCCCACATAAGACATTACTCACAACTCTAAGATTATGTTTTGTTTTTAAATCACAGAAGCATTAAATGCAGTGTTGTTTTATTAATAGATTTGTTAGAAATATCTAGAAGGAACTAGAATTGGAACGTATCTTGAAACAAATAATATATATCTGAGTGTAATAGACGTTTAAATACATTTGAAGTAACTTTCCCACCCTTTATTTACTATCACATTAATAATTTTATGAAGTAAATCCTACACAGTGTAAAAATAAACAAAGTTCCATTTTAAAGCAGATTGCTCTTGCTGTTCTGCAGCAAGCAAAATGTAAGAAAAGTTATTTACCCTGATTATTTTAATCATAAATATATTTGCCAAATGGACTATCTTGCTTCCTTGTTTTTAGAAATCAATCTTGTATAGTTTCTGATTCATACTGTATACATATTCAGGAAGATGCCACTACCTCTACAAACATCTTTAACTTTATTGGAAATTTAGCAAACTAGATAACCCAGAATTTATCACCCAGTGTTAACATATGTCTCTGTTGTCATGTTTTTTTCTGACTAAACAAAACATTAGAACAACTGGAAGAAATCATTGTTCACAGTGGACTTGTTTCCCCAACTCCCTTCTATGATGTAATGAGTAATGATGAAATGACTATATACCACACTGAGAGTGTTGCCTGAATTGCAAGTCTTGCCTCCACAAACCATCCATCCTATCTTACTTCTTCTTTCCCTATGAGGGTATGCCCCTACCACCCAGCTACTCCCACCACATCCTTCTACATGCCCCTATGTTGGGGCATCTAGCATCCAAAGGACCAACGGGCTCCCCTCCCATTGATGCCACATGAACTTGAGCTTCACACAAGAAGATAAAACAGGATCAATTTCCATTCTTTTACACATAGACCACCCCTTGAAAGAGCACCATATCTTGAAAATGTTTTCTTTTATCCACTGGATGGTTTAGGTGTCTTAGATAACGGACATCACTAAGATTCTAAGATCAAGTGACCATAAATGCGTGGGTTTATTTCTGGGTCTTCAATTATATTCCATTTTTCTACCCATCTGTCTCTGTACCGATACAATGCAATTTAGCTTTCTTTTGTTTTGTTTTGTTTTTTATCATTAATGCTGTGTAATAGAGCTTGAGGTCAAGGACTTTGATTCCACCAGAAGTTATGTTTTTGTTGAGGAATCTTTTCATTATCTTGGGCTTTTGTTTTTCCAGATGAAGTTGAGAACTGTTCTTTCTAACTCTATAAACAAATGAGTTGGAATTTTGATAGGTATTACATTGAATATGTAGATTGCTTTTGATAAGATGACTATTTTTATCATGTTAATAAATTGGCATGGGAAACATTTCTACATTCAGAGGTCTTTGATTTCTTTATTCAGAGACTTGAAGTTCTTGTTATACAAATGTTTTCACTTGCTTGGTATGAATTACACCAAAATATTTTATATTATTTTTGATTATTGTGAAGGATGTTGTTTCCCTTTTATCTTTCTCAGGTTGTTCATTCTTTGATTAGAGGAAGTCTACTGACTTGTGTCAGTTAACTTTATATCCATCCACTTTCTGAAGTTGTTTGTCAGATGTAGGCATTCTCTGGTAGAAATTTTGAGATTGCTTATGTGTAATATCATATAATTTGTCAATACTTATACCTTGTCTTCTTCCTTTTACATTGTACCTCCTTATGTTTTCTAATAGCACTAGCTAGAACTTAAAGTGCTATATTAAATAAATAGAGAATGTGTAACCTTATATTTCCCCTGAATATTTGTGGGATTGTTTCAAGATTTTCTCTATTTACTTTGATCTTGACTACTGGTTTGCTGAATATTACTTTTATTTAGTTTATGTATATTCCTGAATTCCTGTCCTCTCTAATACTTTTAACATGAAGGGGTGTTGTATTTTGTCAAATGCTTTTTCAGTATCTAAAGAGATAATCAAGTGATTTTTTTTCGTGGAGTTTATTTATATAGTGCATTGCATTAATGGATTTTCATATACTGAATAATCCTTGCATCCCTCGGATGAGGACCATTTTGATGTGTTCTTGGACTCAGGTTGTGAGAATTTCATTGAGTATTTTTGCATTAATATTCATAAGGGAAATTGAGTTTTTGTGTGGTTTAGCTATTAGCATAACTGTGGCTTCATAGAATGAATTAGGCAGTATTCCTTCTGTTTCTGTTTTGTGGAATAATATGAAAAGTATTGGTTTAGGTCTTCTTTGAAGGTCTGGTAGAAATCTGTACTAAAGTCATCTGGACTTGGACTTTTTTGGTTGGAGACTTTTAATGACTACTTCTATTTCCTTAGTGGATGATTTATCTACTCTTAAATTAACTTTGGTATCTGGTATCTGTCTAGAAAATTGTCTGTTTCTTCAAGATTTTCCAGATTTGCTGAGAATAGGCTTTTTGTAGTAGGATTTGAAATATTTTTTTTATTTTTTCTCAGTTTATATTATTCTGTTTCCCTTTTCATTTTGATTTTTGTTAATTTGGATACTGGGTTCTGGACCTTTAGTTAGTTTGCGTAGGGGTTATCTATCTTGTTGATTTTCTCAAAGAACCAGCTTTTGGTTTAGTTGATTGCAAGTTCACTGTTTCTATTTGGTTCATTTCTCCCTGAGTTTGACTATTTCCTGCCTTCAAATTTTCTTGGGTATGTTTGCTTCTTTTTGTTTGAGAGTTCTCTGGTGTACAGTTGTTGCTAGTAGGGATCTCTCAAATTTTTTACCAGGCAATTTAGTGTCATGGATTTTCCTCTCCTTTTACTTTATATTTTTTAATTTTATTTTTCTTGGATATATTATGCATTTACATTTCAAATGTTATCCTTTTTATTTCTCTCCCATACCCTTCTCCCTCCCTCTGTTTTCTAAGGAGGATACTCTGACCCACCCACCCACTCTCTGCTCAACACCTAGCATTCCCTTGCATTGGGGAAAAAACAAGACTTCACAGGACCAAGAGTTTTTCTTCCTATTCATGCTGGACAATGAAATCTTCTGTTACATATGCAGCAAGAGCAATGTGTACTCATTGCTTGGTGGTTTAGTAACCCTGTGAGCTCTGGTGTGGTCTGGTTGGTTGATACTGTTGTTTTTCCCATGGGTTTGCTAACCTCTTCATCTCCTTCAGTTTTTAATCTAACTCCTTCATTGGGATCCCTGTGCTCAAATAATGGTTAGCTGCAAGCATTCTCATCTGTATCAGTAGGAGTCGGGCAGAGACTATCAGGAGACATCAATATCAGGCTCCTATTAACAAGCACAACTTGTCATCCTTAATAGTGACCAGATTGGGGGCTGCATATGGATGAATACTCAGGAGGAACAGTCTCTGGATATTCTTTTTTCAGTCCCTGTATTTCCTCCTCTTAGTATTTTATTCTCTCTTCTAAGAAGGACTGAAGCATCCACATTTTGGTCTTCCTTCTATTTGAGTTTCATATGTATGGTCTGTCAATTTTTTCTTCGTTATGCAATAATTTTGGCCTAATATCCACTTATCAGTGAGAACAAACCATCTATGTTCATTTATGACTATGTTACTTCATTCAGGATATTATTTTTGAGTTCCCTTCATTTCCCTATGAATTTCCTGAAGTCATTGTTTTTTTTTTCTCTTTTTTTTCCCTCCATCATTATTAAATTGTGTATTTTTTATTTACTTTTCAATTGTTACTCCCTTTCCTGGTTTCCAGGCCATCATCCCCCTAACCCCTCCTCCTCCCCTTCGCTATGGGTGTTCCCCTCCCCATCCTCCCCTCATTACCGCCATCCCCACAACAATCACATTCACTGGGGGTTCAGTTTTGGCAGACCAAGGGCTTCCCCTTCCACTGGTGCTCTTACTAGGTTACTCATTGCTACCTATGCAGTTGGAGCCTAGGGTCAATCCATGTATAGTCTTTGTGTAGTGGCTTAGTCGCTTGAAGCTTTGGTTGGTTGGCATTGTTGTTCATATGGGGTCTCAAGCTCCTTCAAGCGCTTTCAGTCCTTTCTCTGATTCCTTCAACGGAGGGCCCGTTCTCAGTTCTGTGGTTTGCTGTTGGCACACGCCTATATATTTGCTGTATTCTGGCTGTGTCTCTCAGGAGAGATCTATATCCAGTTCCTGTCAGCCTACACTTCTTTGCTTCATCCATCTTACCTAGTTTGGTGGCTGTGTATGTATGGGCCACATGTGGGGCAGACTCTGAATGGGTGTTCCTTCTGCCTTTGTTCTAAATTTTGCCTCCCTATTTCCTCCCAAAGGTATTCTTGGTCCCCTTTCAAAGAAGGAGTGAAGCATTCTATTTTGTCATCCTTCTTGAGTTTCTTCATGTGTTTTGCATCTAGGTACCTGAGCATTTAAGCTAATATCCATTTATCAATGAGTATACTTATTTGTGTTTTCTGTGATTGTCATCTTACTTCCAGGATGATATTTTCCAGTTCAATCTATTTGCCTATGAATTTCATAAAGTCATTGTTTTTGATAGCTGAGTAGTATTCCACTGTGTAGATGTACCACATTTTCTGTATCCATTTCTCTGTTGAAGGGCATCTGGGTTCTTTCCAGCTTCTGGCTATTATAAATAAGGCTGCTATGAACATAGTGGAGCATGTGTCTTTGTTATATGTTGGTGGATCTTTTGGGTATATGCCCAAGAGAGGTATAGCTGAGTCCTCAGGTAGTTCAATGTCTAATTTTCTGAGGAATCTCCAGACTGATTTCCAGAATGTTTGTAGCAGTCTGCAATCCGACCAACAGTGGAGGAGTGTTTCTCTTTCTCAACTTCCTCGCTAGAATCTGCTGTCACCTGGAGTTTGATCTAGCCATTCTCACTGATGGAGGTGAAATCAGGGTTGTTTGAGTTGCATTTTTTATGGACTAAAGATGTGTTGAACATTCTTTAGGTGTTTTTCAGCCACCGGCATTCCTGCTGTGAATTCTTTTCTTAGCTTTTGAACCCCATTTTTTAATAGGGTTATTTGTCTCCCCCGCTGTCTAACTTCGTGATTTCTTTGTATATTTTGACATAAGCCCCATCAGCTTGTAGGATTGATAAAGATCTTTCCAAACTGTTGGTTGCAGTTTTGTCCCAACCATGTGTCCTTTCCTTATAGAAGCTTTGCAGTTTTATGAGATCCCATTTGTCGATATCTTGATCTTAGAGCATAAGCCATTGGTGTTTTGTTATGAAAATTTTCCAGTGCCCATGTGTTCAAGAATCTTCCCACTTTTTTCTTTTATTCATTGAGTGTATCTGTTTTGATGAGGTCCTATTTGATGTATTTGTGTTACAAAGCTTTGTACAGGTGATAAGAATGGATCGATCTGGCATTCTTCTATATAATACTGACCTCCAGTTGAACCACACATTAGCTGAAAAATGCTTTTTTTCCATTGATGCTTTTTGACTCTTTTTCCAAAAACAAGTGACCATAGGTGTCTGGTTCAATATTGGGTCTTCAATTCTATTCCACTCGTCTATCTGTCTCTGTACCAATACCATACAGTTTTTGTCGCTATTGTTCTATAATACTGCTTGAGTTCAGGGATAGTGATTCCCCCAGAAGTCCTTTTATTGTTGAGGATAGTTTTAGCTATCCTGGGAATTCTGTTATTCCAGATGAATTTGCAAATTTTTCTGTCTAACTTTCTGAAGAATTGGGTTGGTATTTTGATATGGATTGAATTGAATCTGTAGATCACTTTTGGTAAAATGACCGTTTATAATATATTAATCCTGCCAATCTATGAGCATGGGAGATTTTTCCATCTTCTGATATCTTCTTCAATGTCTTTCTTCAGAGGCTTGAATTTCTTATTATACAGATCTTTCTCTTGCTTGCTTAAAATCACACCGAGGTATCTTTTATTATTTCGGGCTATTATGAAGGGTGGCATTTCCCAATTTCTTTCTTGCCTAGTTTCTCTTTTGTGTAGAGGAAGGCCACTTATTTATTTGAGTTAATTTTATACCCAGCGACTTTGCTGAAAGTGTTTATCAGCTTTAGTAGTTCTCTGGTGGACCTTTTGTTATCACTTAAGTATACAATCCTAGTGCCTGCAAATAGTGATATTTTGACTTCTTCCTTTCCAATCTGTACCCTTTTGATCTCTGTTCATTGTCTGATTGTTCTGGCTAGGACTTCAAGAACTATGTTGAATAAATAGGGAGAGAGTGGGCAGCCTTTTCTAGTCCCTGATTTCAGTGGGATTGCTTCAAGTTTCTCTACATTTAGTTTAATATTAGCTACGGGTTTACTATATATGGCTTTTACTATGTTTAGGTATGGGCCTTTAATTTCTGTTATTTCCAGGACTTTGATGATGAAGGGGTGCTGAATTTTGTCAAAAGCTTTCTCAGCATTTAATGAAATGATCATGTTGTTTTTATCTCTCAGTTTGTTTATATAGTGGATTGCTTTGATGGTTTTCCATATATTAAACCATTGCTGCAACCCTGGAATGAAGCCTACTTGATCATGATGGATGATTCCACTCTCATTAATAGACAGATCATTGAAAAAGAAATTAAACAGAGACATATATATACTTAAAGAAGTCATAAACCAAATTATATATATATGCCAATCCAGCCCTACCAAGGATACTTGATAGGAAACTCCAACACAAAGAGGGTATGTACACTGAAGAAAAAGAAGATATTGATCATCTTTCAACAAAGCCAAAAGGAGAGTATCAAATAAACTTAATGACAACTATAACAACAAACATAACAGGAACTAACAATCATGCCTTTAATATTTCTCCATATCAATGGATTCAATTCCCCAATAAAAAGACAAGCTAATAGACTGGATAAGCAAAGAGGAAATAGCATTTTACTACATGTAAGAAACATACATCAATAACAAAGACAAACAATGCCTTAAAAGAGTAAAAGCCTGAAAAAAATGCTTCCAAAAATAATTGTCCAAAGGAATGGGCTAGACTTGCCATCCTCAAATCCAATAAAATAAACCAATCAACAAAATATATCTAGACAGAAAAGAACACTAAATATTTGTCAAAGGAAAAATCCAACAAGAATGTTCTCAAATGTGAATATCTGTGCACCAAATGCACATCAACCTATATTCATAGAAGAAACTTTACTAAAGGTCAAAACATACATTGAACTTCATGGAATAATAGTGGAGGACTACAACACCCCACTTTCACTAATGGACAGGACATTGAAACAGAAAATAAGCAGAGACATAGTAAAAATAATAGTAAATATGAAACAAATGGATTTAACAGATATCTACAGAATATTTCACCATAAAGTAAAAGAATATTCTTTCTACTCAGCACCTCATGGTACCTTCTCCAAAATTGATCATATAATCAATTTGTCATCAAACAAGCTAAAGGAGATGCAAGAAGATTAAAATAATCCCATGCATCCTATCAGATCACCATGGACAAAGACTAGATGTTAATACCAATAAAAACAAAAGAAAACACACATACCCATGGAAACTTAACAACTCTTTACTCAATGATAACTTGGTCAGAAAGTAATTAAAGATTTTTAAAATTAAATGGAAATGAATGCATAGTGTATCCCAATTTATAGGATGCAATGAAAGCAGTGCTAAAAAGAAAGTTCATGTAATTCCTTGACTAGGAATCGAAACTGGGCCAGAGCAATGAGATCAATGAATCTTAAACACTAGCCCACCAGGGAAGATACTTAGCAATCCTACATCAGATGGATGACTAATATCTAATATATACAACAAACTCAAGAAGTTAGACTCCAGAGAATCACATAATCCTACTAAATATATGGAGCACAGAGATAATTTAGTTTTGTCCTGGAATAGTTTGGTTTCTCCATCTATGTTAATTAAGAGGTTAGGGGTATAGTAGCCTGGGCTGGCATTTGTGTTCCATTAGGGTCTGCATGACATATGTCCAGGCTGTTCTGGATTTCACAGTATTTGTTGAGAAATCTGGTGTAATTCTGTTAGGTCTGCTTGTATATGTTACTTGGCATTTTCCCCTTACAGATTTTAATGTGTTTTCTTTGTTCTACACTTTCAGTGTTTTGATAATTATATGATGAGAGGATTTTCTTTTCTTGTCTAATTCTATTTGTTGTTCTATCAGCCCTTGAATATATATCTGGCCATTCAGCTCTTTTTTATAACTTTGTAGTTTTCTTCCTATCATTTTTAAGACATTTCAAATCCTTTTGAGCTGGGAAAAATTAGTTTGTCTTCATCCTATTATTCTTAGATTTGTTTTGGTTTTTTTTTATTGTTTCCTGGATTTCCTGAATGTTTTTGGGTTAGCAGGTTTTGAATTTTCTTTGGCAGTTTTTTTCTATATCTTCCAAAGTATCTTCTACACCTGAGATACTCTTTTCTGTCTCTTGTATTCTGTTGGTAATGCTTACATCTGTAATTCCTGATCTGTTTCCTAGGTATTCCATTCCAAGGGTTGCCGCTATTTGTGTTTTCTTTATTGTTTCTACTTCCACTTTCAGGTCATGGACCACTTTGTTCAATTCCTTCACCTGTTTTATTGTGTTTCTCTGTATATTTCAAAGGGATATATTTGCTTCCTCTTCATGGCCTTTTACCTGTTTACCTGTACTTCTTTCAGGGAGTTATTTATATCATCCTTACGGGACTCTATTGTCTTCATGAGATAGAACTTTAAGTCAGCTTCCTGATCTTCAGATGTGCTAGTATATCCAGGACTTGCTGTTGTTTGTAAAATGGGTTCTGATGATGCTTTTTGAGTTTATGGACTTGTGCTTTCTTCTCAACCTCTGGTTATGTCTGGTGTTATATGGACTGCGTATCTCAGTCTGGACTTTGCCTCTTGTTTCCTTGTGTTGCAGCAGGCCTCCTGGAAGAACTGTGTCCTTGGATATAGCAGACTTCCGGTGAGGCCTATAGAGTGTAGGGTCTTCAGAGGGGAAGACAAGTTGCTGATCTATTTCCCTTTGTGCAGCAGATCTCTTGGGAAGCGTTTAGACTGTTGGTTCTTCAGAGTAGCAGTCAAGCTGTTGCCCTGTGTGTAGCTATTCTCCTTGGAGGCCTTCAGACTTTCGAGTCTGTTGCCCTGTTTGCAGCACAACTTGTGGGAAGTCTTTAGAATCTTGGGTCTATTGCCCTGCTGCAATGTATGCTGGAGAACTCCTGGGAGCCTTTCCGACTGTGGTGTCTTCAGAGGAGCAGACAAGGTAATAATCTGACAGGCAGAAGGAGCAGGCAGATGGGGAGTGAAATTTGGGGGCAGTAGGTTTGTGGGACAATGATGGGTTCTGAGTCATTGGGCTCTTAGGAGTCCTCAGCTTCTGTGTTTGTTTGGGAGGGATCCTTACCTGTAGCCTTGTGTGCAGCCGAACTCCTGTGAGGTCTTCACACTGGTGTCATCAGAGAAACAGACAAGCTTTTGATCTCAGGTGATTTTATTTTATTGTTTCTATTTCCATGTTTAGATATTTGTTTAGATATTGTATTGTTTTATTCAAATACTTTACCCGTTTGACTGTGTTTTCCTCTGTTTCTTTAAGGGATTTATGTGCTTCTTCTTTAAGGGCTTCTACTTATTTACCTGTGTTCTTCTGTATTTCTTTTAAGGAGTTATGTATGTGTTCCTTAAGGTCATCTATCATCTTGATGAGATGAGATTTTAGATCAGAATTTTGCTATTCTGGCATGTTAAGTTATCCAGGGGTTTCTGTGGTGGATTAAGTGGGTTCTGATAGTGCCAAGTGGCATTGGTTTCTATTGCTTATGTTCTTAAGCTTGCCTCTCCCCATCTAGTTATCTTTGGTGTTAACTGGCCTTGCTGTCCCTGATTAGAGTCTTTCACTCCTGTGAGCCTGTTTATGATGGACCTCCTGGGGTCAGGCTGTTTCTGGGTTTTGGAAGGAGTCTGAAGCACCCAATCTTTGATCCTGGCTCTGATGGACATCCTGTGACCCTGATTGTCACAGAAATCCTGGATTCAAGCTGTCTCTGGGTGGGTGCATGAGGTAGAACGGGGTGAGGGGTCTGGAACATAAGACCTGCTCCTGGGTACAGTTGCAGGCCAAAAAGGATGATGTGTCTCTGGCAGGGAGGGAGATCCTCTATCCTTTGGGCCTCCATAGGTGGGGTGACCCAGTTAGTCCAGGTATTGCATGTGGGGTTCCTGCCAGAGCCTGGTTTTGTTGAGACCAAGGAGCCAAGGACTGGGTGTGGGCAGGGTGGGTAGGACTGAGCAGATGATCTACTTTGTCCTGAGGAAAGATATAGACCTGAAGCAGATGAGTCTCCAGGGGACATACATTCACTGGACCTAGGTGGGGATCCCAGTTAGGCCAGGTATTGAGACAGGGGGTGACTCAACTGTGCACATGGTGGTTTCAGAACTCCTGGGTGTCAGCTCCTGGGTGTGGAGGTAGGAGTCAGTGGAGTAGATCGTGTGTTCAATGTTTCTTTATGTGAAAGATACAGATAGGTAGACATTAATTACAAGTGTTGAAATCACATTTTATTCTCTAAGTACTGACAGTAAACCATTCACATTACATTTGTGCCCTGGTATAGTTGCAGACTGGAAGTAGATGTGTCTCTGGCAGGGTGGGAGGTCCTGTGTCTTCTGGGTCTAGGTGAGGAAGGACTGAAGTTTGTGGGGGTGGGGATGGGGTACCCAGGTATTGGTTTAAGAAGGAAGATCTCACCTGTGAGGCTCTTGGTGTTAGAATTCTGGGGGGAGGGAGTGTCAAGCTACCTCTGAGTGTGTGGTAGGGGTGGGGGAGACCTGGAGCATACGATTTGCTGCTGGGCTCAGTTGCAGAGTAGAAGATATGCTAACTTTTAAACCCTATATATGTGTTTGTTGTTACATACTTTCAAGATTGTATATATATGTTTATGTATATTATTTTAGTTTAATAAAATTCCATTTAACTACAATGTATGCTCTGAAACTTATTTTCATATATTTATGATAAGTCAGGTTTAATTTGCAGAGAAATTTCACATTTGATCTATTTTATGAGAAAAACTTATTCTTTTTAACTGATTCCTATACTAATTCCTTAATGAATTATTTTAAATCTTGTGTGTGTTTTGTTTTTTTTTAAGCCTGATCATCGTGAACTGATTTGTATGATTGCATGTGAAAACTGTCTTCCCTGCTTTACATTTAGAGCAAGGTCTTTCTATCTCTGAAGGTGCCTATGCTGAATGATTTTTCCTTTCTAAGCCAGACATATTCTTTCACTGTATTTGCATTCACACATTCAGTATCATTATTTTTAGTTACATTTATCTGATGCCTTTAGCTGTATTCTTTGTTAAATTTCTCTCTTAAGTATGTGTGAGGCATTATGTTTGCTTGTCAACTCTCTCCAAACTACTGCACCGTGAGACTTGACCAAACTTTCATATTACTTGTAATAGCACAGGCTGTGTCCTCACTATAACCCTAAATAACCATTAAAATTTCTGCCTGAGAAAGTTCAATTGAGAAAGAAAATGGACTATTTGTTCTATCCAACACATGATGACAGGCACCCGATTCCAATTTCTTAGTGCATTTACTAAAAAGTTCTTACAACTGTGAAGAAATGTCTCTTGCAACTCAGAAGCATCTCTCTAAAATACTTGAGAGCTTTTCCTTTGAAGCATAATCGTTAGGAAGGATGATACTTCTGACTTCCAGTCTCCTTGGGAAGATAGAATTCTAGCATTGTGAACTACCAGCTAGCAGACACAGTTAGTCTAATCACACTTAAACTGACCAGTTTATTGTATTTTATACACTTTTCTGACTCAACAAGGCCTCCAACCTCTTTCTTCTCTCTCATTCTCTCTGTAACATGTTCAGTTAAGGCACAAATGGAATGTGAACGGTTTACTGTCATTAGTTACAGAATAAAATGTGATTTCAAATATCTGTAATTAATGTTCACCATCTGTATCCTTCACATAAAGAAACAATGAACACATTTGCCTATATTTTCAATCAGATGCATTAAATTTCTTCTCATTAGAAAACTATTAGAGGCAATTTTTCTTGAGTATGTTTCAGCAATGATCTTAAGATTTATGTTGACTTCATCAGTGGTACTTCTGATATTCTGGTTCATGAGTAGGGTGGAATAGGGGAAGATGGAACTTTCTCCAAACAGATTAGTTTCTTGTCTGTGTCATTACAGCTATAATCCAAAGACTATTTACACCGTTTTTTATTCAAGTGCTAGGATTGAACTCAGGGCATAATATACAATGTCCCTACCAATCATCTGTATCCACAGCCCTTGTTTTGATACCGTGGGGAAGTTCAGATTGGTCTTGAATTGAGTATGTATTCATAAAAAGGTCTCAAAAATAAGAACCACAGTCTGAAGAAAAGGTGTATGCTACTACACTTGATGTTAGCTCTGTACACTCTTTCCCCTAAACCCACTGTGTATTTGGCTCATTCTTTGTAGTCCTGCCTAGGTTCAAATTCAATCATCCTGTTTCCCCAGACTCTTAAGTACTGTGGTTACAACCTGATTAAATGTCATATATTTGATATTTCTTCAACTATCCATATTGGCACCTGATAGTTTAGTAATCTTCTTTGAGTGATCTGAATGTTTAACAAATTTATATATATATATATATATATATATATAGTTCAAAAGCGAAAAGGTGACTACTGGTGAATACTAAATATTTCACAACTCTCATTTAAAGCATTTGTTGTGTCTTACTGTTTATTACAAACAGATGTACTTAGTTTTACAAGAAATTTAATTTCATTGTGTTTTATTTTTTAAATATAAAAGTTTCCCCTGCAGGATAATATGATAATATATTTGAACACTTGGTCTCAAGCTGGAGGTCTTTTATGGGAAGTTACAGACTCCTTAGCAAGTAGAATTTACCAGGGTGCAAATGGTACTGTGGATTTTGATAGTGGTTACAACTTGACCCAAATTCTTCCTAAATTTGTTTCCTTCGTGATACCAGGTGGATCTTTCACATAGAATCAGATGGCTCAAGAAACAGACAACACCTTCAATTGTTTTTGTCTTGTGTACTAGCTTCTATTTCTTCCTCTAATACTTTTCATAAACCTTTTGTTGATATTTTACTTACTGCTGATGATAGTGGTGTACAGATAATTGAAAACCTGTATTTTATACTTGTCTGGTTATTTTATTTATACTTAAGTTGTTGATTTCCCATTTTTTCCAGGAAATTATACTAGATTCTCTGAGTCTAAATATGTTTTCTTTCAACCTAGTAACATCTAATCCTGTGTCATTTAGCCACAAAAATTAATGTATTACTATATGATTAAAATGTCAATTTATTTCATGGGGAAATTCAAAATTACAAAGTAGTTCAACAATTAGTGACTTATAGATATAAAAAGTACACCCTGTTTACAATTTGACATTTTAAAACTATCATCCCAGTCTGATAAGCTGGCTCCATGGCTAAAATGCTTGACTTAAAGCCTAACAGCTTGATTTTGATCCCTAGGACCCACATGTTGGATAGATTAAATCCAACTACCAACTAACTAATGCCAACTCTCCTCTGACCTCCACACTCTGGCTCTTACAAGTGCACACAGGCATTTACATATGAATGCACACACAAACTTATAAACACAGATAAATAAGTGTAATAAAAATAACAATAATCAAGTTTGGCTTTTTATCACATTTTTAAAGTGAACATTTAAGACTAAGGTCTGTCATATCTTGAAAAAACATGAAACACATTGGAGAAGCTTTCTTTTTTACAAGATCTAGTAACTTTTCTCAGTTATTAATTACACGTTTGAGTAGTTACAATGTCCAGGTAAGGCATTTATGTGGATGTTAAATAAATTAATTAACCTTGGAATACTAATAAATTACTGATTTACAATTTGATAGATTCCTTCCTGATTTTGAAAATAGCTCCAGGAAACTTCATAAAGAACTCATAATTTACATCTTCTATAAGTCCATATTTATAAAAGTCTTTTAAGAATAGATAAGAATTTGTTGAAAGAATTCATGTTTAGGGATGAATGTAAATAATCTCTAGTACAAATAAGTTATGGGGTACATCTCTCCATTAAGATAAAAAAGCATTCAATATTTTCTGGGGAAGGAGAAACATTTTCCTTTGGAAAAGAGAGATTGTACTATATGAAAAGTCATAATGAAAACCAAATCATATGTACAACTATGTATGAAACCCCTTTAACAACGTCAGAATATTCATTCGAGGAGGATCTATTAGTACAATAAGCCACAGCATAGCAAAGTATGCTGTTTTTAAACAGCTATTTAACAGCAATTTATTGGAAATCAAACAAAAAAACAAACAAAGTGAAACAAAATAAACCAAAACATATGAGACAAATGTATTTCTAGGAACTTAGAAAGCACTGACATAAATGAACATTTCACTAATCAAAACTATTTTAAAGTAAGCAGGAAAAAAATCATGGTTCCAAGTTGTATTCATTCAAATGACCTTCATCTATTTTCTTTTTTGAGGCTAACTGATTTATAATCTTGACATCTCCTAAATGATAGAATCATTTATTCCATTCAAAAAAAGTTAAAATGAAAAATGGAAATATAAAAGAGATAAAGAGATATTGCTAAACAATAGAAAGAAAGGAAAATAAAGTTTGTATCTGTCCATGAAGAAAAATAATACTCAAATGGAAATCTGTATTTGCTCAGGATTTTCTCTTGTCTCATTCGTATATTTAACTCATAGTTACTACTTAATAAATTTAAATTTGAAGAGGCTTCAATTCACTTTCATATCTCACTTTTCTTTATCTGTTTCTTTTCTTCCATCCTGTTGCCTTTGTCAACAAAATGCAGGAATAAAAATTTTCACCTAATTTAGTTGTCTTTTTCTGTCACGTAATCAAGTAACCAACTAATAGATGCTAATTTTACTCAATTGTTCCTGATCTCCTCATTGATTCTAAGATGCCTTAAAGCTTTAATTATCTCCTAATATCCATGAATATGGTCAATGAAAATTCTCAAATAAAACTTGCATCACCACCTTCTTGACTTGTGCTTTACGTTATTTTTGTTATTGTTATTGTTGTTGTTGTTGTTGCTGAAGCTTTTGTTGTTGTTGTTTTGATGTTTGTGTGTGTGTGTGTCTATGTCTATGTGTCTGTCTTCTCCCTATGTGTGAATGTGAATTACATGAAATTGCAACAACATGCATGTGGAAGTCAGTGGACAAGTATGAATGCCAGTCTTCACTATCCTCATTGTTGAAGACAAATCTATGTTTTTATTGTTCACCATTGGTATGCCAGGTTAGCTGACCTCCAAATTCCTGAGTAATCTCCTGTCTCTACATCTTTTCATGCTTTTTATCTCTTCATTGGAATACTAGTTCTATAGACATGTGCTGACTTTACACGGGTTTGGAGGATTTTAAGTAATTGCTTATATTAGAGCAAGAAACACTTACTAATCTATTTCCATAGGTCCATTTTATGGATTTTAATATCTATTATCTTCCAAGAAGTGTTGTTTTGAAGTGATCTCATGTCAAACAGGTTGGATAGAGCCTTGAGACTCAGGCTTTCAGAATTTTCTTTTCATTTGTTTCCTTTTCTCCATATCTTGAGCTTTCTTGCCTTAGAACAGTGCTCTCAGTGGAAGAATATGATTTCTCATCGAGGTTAACAGCTATGACATAAATGTTAGATGCCTGTTAGAAATCTAAAACACTAATATAAATCATAATGAAATACTATCAACAAATCAGAGAAATAGAATATGGATAACTCAAATTCTATAATTATTCCCATCATCTTCAGGCTGTGGTTCTTGGCACATATGTATTTATTTTATAAAATATTTCCTATATAGAATTGTCCTTAAAGAATTATAAAAATGATGCAATGAAAATTTAGAGCAGAGAAAAGTAAGTCATCCCTTTACAGTGTAAAATAGTGTTTCATTTACAATCTTAATTCTATAATCTGTATTATTTTATTTTTCTCAACGTAATATCACTATATATACAAGATAAAAAATTCTCACCATAGATTTCTAATTAGATTTCAAACAAACATAAACTCTAAACTCAAAACTACATAAATTTTATAAAGGTTACTTTCTTTAATTAATCCTGTCATTAAAAAGATATTATAGAATACAAAGCATATTTGGGCATATTTCAAAATAGTTGATTAATTGACTATAGGGAATCTATACCTGGGTTTATACTCAATTTTATTAAGGTTATATTTTTTAAATGTGATTTCTGTGGATATTTTATGTTTTAACATTTTATTTACATTTTCATTTTACATTTCCCCCTTCTCCCATGCCCCTTCCATCTCCCCTTGCTTCTATGAGGATGTTTCAACAGCCTATTGAAACCTATCCATCTTTATTTGTGTGTGTGTGTGTGTGTGTGTGTGTGTGTGTGTGTGTGTGTGTGTGTGTGTGTGTGTGTGTGTGTGTGTGTGTGTGTGTGTGTGTGTGTGTGTGTGTGTGTGTGTGTGTGTGTGTTGTTTCAACAGCCTATTGAACCTATTTTTTCATCTTTATTAACTTGAGTATTTTTTATTTACATTTCTATTGTTATTCCCCTTCCTGGTTTCCAGGCCAACATCCCCCCTAAACCCCTCCCCCTCCCCTTTCTACTATGGGTGTTCCCTCTCCCCATCCTCCCCCATTACCGCCCTCCCCCAACAATCACGTTCACTGGGGGTTCAGTCTTGGCAGGACCAAGGGCTTCCCCTTCCACTGGTGCTCTTACTAGGATATTCATTGCTACCTATGCAGATGGAGTCCAGGGTCAGTCCATGTATAGTCTTTGGGTAGTGGCTTAGACCCTGGAAGCTCTGGTTGGTTGGCATTGTTGTACATATGGGGTCTCGAGCCCCTTCAAGCTCTTCCAGTCCTTTCTCTGATTCCTTCAACAGGGGTCCTGTTCTCAGTTCAGTGGTTTGCTGCTGGCATTCGCCTATGTATTTGCTGTATTATGGCTGTGTCTATCAGGAGAGATCTACATCTGGTTCCTGTCAGCCTGCACTTCTTTGCTTCATCCATCTTATCTAATTGGGTGGCTGTATATGTATGGGCCACATGTGGGGCAGGCTCTGAATGGGTGTTCCTTCTGACTCTGTACTAAACTTTGTCTCCCTATTCCCTGCCAAGGGTATTCTTGTTCCCCTTTTAAAGAAGGAGTGAAGCATTTGCATTTTGGTCATCCTTCTTGAGTTTCATGTGTTCTGTGCATCTAGGGTAATTCGGCATTTGGGCTATTATCAACTTATCAACAGTGCACACCATGTTTGTTTCTTTCTGTGATTGCTACTTTCACCAGGATGATATTTTCCAGTTCCATCCATTTGCCTATGAATTTTGTTGAAAGTCATTTTTTTTGATAAAGCAGAGTAGTATTCCATTGCGTAGATGTACCACACATTTAATCGTCTTTCCGTTGAAGGGTATTCATGGTTCTTTTCCAGCTTCTGGCTATTATAAATAAGGTCAAGAATATAGTGGAGCATGTGTCTTTTATATACACCTGGGTATGCCCAAGAGAGGTATAGCTGTCATCAGGTAGTTCAATGTCCAATTTTCTGAGGAACCTCCAGACTGATTTCCAGAATGGTTGTACCTGTCTGCAATCCCACCAACAATGGAGGAGTGTTCCTCTTTTTCTACATCCTTGCCAGCATTTGCCCTCACCTGAGCTTTTGATCTTAGCCATTCTCACTGGTGTGAGGTGAAATCTCAGGGTTGTTTTGATTTGCATTTCCCTTATGACTAAAGATGTTGAACATTTCTTTAGGTGTTTCTCAGCCATTCAGCATTCCTCAGCTGTGAATTCTTTGTTTATCTCTGAACCCCATTTTTTATTCAGGTTATTTTTCTCCCTGCGGTCTAAATTCATGTGTTCTTTGTATATTTTGGATATAAGCCTTCTATCAGTTGTAGGATTGGTAAAGATCTTTTCTCAATCTGTTGGTTTTCGTTTTGTCCTAACAACAGTGTCCTTTGCCTTACAGAAGCTTTGCAGTTTTATGAGATCCCATTTGACCATTCTTGATCTTAGAGCATAAACCAATTGTGTTTTGTTCAGAAATTTTCTCCAGTGCCCATGTGTTGAGATGCTTCCCATTTTCTCTTCTACTAGTTTGGTGTATCTGGTTTTATTTATGCACTTGGACTTAAGCTTTGTACAGGGTGATAAGCATGGATTGATCTGCATTCTTCTACATGCTGACCTCTAGTTGAACCAGCACCATTTGCTGATAAGGCTATATTTTTTCCATTGGAAGGTTTTGGCTCCTTTGTCAAAAATCAAGTGTCCGTAGGTGTGTGGGTTCATTTCTGGGTCTTCAATTCTATTCCACTGTCTATCTGTCTGTCTCTGTACCAATACCATGCAGTTTTTATCACTATTGCTCTGTAATACTGCTTGAGTTCAGGGATAGTGATTCCCCCAGAAGTCCTTTTATTGTTGAGGATAGTTCTAGCTATCCTGGTTTTTTGTTATTCCAGATGAATTTGAAAATTGTTCTGTCTAACTCTCTGAAGAATTGGGTTGGTATTTTGATGGGGATTGCATTGAATCTGTAGATTGCTTTTGGTAAAATGGCCTTGTTTAATATATTAAGCCTGCCAATCCATGAGCATAGGACATCTTTCCATCTTCTGAGGTCTTCTTCAATTTCTTTCTTCAGAGGCTTGAAATTCTTATCATATAGGTCTTTCATTTGCTTGGTTAAAGTCACACTGAGGTATTTTACATTATTTGGGACTATTATGAAAGGTGTCGTTTCCCTGATTTCTTTCCCAGCCTGTGTATCTTTTGTGTAGAGGAAGGCTACTGATTTGTTTGAGTTAATTTTATACCAAGCCACTTTGGTGAACTTGTTTATCAGGATTAGTAGTTCTCTGGTGGAACTTTTGTGGTCACTTAAGTATAGTATCATATCTTCTGCAAATAGTGATATTTTGACTTCTTCTTTTCCAGTCTGTATCCCTTTGATCTCCTTTTGTTGTCTGATTGCTCTGGCTAGGACTTCAAGAACTATACTGAAAAAGTAGGGAGAGAGTGGGCAGCCTTGTCTAGTCCCTGATTTTAGTGGGATTGCTTCAAGTTTCTCTCCATTTAGTTTAATGTTGGCTACTGGTTTGCTACTATTTTTAACCATTAATATAAATGCAGAGGCAATTTAGTTTCTTATTTCACATATTACTTCTGCCTAACATAATATTTTATTCTGTATTAAGTAATTTATAAGCAGAAATAAATATTATTTAAGTCAGAGTTTAAACATGAATAGTACATAAACAATTACAATTCCCTGAGCTTAAAAGCAGTTTGTAAATTACAATTTTAGTTTTATACAGTTAGTACTTCCATTGGTAAATTCTAATTCTATTAGTTCTTTTTAGTAACATCCAACACGATTTTACTCATTTATTCATTCAGAAAGAGAAGAAAATCGTTTCCATTTTCTAAAGTCACGCTAATAGTGGAAATATAACTAGATTCATGCCCAAATCAGATTGGTGGAAATACAGAAAATATGCAGATAACTTATAAAACTTTAATATGTTGAGTATATTTTTTCTCACAATAATTTTAAAGTCAAAAAATGAAAACACTTGTATTGCACTAAACCATTTGAAATAGGTTCATAACCTTTCTAAAGATGTTAAGATAGGAGGATTGCAAGTTTGAGGGCAAACAGGCTTATAGAATGAGATTAATACCAACATCAGTAAACTAAATGTAGCTCAGTATAATGCAATTTGACCGGTTTGGGGGAGTCTCTTGTCAGTATTTCTATCACTTTCCTTTGTCCTAAAATAAGTGATGCATGCATCAGAATAATTATTTCAAATTATGGCAAAGCAACTTCATTCATTTTACAATTTTGCTTTAATTTATATTTAAAAGATGGTTTGGATTCATTACCCAGTGTCAGGTTTCATTCAGCCAATTGATTTCAAGCATATCATGCACTTTCCCTGTATTTACAGTATTCACATGCCTCCTTTTCCCTAATATTAGCACAGCTTTAGATTTTCATCTTCTCTATTCTCACATATAAATAACACAACTATATGCAACTAATACAAATTCTAGGACAGACAAATGAGAGAAAATATGGTCTAGTTGTTTTCTGTCTGAATTCCTTGTCTAATTCCATGTATCATTCATTCTGAAATTGTTCTGAAACTTCCTTAACTCTAATATGACAAAAAGATAAAAAAAGACCCTCATAGACTTAGAGAAAGGTGTAGTAGTTTAGACTTGTAATCTCAGGACACAAAAAGGTTTAGTAAGAATTGTTGCAAGTTCCAGGACAGCCTGGGCTACAGAATTATTTAATGTCTCCAAATATAATAGTTGTAGAAATATATTTTAAAGAAGAAAGATGCCTTGCCATTGTAAAAAAAAAAAGGTACTCTATTTCAATTTGTTATGGTGATTCTCTCTCATCATCATAGTGGATGCTAGAACAACTAAAGTTTCAGCATCATAATTATATGAAATCATTTCTGGATCCTTATGCTTAATATGGCCTAATGAATCACTGTTTTTCATGTCACAAGTAATTGTACTTGGAATCACTTTCATCAGCTGGCATTCTTTTTTTTGTGTTAACATCAAATCATAGATTACTTGATGTTGTGTGTCAATATACTTAGTTATTTTTTTAGCAAGAACTAGGTTCAATATAATATATTCCCTAATATATATGCTTAAATCACGTTTTCTATTTGACATGTTTTCAATTTTATGTCCAACCTTTTGAAAGTTCAGTGCAAAAAAAATGCTTCATGAAGCACTGATACAGGGTGAAAAAAATCACTTAATTGAAAATGCAGATAGGTTACAATACTGCTACTAACACAATATAATTATAGGTTTGTGATATACTAAAATAAAAATTATTATAACTTGATTAATCTTATAATAAATTATCATACTAAGATTGCTAAGAAGATTTTTTTTATATCTGATTGTTTCCTGACAGAGTTTTGAAGGTCAGGAATATTTCAATTGAGTTACTTTCCTTTCATGATCCTGAGATATTCAGTGATGAACTATGCATTTATTTAAATCAGAAATTATGTGAGTTTTATAAGGATATAGTATCTGTATGTAAACAAAATAAAGGCTCATATTTTCTTATCACATGATTTCCATTAAAAAACCATGTTCTATGGTTTATCATGTTTTAATTGTTGAGATGCGCTTATTTTGTATATATTAATTGAATAATTGAATAAAATTATGCTTGCAATCTTAATTATGTTTTTGGAATTTTTACTTCCCAGTAATTCTAAGGTACTCTATGTACATCTTCTTAAAAACAATTCTCTTAAAGAGCTACAATTTAGCTGTATTCCAAGTAACCAACTAAGGTGTTTATAACTCTCCAGAGGACTGTCGATAAAACTATCTAAAATAATAAGCAGGGACAGTTTCCAGATGGAAATTCCATCTGCGACTAAATCCTCCAGAGGAAAAAAATCAATGGTAACAAGGAATCAGGTCTCACTCTGGGGACTTGTACCATCGTTGCACTTGAACATTTAGACAGCATCATTTGTTGTTTATTTCTTTGTTCAATTTTATGGAAAGAGATGCTCAACTTCCTATTTGTAATTTTTTTAAATCATGAAGTAAATACTAGATTTTCAAAGGAACTTTAACATTCCTAATTACTCTTTTAAATTCAAATCTTATTACAAATAGGAGAACATTTTATTTTAAGAATAATTTTTCTCATGAGTTCAAAAAGTTTAATATCAGAAAATAATTACTGTTTTTTTATTTTACTTTTAATGAAATTAACAAAGCATTAAATGGTAATAGTGTGTGTATGTGTGTGTGTGTGTGTGTGTGTGTGTGTGTGTGTGTGTGTGTGCCTGTGTGTGTAGTAAATATAAAATCTATTGAGCATTTGTATCAATTTAAATACTGGTGTCTATACTTTCAATTACTTACATATTTAGATAGCAAAACTTTTATATTTTCTTCATTTTCTTCACAAATCATTTATAGTTTTCAAATTTTAAATTAATTACTATTTATTTTTGTGCTTTATGTCAATAAAAAAACATTTTTTCATTATTTAGGGTGTGTGTGTGCACGTGTGTGTGTGTATGTGTGTTTGTGTGTGTTTGTAGGTGCATTATTAATTTCTCTCTTCCACCCATCCCCACTTAATCCTTAAGTCCCTACTATTTCCCCTTCATTTTATATTATATCCATTCTAATTGTTATATATACCATGTTAAAATTTGATCACTGCTCCCTCTCTCAGTCCCCTTGACACAGTCCCTCTGCCACCTCCTCCTCTTCTGGGAGGGTAGAGAGCTCCTTTGAGTGCTCCCTAACCCTGGCAAATAAGGGTTAGACACTTTTTCTCCCTTTAAAGCCAGACAAGGCAGCTCAGTTAGGGGAATGTATTCCACAGACAAGCAACATCTTTAATACTATTCCCTGCTCCAGGTTTTTGGGACCCACACCAAAACTGAGTTGCACATCTGCTACATTTTTAAGTGGATTTTGATGTAGTGAGTTTCAACATCACTTTTCCAACCACCTTTCTTTGCCTTCTTTTCTTTGCCTCTGATTTTTTTCAATATTCCTATATGCAAACATGTTTAAACCTTACTGACCCAAGTATTTTGCTTCTCTACTTTCATCAATCTATTTTTATATTACTGTGTTATTATCTGAAATGTAACATTGAAAATAAACCATCAGAAACATACCTTCAACATCTTGCTTCACTTGACTAAAAATGCAAAATCAAATTAAAACATGCCCAAGTAGACCCATTCAGGGATCATGACACCTGTAGAGAGGACTCCTTGAGCTATTTCACTGATTATGGGAAGAGAACATCTGACCTGCAACTATGAGTTGCAAGGCTGATATTTAGGGACCTTTGATAGGCTTCAGAACAGTGAAAGAAATAGCTGCCTGGATGAGGTATACTACAGCTGTGGTTTGCCAAACCTTCTTTACAATGTGGGCAACAAACAAATTAATTGGGAGAATCACAGAGTAAGAACAGGACATCAAACTATGTACCACTTTCAGATACCTACACTTCTGAGAAAAATCTGCAGCAGTCAGAGCTGGACATGGTGTTAGAATGATCAAAATTCTGTGAGAATAATGGTGATGATGCTCCACAGAACACTAAGAAAGCAAGAATTCTACCAGAAGGCAGGGGTGGGGAGAAGACAGTGAAACTAGAAGTCTACAAGAATGTACTGCTAGGCATCCAAATCATGTCTAGCAAATCCAGGAAAAGCAGCCAAGCAGAGAAATAGTGGCAAGAATGTCTGGTCTGCAGACGTTGCTGAGATGCGTCATGAGTGGACTATTTGATATTGTACATTATTATAATATGAAATTTTCATGAAAGTGTATATGTTAATGAACTAACAAGTCTCACCTCAAGAGTTTCTATCAGAATTTACTTTAAAACCTGCAAGTATTTGAAAGTTTAAGTGCTCTATGATTGTGGTATTGATAGGAATTGGAAATATTCTTTGTTTCACAGAATTGGTGATAGGATTTACGAGTTTTGTTACAACAGCATACCAATGCTCTATGAAACTTTTTTAAAGAAATATATGTATATATAATTAAACATGTTATATTTAATATTAATATTAAACATATTACAATTTGCAATGAACTTTCCCATGTTTCCCATTAATAGTATACAGATGATCAGGGGGAAAAAAGTTCCTATTTATCATTCTATCACTGTAAAAAGAATGAGCAGTAAAATAGAGTTACTGTTGCCCCTGGAGCTCCTGGCTGTAAAATCTAATTATGCTTCTGAATACTCATGCAAATTAAGAGAAAATGAACATACATGAATATACTTAGTCTTCACTAATACTGGAGGGCAAGTTCTCATTTCTTATCTAATTTGCTGGTTATTGTTTGAGAAGCTTGCTTGGAATGTGACCTTCTTCAATAGTTAAAGTGAAAGAAAATGAACGTATTTTTCTATCTAAAATGACTATTGGAAATATAGATCTTAATTTACAAATGAGAAACTTTTCCTAAAACTTATCAGAAAACAATGTTTTATAAGACCTTAAGTAAGTATGAATAACCTGTGGCAACCAGAAAAAGACACACAATTTAGAAAACACCATGGAAAATGAAAATTTGTTTGTTCTTGTTGAAAAATAATACAGTATTAACGAAATCTCAAGAGGCTGATATTCATGACATCCTATGAAAATACATAGAGTTACCTGTCTCTGAAGCAAGGTTAGAGGATTATTTCTATTTAACTATTTTATGATTAAAGTTAACACATTTCAATGGATACAATCTATGTATGTTTTGCTCTGTCATTTATTTCAATATGTAGTTTTATATTAACCATAATTATGATGGATATGAAACCACTTTTTGCTTTCAAATGTATATAACTTTCCATTTTTTCACTATTTCCTGACAACTAAAAATTATTCTTCAACTCTAAAACTATACAATTTTTAAAATGTGAGCTATGCTTTAGATAAATGCCCTATAAAGGTTAATGTATCATGACTTGTTTTGTAAATCATGACTTAAGAACAAATAGGAGTTTGTGCTAGAGCTCAGTTATTGAGGATATGCTCACAAAGGGAATTTTTATAGAGTGATCCCTTCTTGTTTTCTTTTATATACTGTTCATTGTGTCAAATATTTTGTGTTTTCATGTATTCCTAATCATTAACCATTGATATGCCTCCCAGAGATCCAAAGCAATGTTTGCCAGTCTTCAATTTGATTTTCCCAAGCTACAGATTTTCCCAAACTTTAAACTACATCAACATTTGCTTATATTTTACTACTATTATGGAAAACTGGAAAAGACAATACTTTCCTGATGAGGTCATAGTTTATGAGGCACTTTTTTTTTTTTTTGGTTCTTTTTTTTGGAGCTGGGGACCCAACCCAGGGCCTTGCGCTTCCTAGGTAAGCGCCTACCACTGAGCTAAATCCCCAGCCCTTATGAGGCACTTTTGACTAGGCTAATATATTAGCAGACTTAGCATTTTAATTAACAGTCCTGTATTATTGTTGGTTTTGGATACTAGAAGACCAGGATGAAAGTACCAGCATTGTTAGGTTCTGATGATGCCCACATTTTGAAAAAAGAAAGAGATATGGCCTTCTTTTCTTTTTCCAAAAGTATTTTGCTCTTACTAGCAGAGTTCCATTCTCATACTATCATTTTGTACTCTAAAATAGAATCAAAGCTGTGTTTATTATGGACCCTTTGAAATCTACTTTCACTAAATGATTCCCAGAAAACTCTCCAAGTTATTTTATATATCATAGTTCTTTATTTGACATTATATTTTATTTTAAATTTAGAGTATGTATGTAGTTATGTACAAGTACCAATAGAGACAAGAAAAGGGTGTAAGAGGCTCTGTCAGCACCTGATGCAGATACTCACAGCCAAAAAATCTTACTGAGCTCTGGCAGCCCAATGGAAGAGTTAAGGGAAGAACCAAAGGAGCTGAAGGGGATTGCAACCTCATAGGAAGAGCAACAATATCAACTATCTGAATCTCCCTGAGTTCCCAGGCAGTAAACCACCAACCAAAGAGTGTATATATAGAGGGATCCATGACTCCAGCTACATAAGAAGCAGAGGATTGCATCAATGGGAGGGGAGTCCCTTTGTTTTGTGAAGGCTAAATGCCCCAGCCTAGAGGGATGCTAGAGTAATGAAGTGAGGCAGGAATGGATAGGTGGGTAGAGGAACACCCTCATAGAGGCAAAGGGAAGGGGAGATGGGATGGGGTGTTTGTGGAGATAGAAACTGGAAGGGGGAAAACATTTGAAATATAAATTTAATTAATAATAATGAAAGAATACCATGAAACTAGAGCTGCGAGTGTTGGTGGGCTACCTAATGTAAATTCTTAGAACCAAACAGGTGTGCTAAACTAGAGCAATATGTGCTCTTGAGCTCTAGTTAATTCAAATTTACTACTAAGCACTATTTTCTGACATGTGTATAACACAGTTAATTAACCAGTACACAAAGAGGAGAATATCTGAAGTTTTCATAGTTGTTGAATACTATATATGAAGGATCAGTAACTAGGAGTTATGTGGTTCTAAGGTGGTATTTATATAGGACTGCTCAAGGGAATAGTTTCTAAATTATATGTTAAGTACCATTTTCATTGTATAATAGTTCACTAAACTGCTTATTAGATTTTCAGGATTCTTTTTCTTTTTCTTTTTTTTTTATTGGATATTTTTTATTTACATTTCAAATGCTATTCCCTTTCCAGGTTTTCTGGTAATAGGCCCCATATTCTATCCCCTCCCCTTCTTCTATGAGGGTGTTCCCCCTCCATAACCAACCACTCCCATCCTCTGACATTCCTCTGCACAGGGGCGTCCATCTTTGGCAAGACCAAGGGCTTCTCCTCCCATTGGTGCCCATCAAGGCCATCCTCTGCTACATATGCAGCTGGAGCCATGGATTTGTCTCCATGTGTAGTTTTTGGGTAGTGGTTTAGTCACTAAGGGCTCTGGTTGGTTGGTATTGTTGTTATTATGGGGTTGAAAGCTCCTTCCACTCCTTTGATCCTTTCTCTAATTCCTCTAACAGGGACTCCATTCTCAGTTCGATGGTTTGCTGCTAGCATTTGCCTCTGTATTTGACATGCTTTGGCTGAGCCTCTCAGGAGACAGCTATATCAGGCTCCTGCCTGCATACACTTCTTGACTTCATCAATATTATCTAGTTTTGGTGGCTGTATATAAATGGGCTGTATACCCATGTGGGGCAGGCTCTGAACAGCCATTCCTTCAGTCTCTGCTATAAACTTTGTCTCCATGTCTCCTTCTATACATAATTTTGTTCCTCCTTTTAAGAGGGACTGAAGCAACCCAAAGGATTCTTTTTCATTACTACCAGCCATAACTAAATTTGCTAGCATGAGTCAAGAAAAATAGACTGATGTCAAATTCAAATGGGAATAGGCAAACAGGAAGTCCTTCATTTGATTAGGTAATTGATGTGATTAAATGTGCTATGTAGAACATTCAAATGAAATAGTCAAAAAGTAGCAAGAGAGAATTCTTTAAAAAGTAAAATTCATGGGATTGAGAAATGGTCTGAAACACATTTCAACAAAAATTGATTTATAATTTCAGCTAAAGTTTATAGGCCTAGATACCCATAATATTCATTCTAAACAGGAATGTGTGAAAAGCCTGAGATTCTTTAGAACTACAAATCATGAAATAAATTTATTAACTTATCATGTGTATGTGATATCTATGTGCATGGTTGTTATGTATATGGTATATGGAGGCCAGTAAAAATCTGTCCAACTTAAATGAAGAAGGTTTCTTTTGCTGTGCTTCACCTACATCCCAAGCTACTTGAAACCTGAGACATAGAGGGTTCTCCTTTCATTGCTTCCTACCACAATATAGCTAGAATTGCAGATGTTTGCTACTGTACTTGGATTTTTATGAGCTCTAGGGATTCAAACTCTTGTCCTCACACTTAAGTAGGCAATACCTTTTCCACTGAGTTATTTCCTCAGCTCATGCTTATTTATTAATAATAAATATCAAGTACTTTTCTTAATACTGTCTTAAAAGGGAAAGTTGTGGAAGTAGGGAGAAGTTTTAATAGGTAAGAATGCTTATTGTATAAGCATGAAAAACTAAGTTTTCATTTGCAGAAACAATGTAAATAAACTAGAAAATGCTTTACTTTTACCTAACCTCAACAATATGGGGCAGAGACAGATTGCAGGAGGCTGATAGCCAATGGCCTAGACAAAATATTGAGCTTCCATTCCTGTGATAAAACCTGCCTTAAAGGAAAATCCAGCGATGTAATAGAGAAAATGACAAGGCTCTCCTCTAGGTTTCAGGTGTGTATACATGTATGTGGGGGTGTGAACATAGACACTCACATTTATACAACATACACACATATACTACATGTACAACACATTCTCTCTCTCATTCACTTGTACACACGCGCAAGCACACACACACACACACATACACATACACATACACACATATATATCTTGCAAATACATACACCATTTACATCTTTACCAAAAAAGATGAGTTCATTATTATTACTTTCCTACACTGTGGGATCTTCCCTCAAAGCTCCAGGAAGGAATAATTTCTTCCTAGGATACTTGTTTATATTTCCCTTACGATTTTTACTATAATACATAAGTATAAAATTTTATAATCAATTTATATATGCACTAAGTAGATTATAAGCTTTTGTATTACATAGACTGTGGCTTATTTACTTTTATATCACCTACTCACTAGTAGGAATATTTTCAAAATTCAAATTTAGTAATTGCAAACTGTATTAAATTGTTCCAGACAGCGGAAAATATTTCCTGGCACCATTTCCAAAAGAAACAGAAAATCAATTTGAAAAGATCATAAACCATTATCTAATATAATATTTCCATATGCAGATAGAAAAAAATGAAAAATAAGATAAATGATATAAGAATACAACAATAATTCATTACTTGATTATGTTGATTTCTGGTTTCACAAATGGAAAAATTAAGGACTATATGCTCAGGAACGTGGAATATTTCTGCAATACCACAATCTGGTATCTGACATAGGAGAATTACAAATTCCAGACAAGAAGTGAAAATTTCTCTCTGTGTTGTAAAGGCCTATGATTCTCTGAAGAATGTTAGCTCAGACTCAAATACTATGCAAAAGCAAAGCACATATTGTTCTGCAAGGGGCCAGCATGTGAGTCTCTACCATTTACTATGATGGAGATGCCCAGGTAAACTTGCCGGCAAATTCAAAACACATTAGATGAATTTCAGGGATTGGTAGGTAACCTTTATCTTAATTGATTGACTTGATCTCTAGGGGAGACTGCAGGTATCCTGATAATGGAAATTGTAATCACATCAAAGAAGTACTTTTAAACAGGTCAACATTCCCTTGTCCTATTTATGATCTTATCTCCCCTAACTTTGGATGGTGGGCTATAAGGGAGAATGGAAGCATTTGAGAACCCTTATTAAAGTGAGTTTTTAAAAATCTTAGCCTACTCAGGCAAACTTGAGCTGAATAGTGAAATACTGTCAAAATCAAAAACAAAACTGTTGGAGTGAAATTAATTTTTCTGGATATATCTGTATATTTAAATATGTTTTAGAATTTACTGACTTCTACGCATGCCAAATATTTATTCTCAAAGTTAAAATTATCTTTGTGTTCCTATAAGTTTTGCTTTTTCTTTAATCAATTTAGTAGTTAATGTAGTATGTAAAGATATTTGTATCAAACCTCTGTCACATACCAAAAAATGCAAGTGCTAGAGGTATGAATTAAAAAGATTCTTCTGATGAAATTTAAATTGAAGCACACATAAAAATGAAAAAAATCATGATAAACTGGAAAAGTACAGAGTAGAATGCAGAACAAGATTCTCTGAACTCTGACTGGTTACTAAGACTAAAACTGTTCTTTTTTGTGGCAGATTTTTATTAGATATTTGATGTATTTACAATTTCAATGTTATCTGCTTTGCCCTGTCTCCCATACGCCCTCCCCACTCCCCCTGTTTCTATGATGATTCCTCCATACCCACCCACCAACTCCCACTTCAATACCCTTGGCATTCTTCTACATTGGGGAAATGAACTGTCACAGGACCAAGGGCTTCCCCTCCTATTGATACCAGACAATGTCATCCTCTGCTACATATGTAGTTAGAGCCGTGAGTTCCTCCATGTGTGCTCTTTGGTTGTTTAGCCCCAAAGCTTGGAATAAACAAGATACAACTCACAGATCATATGAAACTCAAGAAGAAGGAAGACCAAAATAAGGATACTTCTATCCTTCTTAGAAAGGGGAAAAAATACTCACAGGAAGAAATATGTGGAAAAGGAGTAGAGCAGAGACTAAAGGAAAGGGCATCCAGAGACTCCCCCACCTGGGGATCCATCCTATCTGCAGACACCAAACTCAGATACTATTGCTAATGCTAAGAAGTGCTCTCTGACAGGAGCATCATATAGCTGTATTCTGAGAGGCTCTACCAGAACCTGACAAAGACAGATGTAGGTGCTCACAGCCAGCCATTGGACTGAGCACAGGGACTCCAATATAGGAGTTAAGGAAAGAGTTGAAGGAGCTAAAGGGGTTTGCAACCCCATAGGAAGAATAACCATATCAACCAACCAGACCACCTAGACATCCCAGGGACTAAACCAAGCAAAAAGTACACATTGAGGAACCCATGGCTCCAGCTGCATATGTAACAGAGCATGGATTTATCTGGCATCAACGGAATGGTGAGGTAGAAGTTGGTGGGCAGATTGGGGAACACCCTCATAGAAGCAGAGAGAAGGGGATGAGATAGAGGGTTTTAGAGGGGAAATCAGAAAAGGGGATAACATTTGAAATGTAAATGAATAAAATATCCAAGGAAAAAGAAATGTTCAACATCTTTAGTAATCAGGGAAATTCAATTTAAAACAACCCTGAGATTCCACTTCATCCTAATCAAAATGGCTAACATCAAAATTTTAGGCATTGTTAGGTGCTGGTGATAATCTGGAAAATGAAGAACACTCCTTCATTGCTGGTGGGATACAAGTTGGTAAAACCACTTTTAAATCAATATGGCAGTTCCCCAGAAAACGGTAACTAGTTCTATCTGAAGACCCTGCTATACAACTACTGGGCATATGCCCAAAAGATGCTCCAACATATAAAAAGAAAACATGCTCCACTATGATTATAGCAACCTTATTTATAATAACAAGAAGCTGGAAACAACCCAGATGTCCCTCAACAGAAGTATGGATACAGAAATTGTGGTACATCTATACAATGGAATACAACTCTGTTATCAAAAGCAATGACTTCATGAAATTTGCATGCAAATGAATGGAATGAGAAAGTATCATCCTGATTGAGGTAACCCAGTGAGGAACACACATGATATGTATTCAGTGATAAGTGTATATTAGGCAAAAGCTCTAAATATCGAAAATACAACACACACCATATACAGCTTAGAAGAAGGAAGACCAAAATGTACATGCTTCAACCCTATGTAGAACAGGGAAGAGACCTGGGAGGGATAAAGGAGGGGACGGAGAAAAAACCAGGAAGGAACATGTATTAGAAAGGACAGGAAAGAAATACAGAAGGTCAGGAAATTGAATAGAAACATATAGCAATTGGGGAAGAGAAACTTGTGGTACCCACTAGAAAGTTCCAGACTCTAGGGAAATGAGAGTCTTCCATGAGACAATGGCAATGGCTCTAGTTGAAATACCCAACAAAATAGAAATACAACCTGTAGAGACCACCTCCTTTAAATAGGCAGGTCCCCAGTTGAGGGATGGGGCCACCCACCCATCTCAATTTTTTTTTCAGATAGAAAAGGATTTATTTCATCTTACAGGTCCAGATTACAACCACGGAGGTCTAGACAGGCACTGAAGCAGAAATCACAGAGGACTGTTGCTGACTGACTGGATACTTGTCAAAACTGCATGCCTAGGGATGTTGCCACCCAAAGTGGGCTGGACTCTCCTACATCCATAAGCTAGCAAGAAAATATTCCATAGACCATTCCACAGGCCATTCTGATCCACGTAATTCTTCATTTGAAAATAAACGCCTCCTCCAGGTGTTTTTTTTTTAACCTCATGTCAAATTGACAATAAAAACTAACCAGTAAATGCATTAATTATTTTACAAGGAGATAATTGATGTTTACCAAAAGAAGCAATTATTAGATTTAGAATTAAGGGCATTTTTGGCTAAGGAAGATGAGCGCTTTAATTAATTTTATCAACTGATTTTTTTTTTAAATCCTTACCACAGTTTTTTCTCCTGCCTCCCTCCGCCCCCAATACATCCACTTCTCCTAGAATTCTCTTCAGAAAAGGGCAGGCCTCCCATGGATGTCAACCAGCCATGACACATGAAGAGCAACTGATTTTTAAGTTACTATATGTTCACTTAACCACCAATCTAGAGGACTAAAGATCACTGTAACACAACGAGAATATTGTACAATAGCCCCATTTTTTTGCCCAGCAAAATGATTTCCAACCTATGTAATTTAGCAAAAATGCCTCTGAGTTCCTGCCACATTTGAGTTCTTTTTTTTTTTTAATTTATTTTCTCCATCTTTATTAAATTGGGTGTTTTTATTTACATTTCGATTGTTATTACCTTTCACAGTTTCCAGGCAAACATCCCTCTAAACCCTCCCCCTCCCCTTCTATATGGGTGTTCCCCCCATTCCCGCCCTCCCCCCAACAATCACGTTCACTGGGGTTCAGTCTTGGCAGGACCAAGGGCTTCCCCTTCCACTGGTACTCTTACTAGGCTATTCATTGCTTCCTATGCAGTTGGAACCCAGGGTCAGTCCATGACTGACTGGCTTCCTGACTTTATTTTGCCTAAATCTATCTTGTTTTTCTTACTGACCTAAAGAAACAAAACTGCTAATCTGGTGCGATTTTGATAATAATATATTGGTATAGTCTTTTTTAAAAAAGTTACCTAAGTCCAAAGCAGAAATTTTACAAGAAACTTGTACTCCTAGAACTAAAAAATGCTGAGTCAGGTTGATAGCCACTAATTTGGGAGTAGATAGGTATACATAAAGCCCAAAGTTAGTCAAAAAGACCTATTTAAAAAACAAACAAAAAAAAAAAAAAAAAAAAAAACTAAACTAATCCTTATCTTTCTGTTTTATAAAGCATGAAAATTTGAGAATATTTCCTAAGAACAAGGAAAATATTTACATGTCAATATAAAAAAGAATATTACGACCATTTAAAAAAAACAATTGGAAATATGGAAAATAAATTACTATACTAAAAACACTACTTAAAAATTATGGATCATGACCAAGCTGAACTCTCAATCCTAAATATCTATACTCAAAATACAAGGGCACCTACATACATAAAAGAAACCTCCTTACTAAAGCTCAAAGCACACATTGCAGCTCTTACAATAATAGTAGGAGATTTCAACACCCACTCTCATCAATGGACAGATCATGGAAACAGAAATTAAATAGAGACATAGACAGACTAAAAAGAAGTTGTGAACCGAATGGACTTAACAGATATTTATAGAACATTCTATCCTAAAACAAAAGGATATAACTTCTTCTCACCACCTCATGATACTTTCTTGAACATATACTCGGTCATAAAACAGGCCTCAACAGATACAGAAAGATAGAAATAATCCCATGCATCCTATCAGACCACCACTGGCTGAAGCTGGTCTTCAGTAAAAATAAGGAAAAAACACCCACACGTAAAAAGAAATTAAAGACTTCTTAGAATTTAATGAAAATGATGGTACAATTTCCAAACTTATGTGACACAATGAAAGCTGTGCTAAGAGGAAAACTCATAGCTCTGAGTGTCTGGAGGAAATAAACACGAGACAGCATATATAAGCAACTTGACAGCACACCTATAAGCTCTAGAACAAAAAGAAGTAAATACACCCTGGAGGAGTAGAAGGCAGGAAATGATAAAACTCAGAGCTGAAATCAACCAAATAGAAACAAAAAGGACTATACAAAGAATCAACAGAACCAAAAGCTGGTTCTTTGAGAAAATCAACATGATAGATAAACCCTTAGCCAGACTAACCAGAGGATAAAGAGAGTGTATCCAAATTAACAAAATCAGAAATGAAAAGGGAGACATAACAACAGAATCAGACGAAATTCAATAAAATCATCAGATCCTACTACAAAAGTCTATATTCAACAAAGCTTGAAAATCTGGAGGAAATGGACAATTTCCTAGACAGATACCAGGTACTAAAGTTAAATTAGGTACAGATAAACCATTTAAACAACCCCATAACTCCTAAACATATAGAAGCAGTTAATGAAGTCTCCCAACCAAAAAGAGCCCAGGTCTAGATGGATTCAGTGCAGAATTCTACCACACCTCATACCAATATTATCCAAACTATTCCACAAAATTCAAACAGATGGAGCACTACCGAATTCCTTCTATGAAGCCACAATTACTCTTATACCTAAACCACACAAAGACCCAACAAAGAAAGAGAACTTCAGACCAATTTCCCTTATGAACATCGACGCAAAAATACTCAACAAAATTCGTGCAAACCGAATCCAAGAGCACATCAAAACAATCATCCACATGATCATGATGATCAAGTAGGCTTCATCCCAGGCATGCAGGGATGGTTTAATATATGGAAAACCATCAACATCACCCACTATATAAACAAACTGAAAGATAAAAACCACATGATCATTTCATTAGATGCTGAGAAAGCATTTGACAAAATTCAACACCCCTTCATGATAAAGTCCTAGAAAGAACAGGAATTCAATGCCCATACTTAAACCTAGTAAAAGCCATATACAGCAGACCAGTAGCTAATATTAAACTAGATGGAGAGAAACTTAAAACAATCTCACCAAAATCAGGGATTAGACAACTCTGCCCACTCTCTATCTACTCAATGTAGTACTCTAAGTCCTAGCCAGAGCAATCAGACAACAAAAGGAGATCAAAGAGATAAGTATTGGAAAGGAAGTCAAATATCACTTTTTGAAGATGATATGACAGTATATTTAAGTGATCCCAAAAGTTACACCAGAGAACTACTAAAGCTGATAAACAACTTCAGCAAAGTGGCTGGGTATAAATTTAACTCAAATAAATCAGTAGCCTTCCTCTACACAAAAGAGAAACAAGCCGAAAAAGAAATTAAGGAAATGACACCCATCAAAATAGTCCCAAATGATATGAAATAATCTGGTGTGACTTTAACCAAATAAGTGAAAGATCTGTATGATAAGAACTTCAAGTCTCTGAGGAAAGAAATTGAAGAAGATCTCAGGAGATGGAAAGATCTTCTTTGCTCCTGGATTGGGAGGATTAATAAAAATGGACATTTTACCAAAAGCAATCTACAGATTCAATACAATCCCCATCAAAATTCCAGTCGAATTATTCATAGAGTTAGACAAAACAATTTGAAAATTCATCTGGAATAACAAAAAACCCAGGATAGCTAAAACTATACTCAACAATAAGGACTTCCAGGGGAATCACCATCCCTGAATTCAATCAATATTACAGAGCAATAGTGATAAAAACTGTATAGTATTGGTAGAGAGAGAGGCAGATAGACAATTGGAATAGAATTGAAGACCCAGAAATGAACCCACACACCTATGGTCACTTCATTTTTGATAAAGGAGCCAAAACCTTCCAACGGAAAAAAATATAGCCTTTTCAACAAATGGTGCTGGTTCAACTGGAGGTCAGCATATGGAAGAATGGAGATTGATCCATTCTTATCACTCTGTACAAAGCTTAAGTCCAAATGGATCAAGGACCTCCAGATCAAACCAGATACAGTCAAAGTAATAGAAGAAAAAGATGGGAAGAATCTCGAACACAAGGGCACTGGAGAAAATTTCCTGTACAAAACACCAATGGCTTATGCTCTAAGATAATGAATCGACAAATGGGATCTCATAAAACTACAAGGCTTCTGTAAGGCAAAGGACTCTGTTCTTAGGACAAAACAGCAACCAACAGATTCAGAAAACATCTTTACCAATCCTTCAACTGATATAGGGCTCATATCCAAAATATATATGGAACTCATGAAGTTGGACTGCAGGTAGACAAATAATTCTATTAAAAATGGGGTTCTGAGCTAAACAAAGAATTTGCAGGTGAGTATTGTTGAATGGCTGAGAAACACCTAAAGAAATGTTCAACATCTGTAGTCATAAGGGAAATGCATATCAAAACAACCTTGAGATTCCACCTCACACCAGTCAGGATGGCTAAGATCAAAAACTCCAGTAACAGCAGATGCTGGCGAGGATGTGGAGAAAGTGGAACACTCCTCCATTGTTGGTGGGATTGCAGACCAGTACAACCATTCTGGAAATCAGGCTGCAGGTTCTTCAGAAAATTTGACATTGAACTACCTGAGGACCCAGCTATATCTCTCTTGAGCATATACCCAAAAGATGCCCCAACATATAACAAAGACACATGCTCCACTATTATTTATAATAGCCAGAAGCTGGAAAGAACCCAAATGCCCTTCAACAGCGGAATGGATAAGAAAATGTGGTACAACTACACAATGGAATACTACTCAGCTATCAAAACCAGTGACTTTATGAAACTCATAGGCAAATGAATGGAACTGGAAAATATCACCCTGAGTGAGGTAATCCAATCACAGAATAACACATATGGTATGTACTCATTGATAAGTAGATATTAGCCCAAATGCTCAAATTACCCTAGATGTACAGAACTCATGAAACTCAACAAGGATGACAAAAATGCAGATGCTTCACTCCTTCCTTAAAGGATGAACAAGAAAACCCTTGGGAGGGGATAGGGAAGCAAAGTTTAGAACAGAGGCTGAAGGAACACCCATTCAGAGCCAGCCCCACATGTGGCCCATACATATACAGCCAACAAACTAGATAAGAAAAATGAAACAAAGAAGTGCAGGCTGACAGGACCCGGGTGTATATCTCTCCTGAGAGAGACAGTCAGAATACAGCAAATACATAGGCAAATGCCAGCAGCTGACCACTGAACTGAGAACGCAACCACCATTGAAGGAATCTTAGAAAGGACTGAAAGAGCTTGAAGGGTCTTGAGACCCCATATGAATAACAATGTCAACCAACCAGAGTTTCTAGGGATAAGCCACTACCCAAAGACTATACATGGACTGACCCTGGGCTCCAACCTCATAGGTAGAAATAAATAGCCTAGTAAGAGCACCAGTAGAGGGGAATCCCTTGGTCCTGCCAAGACTGAACCCCCAGTGAACAGGATTGTTGGGGGGAGGGTGGTAATGGGGGAGGATATGGAGAGGAACACCCAGATAGAAGGGGAAGGTGAGGGTTTTGGGTATGTTGGCCTGGAAACCGGGAAAGGGAATAACAATTGTAATGTAATAAGAAATACCCAACTTAATAAAGGTGCAGAAAATAAATTATGGATTGTATGTTTAAGACACTTAATGTAAAATTGTACACCATCATTGGAAATATAAGCAGTAAGTTTAACACTGAATGTTATATTAAATAACCTAACATAGATTTATTTTTGATATCTCAGTGTTTCTTTAATTTTTTGAATTCTTTGTATATTTAAGCTTTATTCTTTACATTTTTCCAAGCTATAAAATCATAAATGCTTACAATGCAAAATATTAGCTCTCCTGGTATTTTGTTAAACTGTACATTTGAAAAAAGTCTATATTTTTTCATGGAAACTTCAAATGGTACCTTATACCATTGATTAATAAGGTCTTCATAATCTGTTGAGTTAGTGACTATAGTAAATGATATTCTACACAGATTTCTTATACTGATCAATGAACTAATGCAACTGAATTTCAGCATTATATTTTGTTTTTGACAATGAATCATTGTATGCTGTCAAGGCAATATTGTATCCTCAGCTTCCAAAATGCTGGGATTATAGGTATGAGTCATGACTTCCATTTTAGCAATACCTTTTTAAAAATTTATGTTGAAATTTTTGTTGATTTTTCTCTTTTCTATAGTTATGAGAAAGAAATAAAACCTCGAACTTGGAAAATTCTATATAAGAGGATAAATCTTAAAAGACAAATAGTATCTTAAAATGTTCTCTATTGTTATAAATTACTATTAATTTATAATCTTTAAGATAAAATACCCAAAATAATAACATATGAAGAGTTTTTATAAATTGTAAATATATTCTCTTTTCTTATATATGGAATTATGACTTTATTTTAAACCAAAGCATTCAAATAACACAAAAATATCATCGACTGTATTAAAAGACTTTTCAGCCAGTGATCCACTGCTACATATTTCTTTATATGGAATAGCTTATAATATTAATCAAAAACATATTTATAAATTACTGGTTAAATTAATTTGTATCTTTATAGGATATTATGTATGAAAGAGATTAAAATTTCAGCAAACCCTGTATTTTCTGTCCTTGACATTGAAATTTTCAGCCTCCAAAATTGGGCAGTAAAATATGTTATTTATAGATATTGAAATCAAAGAGATTTCTATGTCATGCTAAATGTGCTAATACTGTATAATCTTAATTATAATACCATTCTTAGACTGAATCTAAAAAATATGCTCCTGAATTTAAAAACATAGATTTATATTAGAAAGACATGCCCAATTACCAAGAAAACATATCACTGTGGAATTATTTTAAAGGGAATTTGTTCAAGAATACACTGAAACTATTGAACATTAACTAAAAAATCTGAAAATAGTATATATCGAGCTGAACAAATCACATATTATATTTGCTGCTAATGTCTTGACATACACCCTGCTAACTTTAAGATAATTACTTACCATTTGTCTGATGGCTGATTCTTCTCAGAAAGTGTACAGTCTCTGTAACCTACCTATATTTCTCACTTTTCTACTACTGCAACAAAACATCATTGTAAATTCAGGTTATATAACAAAGTATTTATTGAAAATTAAAATTCCATATAAGTATTACAAATTAGAGCAGTACTTTGTATTGTTGGAAATTCAGTAAACAAGTACAGTTTTCATAGTTGTCTTAAAGAAGATTGTTCTTTTTTGTTTCTTTTCTTTTACTTTTTTTAGGCTTGGCTTTACATTTCTTTATAAATTTCATTAAGAAAATCTTTGAATGCTCTAATGAACATGTAAATTAGACAAGTCACTATCTGACTTAGTGGTTTAATTAGCAATATAATGAAAGTTAAAATAAATAAAATTATGAATTCTCTATTAAAATTCAGTTTGGTATTAATACTTGAGAGGTAATTTCCCCATTACTCAAAAAGAATAGGGAAATAGTTATGTATTCCCATTTAATTGCAAACATAAGGCAGATCCAGCTCACAAGAATAAGGGAAAAACCTTATACCTAAATTAAATAACTTAATTATCATTATGGCAGAAATTATACTAAAATTTCCAATAGGACTTTCTTTGACTGCTGTTTAAATATACAGGTTATAGTTTTGCCAGAATATAAATATATACAAAGGAAGCCCTATTAATAGATAATATCATTTAAAAATCACTGATTTAGAAAAATTCTTTTATGAAATATTTTCCTTAATGTATATTTTTTGTGTTTGTACTAAAATAGAGTAGAATTCTTAAATTTCAATTTTTTATACTTGTCTATAACATCTTGAAATCATTTGTGAATCTTTAATGGAGTTGCTTTAAATAAAACAAAATACAACTATCAACATACAAATAAAGAAATGTATATGAATTGATGTGATGTTTCAGTAGTTCTTCCTAAGCATTTTTTAGAATTCTTTTCCTTTTCCAAATAATGTGTAGTTAACATTATATCATTGTTATTGTCCTATTGCTGGGAAGACACACGACGACCAAAACAGCTCTTATATATATAAGCATTTAATTGGGGTCTTCTTTATAATTTCAGATGGTTATTCCATTACCATCATGCTGAGGGACATAGCAGCTAACAGAGAGACGGTAACTATGATATCTTAAGCTTACACATCACCTGCAAAAGGAAAGAAATTCTAAGAAAAATGGTTAGGTAGAACTTCCAAAACCTTTTTTTTACAAGGAGAATGTAGAAGTTCAAGGGTTTATCTTAATCATGTGAAATTTTTTTGAAGTGGTAATATTATTTCAAACGTATTAATCATTAAAAACGTTGAATAGTCACAAAAGTATATATTTTTAACAATGAACTTGTTTGCTTCAGAAGAGAAACAGATTCTTAAAATAAACAGATGAAAATATTAAACACTAGTTATAAATAAACAACAGTAAATCTGCATATGATCACAATTAAACTTGGATAAAATGCATGCTGAGCAAGAAAGTGGAAAATAAAAGAAGTAATGTTGAAAATGCAAATGGTTAGCTACACTAAAAGCTGATTTGCACGTTATCTTTCAAGAATTACCCATAGAATTGCTAAATGATTCATGAAGTCCTTGTCTACTTATGTTTAAAAGGTACTCAACAACATCTTTCAATTGATAGTGGAGCTGAAAGTTACAACAACATTATTCTTAATTGTTAATAGTTTAAGTAGCATTGGATCAAATACTGATATCTGGATAAATAAGGTGTTGTGTGCTGTAGTGTAACTTTATTCTGGATTAGACATGACCTTTACTGTCTTGGAGGAGGACGTTTCAAAGCTATTGGCAGGAGGTTCTCGATGTTAGGACTATTGATATTCTCTCATGATAACTTGGAGTCTTATAAGTCTTCTGTTATATTCTCTACAGTCTTCTGGATCTTCTAGAGTATATAGCAATTTACTGGAAGATGAGATATTTTCAGTGAGTCAAATTTATTCAGTTGTCCATGTTGATATGTATACATGTTACTGATATAGCTCATGAGGTTAAATAATTCATGCTCCTTTTAGTAACCTAAATAAACTCATTACTTTACCCAGTTGAACTTGAATTTGTTATTTGAACTGTTGGTATCCTCTCCATCAAGTAGTCATTTCTTCACTTGTCTCTAGGGAAAAAAAATCATACTGTATATGATTTTACGATGCAGCATTGCTTGGTTTAAAAAAGAACTGAGATCTTAACTCATGCTAACATATTATTGAACAATAAAAACATGCCATAAAGAATCTAGTAACAAAAGAGAATATACTTTAGAATTCCATTCATTTCAAACTAACAATAGATAAAAAAAAGAGGTACAGATAATTTTCTAAATCAAAGAGGACATAGAAGTTGAATGGTTTACTTCAATCATGTGAGATTTCTTTTTGAAAATGTTTCAGATATATAAATCATTAAAAATCCCAAATGTTCACAAAAGCAGATATTTTGAATTATTTACTTGTAATGGGTCTATTGAATTGTTTATGTGTTCTATACTATGATACTTGTTAAAATTTCTAAATTATCTACCTTGTAAACATATGTAAAAGTAATGTTACACACACTTTTATAAGTAATACAGAGGCTGAACGGATTGTATTTATGGATTTAGAAATTGACATGCATATACACTCATGCATATAACAAAAATAAAAGAAAAAAGAGTCCATTACTATGCATGAAAGCAAGGACAGGGCTTCAAGTGTCTTTCGAGGAAAGAAACTGAAGGGAAAATTATGTAATTAGCATAAAAATCCCAAAATTACGTTGATTAAAAATACATGTAAATCAAAAGAATACATTGAAAATGAGAGGACTGATGATGTACCTGTTAATATAGGGCTTACCTATCATACACAGAATTTTGTATTTGGATACCAGTACCTCATAAAAGTGAAGAGGAAACTCATTCATGTTTAATGGTGGTAACAACATGAAAGAGAGTGTGGAGGCAGAAGGATTATGAACCTGTTATATTTCATTCTCTGTTATGTTTAAAGTTACTCTGGGGTATCAGAAAATTTGTCTCAAAAGTTAACAGTCATTGATAAGATTCCAAAACCTAACGATACAATATAAAAACCTATAAGGGAAAACATTCAATAATTATGTTAATTGGAAATATCTAAAAATGATTACTAGTAGTCACTAATTTCTTACAAAATGTTTGTAAAAATTAATATTAATAACTTTTCTATAAACCAGTTTTCTATGAAAAATTAAAATTTAGAAAATATTCTAGATAAGTAAGTTGGAGGATATTATCAAAATCGGAAAGGGACAGCACAAAACAATATAGGGTCAATTTCATTTGTAACATTCAAAATTCCTAATTAAAAAAAGCTAACTGAAAATTAAAAAAAAATAAATCATATTTTAATAGTTTTGTGCTACAAATAGTACTATGCTTATTATCACAGTTAAATGAATATGAAAGTTTATAATTAGTTATGAGATAAATTAATATACATTAGAAACTTAAATGCATTCTGAAAAGATTTTCATTTAGTGTGGACTTGAATCATTTTAGTGAGAAATATCATGTTAAATACATTCTATATAGGCTTGAGAAGATCATCAGTGTGTCTGCTTTTCTACAGACTTCACAGTCTGAAGGCCTCACAGGAGGTCTGCTACAGCAAGGGCAACACAGGTAAGGGAACCTCCAAAATAATCACAGCAGCTGGGAACCCAGAGAAGCCCATCAGACATAGGACCTACCCCCACTCCTACCTCCTGCACAAACTCCACTTACTTTCCAGCCTGCACTTTTCCCCTGGGGAAGACCATCAGCATATATGCTCCACTAATGAACCAGTACTCTCAAAGACTCCCAGGAGGTCTGTTACAGCTAGGACCACAAGCCTCCCAGGAGACCTGCTGCAACACAGGGACAAGGGGGCAGTCTCCAGACAGAGACACCCAGTCCAGTTAACAGAAAATATAACCAGAGAGCAAGAGGCAAGGGCAAGACAATAAGCAACAGAAGCCAATGTACTCTGGCTCCAGCACAATCCAGCTAACAGGGCAAGCTCTGTATAAACCAGAACACATGAAAAACAGGATGCTAAACTAAAATCATAATAGAGTACTTTTATAAAAAAAATAACTCACTGAACGAAATATAGAAAAACACAAGTAAACAGGTAGAAACCCTAAAAGAGGAAACACAATCAAATATATGCAGGAATTGAAAATAAAAAACAGTCCAAGATCTAAAAATGGAAGTATGAACAATAAAGACAACATGAATGCGGGAACTTGGGAAATATACCTAGGAAAATGGTTAGGAATTACTGCTGCAATCATCAAAAACAAAATAAAAGAGACAGAAGAGTCTCAAGCATAGAAGATACCTTAGAAGATATTGACACAATGGTCAGATAAAATTCAAATAGGAAAATAACCTAACCCAAAAAGTACAGGAAATCCATGACATAATGAAAAGGCCAAACCTAAGAATAATAGGAATAGAAGAGAATGAAGATTTCCTGCTCAAAGGACCTGAAAATCATAAAATTGTAGGAGTGAACTTCAACGACCTAAAGAAAGAGATGACCATAGATATACAAAAAGCCTATTTTCTGGTCTGGCCTCAATGAGAGAAGATGTCCCTAAACCTTCAGAGACTTGAGACCCCAGGGAATGGGGAGGTCTGGCGGGGGTATAATGAGTATGCAAGTATGAGGACATCCTCTTGGAGACAAGGGAGGAGGAATGTGATGAGAAACTGTCAGAGGACAGAAAGGGAAGGGGATTATGACTGTCCTGTAAAAAATGATGAAAGATAGTAAAAAATTAGATCATGATTTTTGAGCAGATGGGGCAGTACTGAGCATCATTTTTCATCTTTGGGATGTCATTGGACAGTTGTCTCAGCACCTAATAGAGCATACCTCAAATACAGGGGATTGAAGCTCTTATCCTTGTTCTCATGTTAAGGGGTGAACAACCACTTGTAACTCTAGCTCCAGGAGCATTCAATGCCTCTAGCTTCTAAGGGAACCTGAACTCATATGCACATGCTCACAGAGACATACACAAAAATTAAAGAATAAAAATACAAAGAACTTGAGCTAAGTTCAAGATAGAAGACTTTCCTGCTCTTGATTGTACAAGGTTGCTGTCTTATAGCTACTGCTGCAGTTTCTTCCACTCCATGATATCTTTGTATTATATGGAGTTGGGACTCAGAATCTCATGCTATTTTTTTTTTTTGGCTATGTTCAAAAAGATATTCGAAGAGTAACAACTTGACTATCAGACTATTGAAAAACCTACAAAATTAAAATTTCCTCAAGAATTCAGTGTCAGCTGAGGGAAAGCTAAATCTCAGAAACAAAATAAATTCTATAAAATAGAGATTTCATTTTAGTATCTTTTATAAGTTTGGAGAAAATATTTTATTTATTGTCCTGACAAAAAAGCCCTTTTAGAATAAGAATAATATTTGATATTCCAATTAGGAAACATACATTTTTGATGTATAAACAAAATGTTTGCACTAAATGTAATAGAAAAGTACTTAATTTAAATTTACAGTGATAGAACTACGCATTTTTTTTTATCTATGACAATTATAGTGCAGAGGGCTTTAAAGAGGATTTTTAATGGTTGAATATGTAGATACTTTTAAACTTTCTTTGGTTTTTTTTTTTAAACATTCTGTGAACATTTAAATACTAAGTATGGCAGCATTTTAAGTGAAAAAATTAGATTCATGGTAGAGAAAAGGTCTGTTACGTTTTGAACAATGATCATAATTTACATAACCAGATGTCAATTGAACTCCAATTTTTAATTGCAGGTCTGGCCTTAGGCATTCTAGAAGGAGATTTTACTTCAAGTTCAAAGGCTATGAGCCCACTCTATTATTTCTAATGTGGCTATTGAGCATGCTACAACTCCTTTAATCTAAGATCCCATATAATTATCTATTTTATTTTATTTATTCTTTTTTTTTAACTTGAGTATTTCTTATGTACATTTAAAATCATTCCCTTTCCGGTTTCAGGCAAACATCCCCTTCCTCCCCCCCTTCCTTATGGGTGTTCCCTCCCCACCCTCCCCCCACATTGCTTTCCCCCGACAGTCTAGTTCACTGGGGTTCAGTCCTTAGCAGGACCCAGGACTTCCCTTCCACTGGTGATCTTACTAGGATATTCATTGCTACCTATGAGGTCAGAGTCCAGGGTCAGTCCATGTATAGTCTTTAGGTAGTGGCTTAGTCCCTGGAAGCTCTGGTTGCTTGGCATTGTTGTACATATGGGGTCTCGAGCCCCTTCAAGCTCTTCCAGTTCTTTCTCTGATTCCTTCAACAGGGGTCCCGTTCTCAGTTCAGTGGTTTGCTGCTGGCATTCGCCTCTGTATTTGCTGTATTCTGGCTGTGTCTCTCAGGATCGATCTATGTCCGGCTCCTGTCGGTCTGCACTTCTTTGCTTCATCCATCTTGTCTAATTGGGTGGCTGTATATGTATGGGCCACATGTGGAGCAGGCTCTGAATGGGTGTTCCTTCAGTCTCTGTTTTAATCTTTGCCTCTCTCTTCCCTGCCAAGGGTATTCTTGTTCCCCTTTTATAGAAGGAGTGAAGCCTTCACATTTTGATCATCCGGTCTTGAGTTTCATTTGTTCTAGCAACTAGGTAATTCAAGCATTTGGGCTAATAGCCACTTATCAGTGAGTACATACCATGTATGTCTTTCTGTGATTGGGTTAGCTCACTCAGGATGATATTTTCCAGTTCAATCATTTGCCTCACAATTTCATAAACTTGTTGTTTTTGATAGCTGAGTAATATTCCATTGTGTAGATGTACCACATTTTCTGTATCCATTCCTCTGTTGAAGGGCATCTTGGTTCTTTCCAGCTTCTGGCATTATAAATAAGGCTGCGATGAACATAGTGGACCGTGTCTTTTTTTATATGTTAGGGCATCTTTTTGGTATATGCCCAAGAGGTATAGCTGGATCCTCAGGCAGTTCAATGTCCAATTTTCTGAGAAACCTCCAGACTGATTTCCAGAATGGTTGTACCAGTCTGCAACCCCACCAACAATGGAGGAGTGTTCCTCTTTCTCCGCATCCTCGCCAGCATTTGCTGTCACCTGAGTTTTTGATCTTAGCCATTCTCACTGGTGTGAGGTGAAATCTCAGGGTTGTTTTGATTTGCATTTCCCTGATGACTAAAAAAGTTGAACATTTCTTTAGGTGTTTCTCAGCCATTCGGCATTCCTCAGCTGTGAATTCTTTGTTTAGCTCTGAACCCCATTTTTTAATAGGGTTGTTGTCTCCCCTCTTGGTCTAACTTTTTGAGTTCTTTGTATATTTTGGATATAAGGCCTCTATCTGTTGTAGGATTGGTAAAGATCTTTTCCCAATCTGTTGGTTGCCGTTTGTCCTGACCACAGTGTCCTTTGCCTTACAGAAGCTTTGTAGTTTTATGAGATCCCATTTGTCAATTCTTGATCTTAGAGCATAAGCCATGGGTGTTTTGTTCAGGAAATTTTTCCAGTGCCCATGTGTTCCAGATGCTTCCTAGTTTTTCTTCTATTAGTTTGAGTGTGTCTGGTTTGATGTGGAGGTCCTTGATCCACTTGGACTTAAGCTTTGTACAGGGTGATAAGCATGGATCGATCTGCATTCTTCTACATGTTGGACCTCCAGTTGAACCAAGCACATTTGCTGAAAATGCTATCTTTTTCCATTGGATGGTTTGGGCTCCTTTGTCAAAAATCAAGTGACCATAGGTGTGTGGGTTCATTTCTGGGTCTTCAATTCTATTCCATTGGTCTATCTGTCTGTCTGTGTACCAATACCATGCAGTTTTTATCACTATTGCTCTGTAATCCTGCTTGAGTTCAGGGATAGTGTTTCCCCCTGAAGTCTTTTTATTGTTGAGGATAGTTTTAGCTATCCTGGGTTTTTAGTTATTCCAGATGAATTTTCAGATTGTGCTGTCTAACTCTTTGAAGAATTGGATTAGTATTTTGATGGGATTGCATTGAATCTGTAGATCGCTTTTTTGGTAAAAATGGCCATTTTTACTATATTAATCCTGCCAATCCATGAGCATGGGGATCTTTCATCTTCTGAGGTCTTCTTCAATTTCTTTCTTCAGAGTCTTGAAGTTCTTGTTGTACAAAATCTTTTACTTGCTTGTTAAAAGTCACACCGAGGTACTTTATATTATTTGGGTCTATTATGAAGGGTGTCATTTCCTAATTTCTTTGTCGGCTTGTTTCTCTTTGGTATAGAGGAAGGCTACTGATTTATTTGAGATAATTTTATACCCAGCCACTTTGCTGAAGTTGTTTATCAGTTTTAGTAGTTCTCTGGTGGAACTTTTGGGATCACTTAAATATACTATCATATCATCTGCAAATAGTGATATTTTTGACTTCTTCTTTTCGATCTGTATCCCTTGACCCCCTTTGTTGTCTGAGTGCTCTGGCTAGAACTTCAAGAACTATATTGAATAAGTAGGGAGAGAGTGGGCAGCCTTGTCTAGTCCCTGATTTTAGTGGGATTGCTTCAAGTTTCTCTCCATTTAGTTTAATGTTAGCCACTGGTTTGCTTTATATGGCTTTTACTATGTTTAGGTATGGGCCTTGGATTCCTATTCTTTCCAGGACGTTTATCATGAAGGGGTGTTGAATTTTGTCAAATGCTTTCTCAGCATCTAATGAAATGATCATGTGGTTTTGTTCTTTCAGTTTGTTTATATAATGGATCACGTTGATGGTTTTCCGTATATGAAACCATCCCTGCATGCCTGGGATGAAGCCTACTTGATCATGGTGGATGATTGTTTTGATGTGCTCTTGGATTCGGTTTGCCAGAATTTTGTTGAGTATTTTTGCGTCGATGTTCATAAGGGAAATTGGTCTGAAGTTCTCTTTCTTTGTTGGGTCTTTGTGTGGTTTAGGTATAAGAGTAATTATGGCTTCATAGAAGGACTTCGGTAGTGCTCCATCTGTTTCAATTTTGTGGAATAGTTTGAATAATATTGGTATGAGGTCTTCTATGAAGGTCTGATAGAATTCTGCACTAAACCCGTCTGGACCTGGGCTCTTTTTGGTTGGGAGACCTTTAATGACTGCTTCTATTTCCTTAGGAGTTATGTGGTTGTTTAACTGGTTTATCTGTTCCTGATTTAACTTCGGTACCTGGTATCTGTCTAGGAAATTGTCCATTTCCTGCAGATTTTCAAGTTTTGTTGAGTATAGGCTTTTATAGTAAGATCTGATGATTTTTTGAATTTCCTCTGAATCTGTAGTTATGTCTCCCTTTTCATTTCTGATTTTGTTAATTTGGACACACTCTCTGTGTCCTCTTGTTAGTCTGGCTAAGGGTTTATCTATCTTGTTGATTTTCTCAAAGAACCAACTTTTGGTTCTGTTGATTCTTTCTATGGTCCTTTTTGTTTCTACTTGGTTGATTTCAGCTCTGAGTTTGATTATTTCCTGCCTTCTACTCCTCCTGGGTGTATTTGCTTCTTTTTGTTCTAGAGCTTTTATGTGTGCTGTCAAGCTGCTGACATATGCTCTTTCCTGTTTCTTTCTGCAGGCACTCAGCTTATGAGTTTTCCTCTAGCACAGCTTTCATTGTGTCCCATAAGTTTGGGTATGTTGTACCTTCATTTTCATTAAATTCTAAAAAGTTTTTAATTTATTTTTTATTTCTTCCTTGACCAGGTTATCATTGAGTAGAGAGCATTGTTCAATTTCACGTATATGTGGGCATTCTTCCCTTATTGTTATGAAGACCAGCTTTTTAGCCGTGGTGTCCGATAGCACGTTTATGGGATTATTTCTATCTTTCTGTACCTGTTGAGGCCTGTTTTTGACCAATTATATGGTCAATTTTGGAGAAAGTACCATGAGGAGCTGAGAAGAAGGTATATCCTTTTGCATTAGGGTAGACCGTTCTATAAATATCCGTTAAGTCCATTTGGCTCATGACTTCTCTTAGTCTGTCTACGTCTCTGTTTAATTTCTGTTTCCATGATCTGTCCATTGATGAGAGTGGGGTGTTGAAGTCTCCTACTATTATTGTGTGAGGTGCAATATGTGTTTTGAGCTTTAGTAAGGTTTCTTTTACGTATGTAGGTGCCCTTGTATTTGGGGCATAGATATTTAGGATTGAGAGTTCATCTTGGTGGATTTTTCCTTTGATAAATATAAAGTGTCCTTCCTTATCTTTTTTGATGACTTTTAGTTGAAAATTGACTTTATTTGATATTAGAATGGCTACTCCAGCTTGCTTCTTCCGACCATTTGCCTGGAAAGTTGTTTTCCAGCCTTTCACTCTGAGGTAGTGTCTGTCTTTGTCTCTGAGGTGTGTTTCCTGTAGGCAGCAGAATGCAGGGTCCTCGTTGCGTATCCAGTTTGTTAATCTATGTCTTTTTATTTGGGAGTTGAGGCCATTGATGTTGAGAGATATTAAGGAATAGTGATTATTGCTTCCTGTTATATTCATACTTGGATGTGTTATGTTTGTGTGCTTTTCTTCTCTTTGTTTTGTTGCCAAGACGATTAGTTTCTTGCCTCTTCTTGGGTATAGCTTGCCTCCTTATGTTGGGCTTTTACCATTTATTATCCTTTTTGTAGTGCTGGATTGTAGAAAGATATGTGTAAATTTGGTTTTGTCATGGAATATCTTGGTTTCTCCATCTATGTTAATTGAGAGTTTTGCAGGATGCAGTAACCTGGGCTGGCATTTGTGTTCTCTTAGGGTCTGTATGACATCAGTCCAGGATCTTCTGGCCTTCATAGTTTCTGGCGAAATGTCTGGTGTGATTCTGATAGGTCTGTCTTTATATGTTACTTGACCTTTTTCCCTTACTGCTTTTAATATTCTTTCTTTATTTTGTGTGTTTGGTGTTTTGACTATTATGTGACCGGAGGTGTTTCTTTTCTGGTCCAATCTATTTGGAGTTCTGTAGGCTTCTTGTATGCCTATGGGTATCTCTTTTTTTAGGTTAGGGAAGTTTTCTTCTATGATTTTGTTGAAGATATTTACTGGTCCTTTGAGCTGAGAGTCTTCACTCTCTTCTATACCTATTATCCTTAGGTTTGATCTTCTCATTGAGTCCTGGATTTCCTGTATGTTTTGGACCAGTAGCTTTTTCCGCTTTACATTATCTTTGACAGTTGAGTCAATGATTTCTACGAATCTTCTGCTCCTGAGATTCTCTCTTCTTCCATCTCTTTTGTATTCTGTTGGTGAAGCTTGTATCTACAGATCCTTGTCTCTTCTTTTGGTTTTCTATATCCATGGTTGTTTCCATGTGTTCTTTCTTGATTGCTTCTATTTCCATTTTTAATTCCTTCAACTGTTTGATTGTGTTTTCCTGGAATTCTTTCAGGGATTTTTGTGACTCCTCTCTATGGGCTTCTACTTGTTTATTTATGTTTTCCTGGAATTCTTTTAGGGATTTTTGTGACTCCTCTCTATGGGCTTCTACTTGTTTATTTATATTTTCCTGGAATTCTTTTAGGAATTTTTGTGATTCCTCTCTGTAGGCTTCTACTTGTTTATTTATGTTTTCCTGTGTTTCTCTAAGGGAGTTCTTCATGTCTTTCTTGAAGTCCTCCAACATCATGATCAAATATGATTTTGAAACTAGATCTTGCTTTTCTGGTGTGTTTGGATATTCCGTGTTTGCTTTGGTGTGAGAATTGGGCTCTGATGTTTCCATGTGTTCTTTCTTGATTGCTTCTATTTCCATTTTTAATTCCTTCAACTGTTTGATTGTGTTTTCCTGGAATTCTTTCAGGGATTTTTGCGATTCCTCTCTGTAGGCTTCTACTTGTTCTCTAAGGGAGTTCTTCACGTCTTTCTTGAAGTCCTCCAGCATCATGATCAAATCTGATTTTGAAACTAGATCTTGCTTTTCTGGTGTGTTTGGATATTCCATGTTTGTTTTGATGGGAGAATTGGGCTCCGATGGTGCCATGTAGTCTTGGTTTCTGTTGCTTGGGTTCCTGCGCTTGCCTCTCGCCATCAAATTATCTCTAGTGTTACTTTGTTCTGCTATTTCTGACAGTGGCTAAACTGTCCCATAGGCCTGTGTGTCAGGAGTGCTGTAGACCTGTTTTCCTCTCTTTCAGTCAGTTATGGGACAGAGTGTTCTGCTTTCCGTGTAGTTTTCCTTTCAGGTCTTCAGCTGTTCCTGTGGACCTGTGCCTTGAGTTCACCAGGCAGGTCACTTGCAGCAGAAAAGTTGGTCTTACCTGTGGTCCTGAGGCTCAAGCTCAGCTCTCGGGTTCTGCCCCACGGCTCTCAGCGTGGCAGCAACCAGGAAGATCTGAGCCGCCTCTTCCGAGCCTCCGTGCACCAGGGTTCCAGATGGCCTCCGTGTTTTCCCTCTGGAATCAGCAATGTGTGCAGAGAGCAGTCTCTTCTGGTTTCGCAGGCGTGTCTGCCTCTCTGAAGGTTTAGCTCTCCCTCCCACGGGATTTGGGTGCAGAGAACTGTTTATCCGGTCTGTTTCCTTCAGGTTCCGGCGGTGTCTCAGGCAGGGCCCTCCCCCACAGGAACCCAGAGGCCTTGTACAGTTTCCTCTTGGGTCAGGGATGTGGGCAGGGATGGGCAGTGTTGGTGGTCTCTTCCGCTCTGCAGCCGCAGGAGTGCCCACCTGACCAGGCGGTAAGGTATCTCTCCCACGGGTTCACTTTCTTTGGTTTTATGAGTAAACTTCAAAGATCTTATAAATATCATCACTTAAATATCCCCAGATTTTATTAAATAAATACACTATCTGTGTGTGCACTTTCTATTTGTGTTCTATGTGCATCAAGAAAACTATGTGCAACAAAGGAGCATTGGGAAAAATGATAGACTAAATTAAATATAAATGACTTATTTTTGGGAGCAGTTCTGAATGTTTAAGGAGATACCATCAAAAATGTAGACTTACATGTGAATAGAGAGCCCCATGTAGAAAATGGATACAACTCTGACTGGATTGAAATGCTTCTGAATAGCAGAAATTCACAACATTTATCCAAAATATAAATTATCTGCCTTGAACTTTTAGGGATTTAGTTTATAAGAAGTAAATGGTGGATTTTTTTCCTGTAATTAAATCAATGCAATAGACTGAGATTGAGTGACTGGTTAATTTAGGCAATTTAAGATATGTTGTTAGTTGTGGACAGTCACAAGTATCTGATCTGATCTGTGAACTCTAATCATTATTAAAGGATAAACCAGGCTCATCACTTATATATAAATATCTAGTAAAATGTTGTTAAATACTGAAAGTAAATTAAATTCTTTCTAAGAAGTTTTCAATAAACACAGACATGAATCCATAATGAGGACACTTTTTGAAAGGTATATTTAAAAGAATTTATACAACATGAAATTATAGTAGGTAGATACATAGCAATTTATATTTAAAATCAAACTAGACTTAATAATTGTAATATATATTATATTTGCCATCATTATTTTAGTCATTAGGTCTGTTTTTCGAAAACAGCAAACAATCAGAGAATGGTCATTTGAAGTTATTAAAGGGGGTAGAACTATGGTAATGTAAAACAGTTCAATATTACAAAAAGGACTCATTGATATGAATGGCTTAAAACAACAAATATACTTTATGAGACCCTTGGTTACAAAATTTCAATGTATTTTATGATGTAGAAAAAAAGTAGGTACTGTTTACAAATCTGTCATTCCAGTCAATAATTTAGTATTTGTGATAAGATCAATAAATTTATCAACATAAAGCTATATCAGATGTGTAAGAAGACTTGTCATTTAAGTGTAATGGGTTGCAAAGTAAAAGGATGGTACTTGTGTATCTTTCTTCTTAAACGTCATCTGAAAAATTTCATTCTATATCTATAGGAAATACATAAGTATCATTTTATTTTTCATATAATGTAACAATGAAAAATTAGAGAATCCTTTGATATGTAAAATATCAGAATGTGCAGACCGTCTATATACTTTTTATGAATTAATAAGATCTATCGTGGTTGGGAGACAAATGCAGACACATTTCATATATATGAATAAAACATTATAATTATTCTCACTCACCCTCTCTTATAATTCTTCCCATCGTTGTCAACCCGTACTTTCCAACATATGGATCACTTTGCCATATTCATATCTACTATGACTACTTAAAAAATACTACAGTGAAAATATATGAAAATGCAAATCTTATGACTGAAATACAGCCTAGAGAGTAAACCTTTATAACAGAAAATGAGTACCATATGCAATTTATATACTTTGGGATAGCATATATATATATATATATATATATATATATATATATATACATGTTTGAATGCTTGAGTGTTGCTATACCAGTTAATTAAAGAATGTTTACAAATAAAATAAAATAGACTGCTTTTTGCCATTAAGTGAAAAAGAGTCTATTGAGTTTGGGCTATAATCTAAACAATGCTTTCCTTCTGCAATTAAGTATAGAACTTCACCTCTCAACTTATATGTAAGTTACTACTTACAGATCACAGTAGATAAAACGGCTACCAACAGATTGGGAAATGATCTTTGTCAATCCTACATCCGATAGAGGGCTAATATACAATATACAAAGAACTCAAGAAGTTACACTCCAGAGTCAAATAACCCTATTACAAATGGGGTACAGAGCTAAACAAAGAATTCTCAACTGAGGAATATTGAATAACTGAGAAGTACCTAAAGAATTGTTCAACATCCTTAATCATCAGGGAAATGCAAATAAAAACAACCCTGAGATTCTACCTCATACCAGTCAGAATGGCTAAGATCAAAAACTTGGTGACACAGATACTGGCAATAATGTGGAGAAAGAGGAACAGTCTTCCATTGTTGGTGTGATTGCCAGCTGGTACAACCACTCTGGAAATCAGTCATGCAGTTTCTCAAAAAGTTGTACATAGTACTACCTTAGGACCCAGCTATACCAATCCTGGGCATATTTCCACACAATGCTTCAACATATAACAAGGACACATGCTCCCCTATGTTCATTGCTGCCTTACTTATAATAGCCAGAAGATGGAAAGAACCCACATGTCCTTCAACAGAGGAATGGATACAGAAAATATCGTACATTTATATAATGGAGTACTACTTACCTATTGAAAACAATGACTTTAGGAAATTCATAGGCAAATGGGTGGAGGTAGAAAATATCCTAAGTGAGGTAACCCAATCACAAAAAAAACACACATGGTATGCACTTACTTATAAGTGGATATTAACCCAAAAGCTTGGATTACCCAAAATACAATGCACTGACTGCTCCTAGCAGGTTCCTCTTGGGCCAGGATGTGAACAGAACTTGAGGTCTCCCTGGAGTTCTCAGGAATGTTCACACTCAGGAATGTTCACACTCAGGAATGTTCACACTTCAGAGAGTTCAGCTCTCTCCCCCAGAGGATTTGAGTACAGAGAGCTGTGGAACCGGATCAGCTCCCAAGGCAGACAAAAATAGGAAAGGTCCAGTTCCATACTGCTCCTGGGTTTGTGTGTCCTGAGGCCATCAGGCGGGTTGCTAGGAGCAGAAAGAAGAGTTGGCCTTACCTCTGTTCTCAGGTGTGTCAGTGTTCCTCGAAATTCACTGGTCTTTTTGGTGTCATGGCTGTTTTTAGTTTGCCCATGGCCCCGTGGATGATCCCAATCGAGACCATATAGACAGCAATAAGTGGACTTGATAAGTAATAAAATTAGGAAATAAAGAATAATGAGTTAACAAAGAAAACGACCCATTAGGGGAAAATTGTCATAGTTCCAAAGTATCCTCATCAAAATGTCTTACTATCTAGTGCTGGAGGGCAGCCAAGAGATATCACAAAATACTGTTTCAGTTCTCGATTATCTATTTTATTTATTTACCAAATGTTTCCTCCACACCATGTCATCATTCCTAGAGTTCTTTTCCACATCCTCTTTTCTCCATTGCCACTGAGAAGTTATCACTCTGGATATCCCCTTCCCTAGGGCATCAAGTCTCAAAATCTTTAGGCTCACTTTTTTCCACTTAGGCCATATAAGGCAGTACTCTGCTATGTATGTGCTGCGGACCTCAGAATTGCCAATTTATGATCTTTCAGTTTTTGGCTTAGTCTCTTGGTGCTCCCATGTGTCTGAATCAGTTGACACTGTTGGTATTCCTCTGGGGTTGCTATCTCCTCAGTTTCTTCAATCCTTCCTCTCCCATAGGTGTTGTGGACCTCAGTCCAATAATTTGCTGTATCTGTATCAGTCTTAGTCAGCTGTTGGTGGAGGAGTCTCTCAGAGGACAGCCATTATAGACTCCTGTCTGCAAACACAGCATAGCATCAGTAATAGTGCCAGGGTTTAGAGTCTGCCCATGGGATGATTCCCAAGTTGGGCTTCTCACTGGTCGCATCTTCATTTAGTCTTTGTGCATTTTTGTCCCTGCATTATTTGGGTTGAAAAATTTGAAGGAACACTGTCCAACTACTGGAGGCTGTCTCTTCAGGTTTCATTTCCCAACTGTTAGACATTTTGGCTAAGGTTATCCCAATTGAGTTCTGTGAGCCTGCAACATCCCAGATCTCAGGGAGTTTCTAGAGGTTCCCCTTACACGCCCATCCCTAGCAGCTGGATAGTTCCATTCATATTTCCTGGCTATTGGGCTACTTTCTGGGCCTCTATACCTGATCCTGCCCCCTCCCTTGTTTTCCCTCCCACTCCCATCTCAAGTCCCTCCTCTGCCCTCAAGGATTATTTTTTGTTCTACCTTCAAATGGGATTGAAGTATCCTAACAAAAGAATCAACTCATTGATATGAAGAAATATTCACTTGAGGATTCCTTCTGTTTAACTCTTATGGTTTGTGGGGTATATCATTGAAATTCTGTAATTTTCGACTAATATCCACTGATCAGTAAATGCATATCATGCATATCCTTTGGGATCTAGGTCACTTCAGTAAGGATGATATTTTCTAGTTCATTGATTTGCCCGGAAAATTCAGCTTGCCACTCTTTTAATAACTGAATAGTATTTTATATTGTAAAACAACCAAATATTTTGTATCCATTCTTTGGTTGAGGGATGTCTGAGATGCTCCCAGTTTCTGGCCATGAGGAATAAGTTTGCTATGAAATAGTGGAACATGTGTCCTTGTGGTATGGTTGAGCGTTTTCTAGTATATGCCCAGAAGCAGCATAGCTGGATCTTCAGGTAGAACTATTTCCATTTTTCTGATGAACCACAAGAATGATTTTGGGAATTGTTCTACTGGTTTGCAATCCCACCAGGTATGGAACAATATTCTACTTCCTCTATATCCTAAGCAGCATGTGATGTCACGTGTGTTTTTGAGCTTAACCATTTTGATTGTTGTACAGTGAAATCTCAGGGTCATTTTGTATTGGATTTCTCTGATGACTAGGTATGTTGGACATGTCTCCAAGTGCTTCATGGACTTTCAAGATTTCTCTGTTGAAAATTCTTTGTTCAATTTGGTACCTCAATTTTAACAGGGTTATTTGATTCTTTGTCATCTAAATTCTTGAGCTGTTTGTATATATTAAATATTAGCCCTCTACCTGATGTAGGTTTAGTGAAGATCTCTTCCTAGTCTACAGGTTGCATTTTTATACTACTGATATAATCCTTTCATCTGCCTTACAGAAACTTTTCAGTTTCAAGAGGTCCCCTTAGCAATTGTTGATCTTAGAGCCTGAGATATTGGTGTTCTATTTAAGGAATGTGCCTCGGTACCTAGGCTTTCCAAGACATTTCACACATTTTTTTCTTACTTGTTTTTTCTTGTATTTATTCGTTTATTTTCTTTATTTACATTTCATATGTTATCCTCTTTCCCAATTTCCTCTCAAGAAACCCCTATCTCAACCCCTCTGTTGCTGCTTATGTGAGGTTACTCACCACCCACCCAACAACCCCTTCCTGCCTCCCCAACGTGACATTACCTTACACTGGGTGACTGAGTCATGGCATGACCAAAGGGTTTTCCTCCCATTGATGTCCTACAAGGCCATCCTCTATTACATGTGTGGCTGGAGCCATGGAACTTTCCATGTGTATTGTTTTGTTGGTGGGTTGGTCCCTGAGGGATCTGATGGGTCTGGTTTGTTGATATTCTTGTTATCCCTATGAGGTTGCAAACCCCTTCAGCTCTTTCAGCCCTTTCTCTAACAAATCCATTGGAAACCCCTTTCTCAGTCCAATGGTTGACTGTGAGCATCTGCCTCTGTATCTGTCAGGCTCTGACAGCAAGAGACAGCTGTATCAGGCTTCTGTCAGCGTGCACTTCTTGGCATGTGCAACATTGTCTGGGTTTGGTGACTCTATGTGGGATGGGTCACTATGCATGACAGTCTCTAATGGCCTTTCCTTCAATATCTGCTCCACACTTTGTTTACATATTTCCTCCTGTTAGAATTCCCCATTCTAAGAAGGACTGAAGCGTCCACACTTTAGTCTTCCTTTTTCTTGAGCTTAAGGTGGTCTATGAGTTATATCTTGGGTATTCCAATATTCATTTAGCAGTGAGTGCATACCACTGATTGGGTTACCTCATTCAGGATGATATTTTCTAGTGCCATCCATTTGCCTATGAATTTCAAGAAGTCATTGTTTTTGATAGCTGAGTAGTATTCCATTGTGCAAATGTACCACATTTACTGTATCCAGTCCTCTGTTGGAAGACATCTGCATTCTTTCCACTTTCTGACTATTATACATAAGGCTACTCTGAACATAGTAGAGCATGTGTCCTTGTAATATCTTCGAGCATTTTTGGGTATATGCCCAGGAGTGATACAGCTGGGTCCTTTGGTAGTACTATGTCCAATTTTCTGAGGAACCATCAGACTGATTTCCAGAGTGGCTGAACAAGTTTGCAATCCAATCTACAATTGAGCAGTGGAACTCTTTATCTACAACCTCACTAGCATCTGCTGTTACTTGAGTTTTTGATTTTAGCCACTCTGACTGGGATGAAGTGGAATCTCAAAATTGTTCTGATTTGCATTTCCCTGATTACTAAGGAAATTGAACAACTCTTTGCATGCTCTGGGGCAATTTAATATTCTTCATTTGAGAATCCTTTTGTTTAGCTCTGTATCCCGTTTTTTTTGTTTTTTTGTTTTTGTTTTTTTTTTTTAAATAGTGTTATTTGATTCTCAGGAATCTAACTTCTTGAGTTCTTTGTATATATTGGCTATTACCCCTCTATCAGATATAGGCTCTTAAAAATCTTTTCAAAATTTGTTGGTGGCCATTTTGTTCTATTGACAATGTCTTTTGCCTTACAGAAGCTTTGCAATTTTCTGAAGTCCCATTTTCTATTATTGATCTTAAAGCATAAGCCATTGGTATACTGTTAAGGAAATTTTCCCCTGTGCCCACATTTTAGAGGTTCTTCCACTTTCTCTTCTATTAGTTTCAGTGCATTTGGTTTTATGTGGAGGTCTTTGATCCACTTGAACTTAACCTTTGTACTTGAAGATAAGAATGGATCAATTTGTGTTAGTCTACATACTGACTGCCAGTTGAACCAGTATCATTTGTTAAAAATCCTGTCTTTTTAGCAATGTTGTCAAAGTTCAAGTGGCCACAGGTTTGTGGGTTCATTTCTGGGTCTTCAATTCTTTTGCATTGAACTACCTGACTGTTTCTGTACCAACACCACACAGTTTTTATCACTATTACTCTGTAATAGCATTTGTGGTTTGGAATGGTGATTCCCTTAGAAGTTCTTTTATTGTTGAGAATGGATGTCACTATTCTGGGTTTTCTGTTCTTCCAAATGAATTTGCAAATTGCTCTTTGTAACTTTATGAAGAATTCAGTTGGAATTTTGATGGGGATTGGATTGAATTTGTAGATTGTTTTTGTCAAGATGGCTATTTTTACTATATTAATCCAGACAATAAATGAGCATTGGAGATCTTTCCATCTTCTGAGATCTTCTCAGATTTCATTCTTCAGAGACTTGAAATTATTGTCATACAGACCTTTCACTTGCTTGGTTAGAGTCACACCAAGTTATTTTATATTATTTGTAACTATTTTGAAGGCTGTCTTTTTCCTACTGGCTTTTTTTTTTAGCATGTTTATGCTTTGAATAGAGGAAAGCTACTGATTTGTTTGAGTTAATTTTATATCCAGCCAATATGTTGAAGTGTTTTAAAAATCCAGTTGAGGAGTTCTCTGGTGGAATTTTTGGAGTAACTTAAGTATACCATCCATATTATCTGCACATACTGATATTTTGACTTTTTCATTTCTAACTTGTATTCCTTTAACCTGCTCTGTCTATGGCTTCCAGTACTATATTGAATAGGTAGGGAGAAAGTGGGAAGCTTTGTCTAGTTCCTGTTTTTGTAGGATTGCTTCAAATTTCTCTCCATTTAATTTGTTGTTGGCTACTGGTTTGCTGTGTATTACTTTTAATATGTTTAGGTATGGATCTTGAATTCCTGGTTTTTCCAAGACTTTTACCATAAAGGTATGTAGGATTTTTTTTTTTGATTTTGAGTTTTTAATAGAATATTTTGTTCATGAATATCCATATATTGGTCCATCTCTGTGTCACTGGGATGAAACCTATTTGTTAATGATAGATGATCATTTTCATGTGTTCTTGGATTTGGTTTGTGAGAGTTTTATTGAGTATATTTGCATTTCATAAGGGAAATTGGTCTGAAGTTTTTTTTTTCCTTGTTGGGTCTTAGTGCACTTTAGGTATAAGCGTAAGTCTGGCTTCATAGAATAAATTGGGTAATGTTCCTTCTGTTTCTATTTTACGGAACAGTTTGAGGAATATTGGTACTTGCTCTTCTGGGAATATCTGAGAGAATTCTGCTACAAGCCCATCTGTTCCTGGGCTTTTGTTAGTTGGGAGAATATTAATGATAAATTCTATTTCTTTAAGGGTTATGGGACTGTTTATGTGATTTATATGATCTTGATTTAATTTTGGGTTCTGGTGTCTTTCTAGAAAATTGTCCATTTCATCCAAATTTTTCATTTTGTTGAGTATATGCTTTTGTAATAGGATCTGATGTATTTTTGAATTTCCCCAGTTTCTGATTTTCTTATTTCCTATATTGTCTTTGTGCCCTCTGGTTGGTCTGGTTAAGGGTTTACCTATAGGGTTGATTTTCTCAAAGAATCAGCTCCTGATTTTGATGATTCTTTGTATAGTTATTTCTGTTTACTTGGTTTTAACCCTGAGTTTCATAATTTCCTACTGTCTACTCTTCTTTGTGTATTGGTTTCATTTAGTTCTAGAGAAGTCAGGTGTGCTATCAAGCACTAGTGTATGTTCTCTCCAGTTCCTTTTTGGAGGCATTTAGAGCTATGAGTTTTCCTCTTATCATTGCTTTCATTAAGTCCCATAAGTTTTGGTATATTGTGCCTACATTTTCATTAAATTTCAAAAAGTCTTTAATCTTTTTTTTTTATTTCTTCCTTGACCAAGTTATCATTGAATATAGCATTGTTCACCTTCCAAGTGCATGTGGACTTTCTGTTTTTTTTTTTGTTGTTGTTGTTGTTGTTGTTGTAGACCAGCCGTAGTCCTTGGTGTTCTGATAGGATATATGGGATTATTTCAATCTTCTTTTATTTGTTGAGGCCTGTTTTGTGACCCAATATATGGGTTAATTTCAAAATGGGTGTTATTTCATTTGGAGCACTGATATTCAGAATTGTGATTTCATCTTGGAAGATTCTTTTGTTGATGAGTATGAAGTGTTCTTCCTTATCTTTTTTTTGATAACTTTTGGTTGAAAGTTGAATTTATTCACTATTAGAATGGCTACTGCAACCTGTTTCTTGGGACCATTTGCTTGAAAAAGCTCTTTCCTGCCTTCTGCTCTGAGATAGTGTCTATCTTTGTCACTTCAGTAAGTTTACTTTTTGCAGCAAAAGGCTTGGTCTCTTTATTTATTCAGTCAGTTAGTGTATATCACTTTGTTATGGAATTGAGTCCATTGATGTTAAGAGATATTAAGGAAAATGTATTGTTGTTTCCTGTTATTTTTGTTGTTAGAGATGTAATTATCTTTGTGTGGCTATGTTCTTTTGGGTTTGCTGAAAGAATACTTTCTTGCTTTTTTTAAGGTATAGTTTCCCTTAGTTTGGAGTTTTTCTATCTATTATCTTTTGTAGGGTTGGTTTGTGGAAATATTTTATAAATTTGTTTTGTCTTGAAATATCTTTATTTCTCTGTCTATGATAATTGATAGTTATGCGGGGGTATAGTATCTTGGGCTGGTATTTGTGTTCTCTTAGGATCTGTATGACATCTGCCCATGATCTTCTTGCTTTTAGAGTTTCTGGTGAGAAATCTGGTGTAATTCTGATAGGTATGCTTTTATATGTTACTTGACCTTTTTCCCTTACTTCTTTTAATATTCTTCTTTGTTTTGTGCATTTGGTGTTCTGATTATTACATGAGTGGAATTTTTTTTTTCCTGGACCAGTCTATGTGGAGTTCTGCAGGCGTCTTTTATGTTCATGGGCATCTCTTTCTTTAAGTTGGGTTTTCTACTATAATTTTATTGAAGCTATTTACTGGCCTTTTAATGTGGGAATCTTAGCTCTCTTCTATATCTATTATCCTTAGATTTGGTCTTCTCATTGTATCCTACATTTCTTAGATATTTTCAGTTAGGAACTTTTTGTATTTTGCATTTTTTGACTGTTGTTTCAATGTTTTCTTTGGTGTCTTCTGCACCTGAGATTCTCTCTTCTATCTCTTGTATTCTGTTTGTGATGTTTGCTTCTATGTCTCATGATCTCTTTCCTATGAAATCTCCAGTGATGTCTCCCTTTGTGATTTGTTTATTGTTTCTATTTAAATTATTAGATCCTAGATTGTTTTATTCAATTCCATCACCTGTTTGTTAGTGTTTTTCTGTAAGTCATTAAGGGATTTTTGAGTTTCCTCTTTAAGGGCTTCTACCTGCTTGCCTGTGTTCTCCTGCATTTCTTTAAGGGAGTTATTTTTGTCCTTCCTAGTGCCATCTATCATCATCATGAGTTGTGATTTTAAATCCAAATCTCGTTTTGCTGGTATAATTAATATATACAGGACTTGTAGTGGGAGAACTGGGTTCTGTTCATGCCATGTAGACTTCATTTGTGCTGCTTTTGATCTTTTGCTTGTTTCTTGCCATTTGGTCATCACTAGTGCTTCATGCCCTTATAATCTCTGATAGCTTGTCCCTCCTGTTATTGTGGTTGTGTCAGAACTCCCCAGAGTGCAGATGTCTCTGTGAACCTGTGATTCTGAAGTCCTAGGTGTGTCAGTGTTCCAGGGGTCAACATTTCTCTGGGTGTTGTAGGATTGGTTGGGGAGCCAGAGCTCTTAGTTTGCTATGGGCATAGGTGCAAACTGGAAGGTAGGTGCCTCTCGCTGGGTGAGGTTTGTGATTCTCTGGTTCCTGTGGGTTACCTACTTTCACTGGGTGTTGGGAAAGGTGGTGTGGCCTCAACTGTCAACTTGAGTGTGTCAGAGCTCCAGTCCTCCTAAATGAGTCTGATCCTGTAATCATAGGTGTTTCAGAGTACCTGGGAGTAGAGATTTCTCTGGGTGTTGTGGGACTGGTTGAGGAGCCGGAACCCAAGGTCTACTCAGGGCACACATTCAGAAGAGAAGGAACCTGTGCCACTGGCTGTGTGGGGGTTCCTGAGTTCCTGGTTACTGGCAGACCCAATTACTCCAGGTGTTGGGGCAGATGTTGTGGCCTCTTCTGTGTTCCTGGGGATTTCAAAGCAAGTGGGAGTCAGGTTCCCTCTGGGTATTGTAGGAGTGGGTTCAGAACCAGCATCCCAGATCTGCTCTGGGTACAGTATCAACCTGGAAGAAATTGATGCCAATGGCCTGGCAGGAGTTCCTCTGTCCCTATAACCTGGGGGTTCCCAGTTACTACGGGTATTGGGGCAGTTATTGTGGCCTCCTCACTTGTGAGGAATACCTCACAGCCGGTTTTCTTCTGGATGTTGTGGGAATAGTTGCGGAGCCAGTGCCCAAGGTCTACTCAGGGCACTGATTCAGACCAAAAGGCCCCACTTTCTTTTCTATTAGACTCAATGGATCTGGTTTTATGTGGAGGTCCTTTATCCACTTCAACTTGTGCTTTGTGGAATGTGATAAATATGGGTCAATTTGCATTCTCCTACTTGTGTGCCGACCATAAATTAAACCAACATTATTTGTTAAAGAAACTTTCTTTTTCCACTGTATGGTTTTGGTTCTTTGTCAAAGATCAAATGTCCATTGGTGTACGAGTTTATTTCTGGTTTTCTTTTTTTTTTTTTAATTTCTTTTTTATCATTGGATTTTTATTTATTTATTTACATTTCAAATGTTATCCCCTTTCCGGATTTCCTGTCCAAAAAACCCCTATCCTATCTCTCCCTTCCCCTTCTATAAGGATGTTCCCTCACCCAGTCCCCCAACCCTTCCCACCTCTCTGCCCTGACATTCTCCTATGCTGGGGAGGTCCAGCCTTGGTAGGACCAAGAACTTCTCCTCCCATTGGTGCCCAACAAGGCCATCCTCTGCTACATTTGCAGCTGGAGCCATGGGTCTATCCATGTGTACTCTTTGGATGGTGGTTGGTTTACTCCCTGGGAGCTCTGGTTGTTTGGTATTGTTCTTATGGGTAGCAAACCCCTTCAGTTCCTTCAATCCTTTCTTTAACTCCTCCAATGGGGACCCCATTCTCACTTCAATGGTTGGCTATGAGCATTAGCCTCTATATTTGACATGTTCTGGCAGAGATAACCATATCTTAAGGAATCAGAATTTAATGATAGAATTCAAGCAGCACTACGTCTCAGTGATGATAGTTGTTGTAAAATATAATTTTTCAAAAAATTAAAAGGTAAATATAACAAGATCTCTGAGAATTTAAAGATACCTAGAACATAAAGTTATACTTATAGAAGCTGGTAGAAAAGAAAGTATATTATACTGTGAAAGGAGAATGATGATAGTTTTAATAATTTTCCAACATATTTCCTATGAACTATTTTTGAATTTCACATAATATAACCTTATTATGGTCATTTCTTAATCCTCCTAATTCTGCTTCCCCACCCTATGACATTCTCCTTTGTACAAAAGAAGAAGAAAGAAAAATTGTATATGAAGTTCAGTCAGTGTTGCCCAGGGAGCATGTTGAAAATACCAGTGGTCACCCCCGCACACACAAAAATAAGGAAAACAAAGAAAAAAGAGAAAGCTGAGTTCTTCTTCAGAAATAATATTTTGTGTAATAGGTTGGACAACCTTCAAGTTCCTATCTTGGGTTCCTGCTTTGACATACCTCAGTGATATACTGGGATTAGAATTAGAAACCAATAAATCTTTCCTTCTCTAACTTGCTTGTTGTCCAGAATACTTTTATCATTGCAAAACTATTAAATTAGAACAATGACCTTTGTAGTGACAATATTAAACACAACTCATTCCAAGAAAATGGCCACCAAAATAAAAAATAACAAGCAAAAAGCCACATATGATAGCTTTTGTGTTTAATTCTAATACTAGGATGCTGAGACAAATCGGTCCCTATGAAGTTGAAGAAAAACTATACAATGAGTTCCAGGACAGCCTGAGTTGCAAAATGAGTCATATCTCAAAACAAAACAGAACATGTGACCAATAATGGGCATAACAACTCTCTATTGCCCATGTAAAAAAAAATCTTCTATCTCTCTTAGTGCATCTCTCCCTTATCTTTTCTCCAAATTCTTCTCTAAAAACCAAACGTACACAAATCATATATTCATGTAACTGTATTTATATGTCACAAAAGGGAGCCAAACTTTGCTTGGTAATACATCTTCTTTTAGCCTTCTATCATATATTGTTTCTAATTTCTCTGTTTCTATTTACATAAATCTTCTGTAAGTGTCCCTGCCACATATCATATCGAACAGAGAAGTCATAAAATCAATTTAAAATATTGTTTTATTTCTTAAATCTATAAGGCTAAATGTATTAACATGTCTTCTACTTTGACTTACAATTATTAGTAGGACATGTTGTTCAAAACAATTATTGAAAATATGTCTGTTAAATGGATTAGCACAATTATGTCATGTGTTTATAGTCAGAGTCCAATATCATATTTTATTTTCTACTGATATACTGTCAGGAAACAACTTTACCTAAAATATAGGAGAAATGTTTGCTATAGAATTGTCACTCAATTACTTTATAGTATTCTAAATTTTTTGGCAAAATAATACAACAGCTAATTTAATTTGAAACTGTACTACACCCTCCTTTATATTTGTAGAGGAGAGAAATCTTAATTATAATTTATAAATGTTTCTTATTTTGGTTTTCTGCAAATTGTGTATTTCCTCTGTGTGTGTGTGTGTGTGTGTGTGTGTGTTTATGTGCAAGAGAGATAGAGAAAGAGAGAGATACGTATAGACATACAGAGAAGTATGAGTCATAATGTGCATATGGAAGTAGGATATCTCATTAAAGACATTTCAATAAAAACAGTTCTGTCCTTCCACCTTACTTTTGAAGCAGAATCCCTTTTCTTGTTTGGCAGTTGTTTATACTCCAACATAGTTGGCCCAAAGACTGCTAGGTAATTGTGATGTGTCTGTCTCCCATCATTCTATAGGAATTTTGGGATTACAGAAGTGGCATTACACTGGGTATTTTTTTAAATATGGGGTCTAAGGGTCAAACTCAGGTTGTTTGACTTAATTTTCTCTAATAATTGAACCAGCTCACTGGATGCACTTTTTCTTTAATTCCTTCACTTCCAAGAAATCTGCTATATATGATGATATGGGTCTGCAGCAAATACTTGCTTATGTGGAAATCAGTTCAATAAGGATGTTGTGAAGGTGTTAATAAATGGAAAATGTTTAGTTATAGGAAGTTTAATGAAGAATACCTTGAATTGTTGAAAGGAAATTTGAGTTTCATAACACAGCATACTCTTTGATAACATTTTTGTACTTTCCCTTTCAAACCTAGTTTTCTCAGCATCACAAAATTTCTACAGCATATTGTGTAGAATGAGGACATCTTCCATGTATTATATATAGACTTAAAAGCTTAAGGTTATTTTGTTATTATTCTACCTTTCTTTCTTTGTTTTCATTTCTATGATACTCCACTATGCCCTCTTCCACATATTAGAGTTGCTTCATTATCTCTAATTTCGTACCTTGGCTAAGGATAACACATTAAGCTGTTTTTTGTTTGTTTGATTGATTGATTCATGATTGGTATGCTGAATAAGGCGGAGGCAAAAAGTCTGACTTGATAGTCTATTTCACTTTTGCTTAATGTGAAGCTTTATCATTGCTTCTATTACCTACACATTCCCATTAGTTACTCTAATTTAAAATACTTCAGATGTCCCAAATGAATGTTTCTATATCTAAAGCAATTTTGAAAGTTGTAAGGAGCCAAGTGTCAATGAAAACAGCAACATTGAACCTTTGTCTGATTCCTCTTTCCCTGTATTTGGTAGTAAAAGTACTAGAGAAAAACACACTATTCATTATTAACTTTCAGCATTGCTCTAAAGTTAGAGGGACATATATTTAAGACACGGAATATTCTCCACACCAAAGATTTTGTAAGTTTTTTATTAAAATGCCTGTATGAATCTAGAATTTCAAAAATTGTGCTAATAAAAGTGAAACCAGAATAAATTTCATATTTTTCAACCTTCTTTGTATCCTTTCCCTAATGACTATTCAGGATATGAACCTCTTATGATTAAGCAACAATGTAATATTATAAAATGAAATTTAGTACATGATTATCAATTTATGTCAAATCAGCATAGAAATTATACATATTGTAATATTATGTATTCCTGGGTGAAATTTTTTTCTTAGAGTTACTTTATGGTCTTGTAAGTGTACATGAATCTACATTATAATTATCATAACAACCAAAAGATCTCAACAGACAATTGTGTGTGTGTATGTGTATGTGTGTGTACCTTTTTAGATTTCTATCCTTTTAACAAAATTAATTCAGTAAATTTGGTTCATTACTTAAAAACTTCAGAGTTAATTAAACAAATACTAATGAAGTAGAATGCATCTAAAAGGCAATATCTCCAAAAGACACTTAGAAGACAAAAATAAAAATCAAGCAGTAATCCAAATGAAATTTGCATTCCACAGTATCATTGAATTCTAATCATATTGTGAAATACATATAGAAGACATGAAATTTAGATAGTTTTCACTATCATTCCACTTTAATGTCTACTTGAATATTATGTTCTATTAAAGGTAGACAGTTGTTATTTAGAGTATTTTTTTACTTAAACATTCACAGTGATCTGATTAAAATATTGATTCAGGATTAAAATGTTATGAACAAAATATTCATTCTATTCATTGGTAGGTTTATATTTTCACAGAATTATACCGTAAAATTTGAATATTTCAATTTTCCTCATTTCTCAATCCCCCTCCTTTCTTCCATTGTTCTGATTTCCTCCCAAGAAATTTTTATTTCTATTTAATTGTAATATATATTCACATATATCACCTGTGATTCACAAATGATATAAAAGCTATTTGTTTTTCTGAGTTTGAGTTAATATGCTGGCATTGTCATAGTCATTTTCATGTCATAGTTTTATCTATTTATGACTGAATAGCATTATAGAATTAACTTGCCTCTATGTTCTATATTTTCTTTGTCCATTCATCTCTTCTTGGACATGTATACTGATGTTATCAAGTGATAATATCAAATACTACTTTAATACACAGAGATGGGCTAATATTCCTATGAAATGTTGACTTTGAGTCCTTCAGGTATATCCAGTAGAATTATATCCAGGTCATATAGTAGTTCTGTTTTCAGATTTTGAAGAACCTCCATACTTATTTAAAAACTATTTGAACTAATTTACATTTCTAAAAATGGAATATATTTGAATCCCTGCTAACACTTGTTATTTGTTTTCCTTATTTCTTAAAAGTCAGTTTTGGGTATTCTCATACTTCTTATTTTTAAAATGTTAAAAATAATATCTGATGATTTTATGCATGAATATATTATATTTGCATTTTTATACCTGGCCAACACCTCCTATGTCCCAAACCCACACCCTCCTCAATTCATGGCCTTTTAAAAATGATTACTCTTCTTATATATGTATATCTGTGTTCCTTCCAAGTAAGCAATTATTTTTAAAATTTTATTTATTTTACACTCCAGATTTTATTCCCCTCCAGGTCTACCCCCCGACTGTTCCCATCCCATACTTCCTCCCCTCCTCCAGTCTCTACAAGGATGTCCCCACCCTACCCACCCTACTAGACTTCGAAACTTCCTGGAGCCTCCAGTCTCTTATCAGTTAGGTGTTTCTTCTCTGACTGAACCCAGACTAGGTAGTACTCTGCTGCATATGTGTTGGAGGCCTCATCTCAGCTGGTATATTCTGCCTGGTTGGCGATCCAGTGTTTAAGAGATGTCAGGGGTCCAGGTTAATTGAGGCTGCTGGTCCTCCTATAGGGTTGCCTACCTCCTCAGCTTCCTAAAGCTTTTCCCTAATTCAACCAGAAGGTCCAGCAGCTTCTGTTCAATGGTTGGGAACAGGTATCTGAATCTGACTCTTTCAGCTGCTTATTGGGTCTGTTGGAGGGTAGTCATGATATGTCACTTTTTGTGAATGCCCCATAGCTTCAGTAATGGTGTCAGGTCTTGGGGCCTACCCTTGAGCTGGTTCCCACTTTGGGTCTCTCAGTGGACCTTCTTTTCCTCCAGACCTTCTCCATTTCCATCCCTGCATTTCTTTCAGACAGGACGAATTAAGGGTCAGAGTTTTGACTGTGGGATAGCAAATCCATCCCCCACTTGATGCCCTTTCTGCTGGAGGTAGATACAATAAGTTCCCTCTCCCCACTGTTGGGGCATTTCATCTAAACCTCCTTTAGTCCTGAGGGTTTCTTACTTTCCAGGACTCTGGTACTTTCTAGAGGGTCCTTTCAACCATCTACTCCCATACTTGCTCTCTCTACACAAATCCGGTGCGGGAGGAAGAACTAGACTCTCAAAAGTGAGAACAACCCTGAAAGCTCAGGGAAGGTAGCCACTTCTTCTCACATTCCTGGCCCAAGGGGAACCTGCCTAGTGCCCTCTGGATACAGGAACATAAGAGCAGTCAGCAGTAGGATTCTCCTAGTTTCTGCCTGCACCCAGAACTGAACCAGTCCCACAGCTCTCTGTACCCAAATCCAATGTGGGAGAGCTTGACATGCAGAAATGGGGACAATCCTGAGAGCTCAGAGGAGAGAAATACTTCTGCTCACATTCCAGACCCAAGAGGACCCACCTAGTGCCTCTGTGGCCTCTAGGCACAGGAACCTAGGAACAATCAGGGGCAGGACACTTCCAGTTTGTGCTTGAGCCCCGAGCTGAAAGCCAGTCACCTGGAGTGCTGACACATCTGAGAACAGAGATAAAACCAACTCTTCTGCTCCAAACAAACAGCCTGGAGGCTTCAGTACACATAAACCCAGAAGCAGCTCTCTGTTCACAGATCCAGATGAAAGAAAATTGATATACAGGAGTGCTGACACACAGGCTTACAGGAGTGTCAAACCACAGTCAGTGAGAGCAAGACAAGCTAATCCCAGAAACAAGCTGATGCTTATAGGCAAGCGATCAGGAACTCAAGGCTCATGAATAAATATAGTAAAAGCAACATACAGCAAACCAATAGCCAACATAAAATTAAATGGATAGAAACTTGAAGCATTCCCACTAAAATCAGAGACTAGACAAGGCCACCCACTCTCTCCCTACTTATTAATTATAGTACTCAAAGTCCTAGCCAGAGCAATCAGAGAAGAAAGGAGGTCAATAGGATACAGCTTGGAAAGGAAGAAGTCAAAATATCACTATTTGCAGATGATATGATAGTATACTTAAATGACTCCAAAAGTTCCACCACAGAAATACAAAGCCTGATAAAAAACTTCAGTAAAGTGTCTGGGTATAAAATTAACTCAAACAAATCAGTAGTCTTCCTCTTTTCAAAAGATGAACAGCATGAGAAAGAAATTAGGGAAATGACACACTTCACAGTAGTAACAAATAATATAAAATGTCTCAGCCTGACTCTAATCAAGCAAATGAAAGATCTGTATGACAAGAACTTCAAGCCTCTGAAGAAAGAAATTTAAGAAGACTCACAGGTGTCAAGATCTTCCATACTAACATGGATTGGCAGGATTAATATAGTAAAGATGGCCATTTTACCAAAAGCAATTTACAGATTCAATGCAATCCCCATCAAAATTCCAACTGAATTCTTCATAGAGTTAGACAGAACAATTTGCAATTTCATCTGGAATAACAAAAAACCAAGGATAGCTGAAAACTATCCTCAACAATAAAGAACTTCAGGGGGAATCACTATCCCTGAACTCAAGCAGTATTAAAGAGCATTAGTCATCATCATAAAAAACAAAAACAACAAAACAAAACAAAACAAAAAAATATAAAAACAAAACAAAACAAAACAAAAACAAGCAAATGAACAAACAAATCAACGTACAAACAGAACAATAATAACAACAAAAACAACAACAACAAACTGTATAGTATTGGTACAGAGACAGGCAGGTAAATCAGTGGACTAGAATTGAAGACCCATAAATTAACCCATACACCTATGGTCACTTGATCTTTGACAAAGGAGCTAATATCATCCAGTGGAACAAATATAGCATTTTAAATAAATGGTGCTGTTTCAACTAGAGGACAGAATGTAGAAGAATGCAAATTGACCCATTCCTGTCACCCTGTTGAAAGTTTAAGTCCAAGTGGATCAAGAACCTCCACATAAAGCCAGATACACTCAAACTGATAGAAGAAAAATTGGGGAAGAGCCTTGAACACATGGGAACTGGGGAAAATTTCCTGAACAAAAGACCAATGGCGTATACCCTAAGAACAAGAATCAACAAATGGGACTTCATAAAACTGCAAAGTTTCTATTAGGCAAAGGACACTGTCATTAGGACAAAATGGCAACCTGCAAATTGGGAAAAGATCCTTACCAATCCTACATCCAATAGATGGCTAATATCCATTATATACAATGAGCACAAGAAGTTAGAATGCAGAATGACAAATAATCCTATTAAAAATGGGGTCCAGAGTTAAACAATGAATTTTCAACTGAGGGATATTGAATGGCTGTGAAGTACTTAAAGAAATGTTTAACATCCTTAGTCATCAGTGAAATAGAAATCAAAACATCATTGAGATTCAACCTAACACCAATGAAAATGGTTAAAATCAAAATCTCAGGTGACAACAGGTCTTAGTGAGGATGTGGAGAAAAAGGAACACTCCTCCATTGTTGGTGGAATTTTATGCTGGTACAACCACTCTGGAAATCAATCTGGAGGTTCCTCAGAAAATTGGACATTTCACTACCTAAAGACCCAGCTATACCACTGTTATGCATATACCCAAAAGATGCTCCACGTGTAAAAAGGACACATGTTCCACTATGTTCATAGCAACCTTATTTATAATAGCCAGAACCTGGAAAGAACCCAGATGTCCTTCAAGAGGGGAATGGGTACAGAAAATGTGATACATCTACATAATGGAGTACTACTCAGCTATTAAACACAATAGCTTTATGAAATTCATTGGCAAATGGACAGAACTAGTAATTATCATCCTGCGTGAGGTAACCCAATCACACACATGGGCACGCACATGCACACACACACACACACTCACACACACACATACACACACACACACACACATACACACACAAACACACATGGTATTCACTCAGTGATAAGTGGATATTAGCTCAAAGGCCCAAATTTTCCAAGATATAATCCACAGAGCACGTGAAGCTCAAGAAGGAGGAGGATGACCAAATTGTTGGTGGTTCAGTCCTTAAAAGGTGTAACAAAAATATTCATAGTAGGGGATATGGAGAGAAAGTTTAGAACAGAGACTGAAGGATTGTTCATTCAGAGCCTGCCTCACCTGGGGATCCAACCCATATCTATTCATCTATCTATCTATCTATCTATCTATCTATCTATCTATCTATCTATCTATCTACGAAAAAAATAGACAATATGGTGAAAGCAAGAAGTGCATGCTGACAGGAGACTGATATAGCTGTCTCCTGAGAGGCTCAGCTAAAGTGTGACTAATACAGAGGAAAATGTTGGGTCCCAGTTGGAGGAATTTGAGAAAGGAATCTGACAGGTCTTGCAATCCCATAAGAACAACAATATCAACCAACCAGTGCTCAATGGGACTAAACCACTACCCACAGACTACACATTGACAGATCCATGGCTCCAGCTGCATATATAGCAGAGGATGGCCTTTTTGGGACTCAGTAGCAGGATAAAACTTTGGTTCCACCAAGGATGGATCCCCCAATGTAGGGGAATTTCAGGGTGGGGAGGTAGGAAGAAAGGGTTGTTGGGGAGGGGGAACACCCTTGTAGAAGAAGGGGAGGAGGATGGGATAGGGGGCTTATGGCCAGGAAACCAGGAAAGGAAATAACATTTGAAATGTAAAGAAAAAATATCCCATTAAAAAAAAGAAAAAAACAGTGTCCTGATTGATTAGTTTAGATGAGCATTTCATCAAATTTTAGATGATTTTTCAGTTGCATACCCACTTTACACTGGTAACACTTCACATCCATAAGCATGAGAGTTCTTTACATCTTCACTTTCTTTCCTCAGTGTTTTAACAATTCAGTAAAAGTTTTCCACTTTTTGACTACCTTTTCTAGTACCCCTCGCCCTACTTTGAAAGCTATTACTTACACATTGTTTTTTTACTTAAAATATTTCTTAATGGCAATATAAAGAAAATTGTAGGGACTTGTATGTTTCTTATATATATGAAACATTTTCTGGTGTCAGTTCTATAGGGCCCTTTGTGTATAGGATAATATGTGCAACTAAGGATACATTGATTTTTTTTCCTTTTTCTTATATAGTTCTTTCATTTATCTTATTGATTTAGCTTAGGCTTCCAGAAATAAATTAGAGTGGAGTAAATATAGCATAAACAGGTAGCTTAATAGGTCAGAACATTTGCTACATAAAAAGTTAAGATTTAACAACAATATAACAAGACTCGTGTGGTCCCATATATACCTGTAAACTGTCCACTGAAATTGGTAACGACAGAAGGGCAACTAGAGCTTGTTGACCACCAGCCTAGCGAAAATAATAGTTTCTATAGGAGACTCTGTAACAAAGGAACGAGAAAAGTAGCAATGGAAGACAATTGATGCCCTATTTTATACTCTGGGCATGTATACCAGTTCATGCAACGAAACATAGCCCGTACATACATACACATAGACACACCAAATGGTGAAAACTAGTAAAAGAAGACACCACTGTTTTATTAATTTTAGTGAAACTAGTAAGAGTATCCTCCTATTTAATTAACTATTAACTATTTAAGTCTTTAGTATAGTTAGTTATGTTCCTTCTTTATTTAATTTGGTTACTGTTTTTGTGATGAATGATACTGGAGTTGTTTGGAGCCCTTTAACTTCATCTATAGATACAATGATACTGTTAGTATCCTTGAAATTTTGATGCTTTACATGGATTGATTTATGGATATTAAACTGTCTTTGTATAACTTAAATGAAGCTTGGATAGTTCTGAGGGATCTTTTTGATTTGCTGTTAAAGTCAGTTTGTCAGTATTATATTAAAAACATATATATATATATATATTTTCAATATATTGGCCTATAGTGTTCCTTTTTATAAGTTTTCCTTTATTACTTTTCTAGTATTTGTTTTGAGCTTTTCTGTTTTGAGTGGTATTACTCGTTTCAAAATCTTTCTGGTTAGCATTTCCTATCTTTCTATTTTATATTATAATTTGATAAACATCAGTATTAATTTCCCTTAATGGTGTGGTAGAATTCATCAGGTGATCAATATAAGCCTATACTTTTGTTGAATGGTTGAATATGACCCATTTTTATGGCCAGTATAATCTCATTAACTGTTGCTGATCTAATTAACTTACTTATATCATCTTATTGTAATTTTGTTAGGTATATATATCCACAAATATATCCATCTGTTCTACAATTTCATTGGTATCTGACATAATGTCCTTTTTCATCTTTAAGTTTATTGATTTGAGTTCTCTCAGTCTTTTGTTTTGGTTAATCTACATTAAAAGCTTTTCAGTTTTACTCATTCAAAGAAGCAACGGTTTCATTTACTCTTTATATTTCTCTTTAGTTTTCAGTTCATTCAATTCCAGAATGTAATTACACCTAACACACATGTAAGAACATGTGAGACAATGTAAATTCAGTTCTAAAATGGGTGCGTAAAACAATGAATTTCTACCACTCAAAAGAACAACTGCTTAGTCAACTATATTTAGGCTAGTAAATGTTCTTAGCTCTTATTAAGCTACTATCTTAGAATGATTTAACTTTGTTACTTTGGAAAAGAAAACTTTAGCAACTCTGCTGCTATAAATTGATTCTCTTTTAGACTTCCTCAGAACTGAACTAATAGAGTAACAAATGATTCATTATAAATATATGTGTGATATAAATGATAAGACTTGGAAACCAATGATAGATGAAAATGTACCTTATTGAAATTATTAGGTACAGAACTATTTCTAGTATTTATAATTTATTAATATACTCAATGTATAAGTATTTATAAAGAACATGTTTAGTTAAGACAGTAAAATTGGAAATATTAAGAGGAAAAACAGAAAAATTATCTAGGTATTTCAATCTTAGATTTTCCTGTTTAAGACAGGTAATTGACTTATCAGAATTCTCCTTTGGGTACAATTGTTATGAAAACTTAAGATATACTTTGTTATGATACCTTGGGATATGTAATCTCTGTGTTACACTTCCTGTGCATTTTGGACAGTATTTGCTTCATTGTATTTTACTTTCTAAGTTTTATGTAAATGCAGAAAGTTCTGAAGAAACTTCACCCAACTGCTTCATATGTGAAAGAAGGTAAAATATAAGAGACAGAGAAACAGAATATCACAAAGACCCTAATATAGGACTATATATTCAGCTGAAGATGTTCATGTTCATGATTTGGGGTATCTTTGTCTGAGCTCCAACAAAATATAGCACTTGACTCTATTTTTTTTTATTTTGGAAAATTAATGAATATTCACATCAAGAATTTTTTTCTTCAACTTGCAGTAATTAAGTTCTGACAGCCAAATGAAAATTATTTGTACCTGTGAAAACATGACTAGGGATTCAAAGATCTGTTCTCAAATACTTTAATGTTTAAGAGAAAAGTTTCTTTGACATTTATTGCTAAGTATGACAACTTGTTTATCAAAGCAAAACATGTTCAGTATATATTTTCTTAATTCTGTGTTTGTCAATTGAAGTTAAATTTGTCAAACATTTCTATACCTGAGAAAAGAAATCTATGAAAAGTTTGTTTTTTCAAAAAATGTATAAAATATGTTCCTTATTAGATTAGGAGGACTGCTGTTTACCAGGGATTGAAGTTTAGACTGCCTATTTTTACATCTAGACTAGTAAGTACAACAGACATGCTTCTAGAACTAGAAAAAAAGCTGTGTTCATCTTAAACTCTCAAATAAGAAGTTACATGCTTCTTTTGACTATAAACCTACTAGCTTCAGAAAAAAGGCCAGTACAGCCTAATTTTGAGATTTATCAATGAAATGAAACATTTATTTATGTATTTGCCCTGAAGGGTGATATTATTTGAAAAGAGTATTTCTGATTATTTAAAATTACTCATTATTAAATTTGAATGTACATGTCAGGTTCATTGAGTTTTGAAACAAATATAAATAAGTAAATGGAGAACTGAACCCATTTAAATGTAAATGAAATGAATGGGTACAATTTATGGAATAGAATAAGCCAATAAAAGAAAATCATATCAGCAGAAAAATAAAAATGAATTATCGAGCTAGAAAAGCATAGCCATCAAATAATACTCATCAATCTTTTATAAACTCAAGCTTGATTCCTAAAATACATACACACATGTTGATTCATATAACCTTCCACAATTCCAGTTCTATGATATATGATGACCTCTTCTGACCTCTGTGAGCAATAGATACACAGTAGTTCACAGACATACATGCAAAGAAATCACATAATTTGCGACTTATTTAACTAGAAACAGCTACTTACTGCTAGTTTCCATCAATTGCTGACGATAGTAAGTAGGAGAAGGAGAGTAAGTTAGACAGATATTTGAACACAATAAAACAGGGGCTCCAGAATACTAGCCCTTTCCCCAAACCTCCTTTTCTAAGCCGTCTTGGACTCCTTGCACTGAATATAATCAGAAACAGTCATCAAGTTTCTTATTTATGATTAAGGGAAAAGTCGACTTTCAAGAATATTTAAAGCAGACCTCTTTCAGATTCCTACAGACTTTTACAGATACTAAGAAAAAAATCAGAAAGGAAAAGAAAGAAACAAGCAAGTAACTAAATAAGCTTTTATAAATATGGTAGCTTCAGAACTAGTAAGACGGTGCATTGTGTGAAAGTTTGCAACAGAAGTTCATGAGCTGGATCTACCTACAAAGCCCATGGTAGAAGGAAAGAACTGACACTGAAAGGTTTTCTCTGACATTCACACATATGCTTTGGCATACACACCACACACACACACACACACACACACACACACACACACACACACACACACACACACACATGCACTCACATACATCATGCACATACACCAATAATAAAATAATTCATTTAAAAAAGATAATACTTTTGAAGTTGGGTGAATATTTTACTATTCAAGAACACTGACTGCCATTCCTGAGGACCCAGTTTTGATATTCAGCACTCACATGGCAGCTCACAACCATCTGTAACTCGAATCATCATAGGGGATCTGAAGTTCTCCTCTGAGCTCCACATGCATCAGGAACACAAGTGATACACAGACACACATGCTGGCAAGACAGACAGACAGACACACACACACATAACACACACATTCAAACACACACACTCTGAAAAATAGTAAGTCTTTTAAAGTATAGTAGCATTAGAGAAAATATTATCAGGAACATGATATGGATGTCTCCTGAGAGGCTCTGCCAGAGCCCTACTGATACAGATGAGGATGCTTGCAGCTATCCATAAGAATGAGCATGGGTACTCCAGTAGAGGAGACAGAGAACGGACTGAAAGAGCTGAAGGGGTTTGCAACCGAATAGGAAAAACCATGTCAACCAACCAGAACCCCCAGAGTTCCTAGGAACTAAACTACCAACCAAAATATAAACATGGAGAGACCCATGGCTCCAGCAACATATGTAGTAAAGGATGGCATTGTCTTGAATCAATAGGAGGAGAAGCCCTTGGTCTTGTGAAGGCTCCTTTCCCCAGTAGAGGGGAATGCCAGGGTGTTGAGGTGGTAGTGGGTGGGTGCGAGTTGGAGCATCTTTATTGAAGCAGGGGAAAGGCAGAGAAGGGAGGGGAGAGGGGAGAAAGGGGATAACATTTGAAATGTAAATACATAAAATATTCAATAAAAAAGGTAAAAATTTTAGCAATATTTTGCAAATGAAAAATTTAAAAAGTGCCAGAATATAGAACAAAAATGAAAAATGATGTTAAGGAAAGTGAGACAATTGAAATATCTTTGCAAGGATCCAGTCCTTTAGAGTACTATCAACAAAAGAAGAGACATTAACTTAATCTCCAGAGTAGAAGTATATATTAGAACATAGAACAAAATAAAAAACAAGGCTACACTAAAATCACATAACCATAAAATATATAAATGATACATAAGGAGATTCTAAAATCTCCATTATAATTCTAGAAACTCATGATAAATAATTAGGAATCATATGTAACATATTTATTCAAACAAAATAATATCTTTTGCTATGGGAAGCAGCGAACTGAACCTAGACTATTGTAACAATAATGGTTTTCATTGTATAATTGTATCATTAAGCCAAAATATTAATTAAATAAAAGGTAACATCAAATGTATTTCAGAAATGAAAATAGACTCTTAAGGATGCTTTCTTAAGAAGATGTAATTGTATGATGGTAGAAAAGATATTGAAGGAGACATAGATATTGGTGTGTGTGTGTGTGTGTGAGAGAGAGAGAGAGAGAGAGAGAGAGAGAGAGAGAGAGAGAGAGAGAGAGAGAAAGAGAGAGAGAGGGGGGAATTTTAGCCTCCAGAAAACAGAAAGTATATTTATAAAGATAGGCTGTGAGACAATGTAGGTTATCAAGCAAGATAAAGAATGGTAAAGCATTGAATCCACAGACAGCATAGCAGAGTGGGGCTACTCCCTCCCCACCAAATCAGGCATGGGCCTACTCACCTCCATTAGAGATAAAGACCATATCATAATAATGCCAGTTACGTTTCTGTTTCCTCACCAGACAACTGTCTTCTCTGAAATCATGTAACTGGCACTCTATGTGGCCCCTGCTCCCTCCAATCACTTCCTCTCTCATCTGCTTTCCTGATATCCCCCCCACGCCCTTCCTTCCATTAGAGCTATATAAGCTAGCTCCTCTATTTCAATAAAGAAGCTGTCCTTCAAAATAGTCTCCAGATGTCATTCACAGCCCATCTTCTATCCAACAGCCTGGTATTCACTGGTATTTATTCCCTAGCCCTTCTCTACCCAGAGACCACAAAAGATGAAGAGAAAAATGGAGTGCTGTTTTCATCAAACAAAATGAAAGGAAATAGAAACGTTGAAAATTAGCAAAACTACCTAGGACCCTATGCATAAATAAATAGAAACAAACAGCAAAGGCAACAGCTATGTTTATTAAGGTACTTTACTATGTAAACTGAAGCAGGTAAAATACACATTCAGCACATGGATAATGTTTTACCCTAAAGTGTTTTATATATACATTTCAGTACTATTTGATTTTGTAGTCTCACAAATACATATTGTTTCTTAAAATTCTAGTGAATGACAGTTTAGATAACTATCTGACACAGAGATCAAAAATAAGTAGGACAACACATGAACAATTACAATTATTTCATTTGTTCATATAATACAACAAATTATTCCATTGATACCAAGAAGCTATCCATGAAGCAATTTTCCATACTGTGTATTGATGTTACAAGTAATTTTTCTTATCAAGGAAGAAACATATATCTCTGCTTAAATCCTGGCAATCCTATAGAAATATACTTGAGGGTCATCCTTCTTTATATTTATATCTCACTTAAAGGAAATTGCTAAGATTCTCTTTTTCATATTTGATATGATATTTGATAATGAAAACATATTCTCTTTCAAAACTACGAATCAGGCTTGAAATTTAGGAGGATCTTCATGGAATTCCAATATCTTTAACTTTGCCTCATCTAATGAGGAAATTTAGGTAAGGTGACATTAGTCATTGACCTAATTTTGATTTCATTCACCTCATTTTTTTATGAATGTGCATCTGTTTGTAGGTATATGCATGTGAGTGCAGTTGTCTAGAGAAGCCAGAAGAAATCACTGGATTCTCTGGAACTGGAGTTACAGGTAATTGTGAACAACCCACTGTTGGTCCTGGGAACTCAACTTGAGTCCTCTGGAAGAGAAGCAAAAGGTCTTAACCATTGAGCCACATCTCCATTTCCTGGTTTTATTTTATGTATGTGTATGCATGTGCATGTGCATGTGTATGTGTGCCTGCATGCATGCGTGCATGCGTGTGCATGTGTGTGGTATATCCATATGTGCAGGCATATATGTGGAAATCAATCGGGTTCCTCAGAAAATTAGACATATTACTACCTGAGAACCTAGTTATACCACTTCTGGGGATGTGCCCAAAATTATAAAAAGGACACATGCTCCACTATGTTCATAGTAGCCTTATTTATAATAGCTAGAACCTGGAAAGAACCCAGATGCCCTTCAACGAAGCAATGGATACAGAAAATGTGGTACATTCACACAATTGAGTACTACTCAACTATTAAAAGCAATGACTACATGAAATTCTTAGGTAAATGGATGGAATTAGAAAATGTCATCCTGATTGATGTGACCCAGTAACAAAAGAAGAAACATGGTTTATGTACTCACTGATAAGTAGATTTTAGCCCAAAAGCTCAGAATTCCCAAAATACAATTCACAGACCACATGAAACTCAAGAGGAAGGAAGACCAAAGCATGGATTCTTTAGTTCTTCTTAGAAGGGAGAACAAAGTAATCAAGGGAAGAAATACAGAGAAATAGCGTGGAACAGAGACTGAAGGAAAGGCCATCCAGAGACTGCCTCACCTGTGGATTCATCCTATATACAGACACCAAACCCAGACACTTGCTGATGCCAAGAAGTGCTTGAGGACAGAAGCCTGATATAGCTGTCTCCAGAGAGACTCTGTCAGAGTCTGATAGACATAGAGGTGGATTCTCACAGCCAACCATGGGGTTGAGTACGGGAACCCCAATTGAGGAGTTAGAGAAAAGACTGAAGGAGCTGAAGGTATTTACGACACATAGGAAGAACAACAATATCAACAAACAATATCCCTAGAGCTCCCAGGGACTAAACTACCAAACCAGTACACATGGAGGGCCCCATGGCTCCAGTCGCATATGTTACAGAGGATGGTTGTAGGACATCTATGGGAAAAGAAGCCCTTGGTCTTCGGAAGGCTTGAAGTTCCAGTGTAGGGAAATTCAGGGCAGGAAAATGGGAGTGGGTGGGTGGGTGTGGGAGCACCATCATAGAAGTAGGTGGAAGGAGAATGGAATAGGGGTTTCCAGAGAGGAAACTAGGGAAGGGGTTAACATTTGAAATGTAAATAAATAAAATATCCAATAAAAACAAACATTAAAACATTTAAAAATATAAAATAAAAGATTTTCTTCACCTCTGTCTACTGACGAATTCAGAGGAGAATGCAGATATGTAGTTGGAAGGAAGATATCTTGGTAATTTCTACCCTGGCAAGCTTGCTTAATATTACAATCTGTACTCTCTTTAGTATTGTCTGCATATCTGCATATTTTATTGGGTACTTATATTTCTTATTCTGTTTGTTTATTTTTTCACATGAGTCCTGCTGCTTTGTTTTATGGTAAGGAATTTTGGTCTTGTTCAGTTGTTGATAATCTTGGGACTGAGAAAATGATGACAGGAATGTGGCTCTATGGCCTGTTGATCTGTAGCATGTGTTAGAATTGATGTTTCTGTAGCATTTCTGATCCTCTTTATTTTCTGGAATGCAGGGAGACACTTTCCTCTGAAGTTCTTTTATCTTACTAAAGGAAGTTTCATTGCAAGATGGATTGCAATGGTTATAAAATCTCATTAACCAGGATGAATTAACCACCCAAAAAGTGACTGAAAATTAAATAGCCCAATGTGAGACCTAAAGAACTTTTTCTCAGGCAATTGGCTATTTTCTAGGTCCATTTATCTCCCCTAAGCACCATTTATTACCCCTGGAAAATTATGTATGGCCTCCACTTTCCTCTCTCTTTTGAAGAGATGTTTACATGTCAATGATTTGGCCTTTTATTATCATAGTTTATATGGTTCTCATTTTCATCTTTATGTTAATGGATCACTATCTTTCTTCTGTTGTTTATATGTCTTTTGCCAGGTGATTTAGGTAAAATTAAAATTGTGATATTTAGAATAGGAGGGAAGAGTTCTTAAAATGTAGTCTCAGAAACAGCCAAAACAATGTCTGGCATGCAGCTAAATGTTTTTGAAATACTTTTTCATCAATAATTATTTGTTCCTTTCCCCCCTGATGCAGAGGATGGGACTTTCACATGACAAAAGACAGAACATATGCATAGTGACCTTGAGCAAGTTGCTTATCTGTCAGAGATTTTATTATGTCATTTAAACCATATTTGTTATGTCCATTGGCTATATATTAAATTTAGGATCATGACATCAAGAGAAGTCTAAGATATCTATTCTCAGTGTGCTCATAGTATGTTGATGAAGACAAAGTCTTTTAAAATTACTATAGTTTAAGGCACTATACATTGACTCATACAAAATTGTGGCTACATGGCTGTAATCAGGATATATGTGTCATTTTACTGATTAAACGAGATGAGTAAGACAGAGAAGCAGTAACTGAGAGAAGAAAGAAAAAGAGAAACAGATTTACATGAAAATTGTTTTTTTTTAATAATCCATGTGATATTTTAAATTTACAGTAAAAACTAAATCTATGACTGTGGTAAGAATGAAAACATTCGTACAAATTTAATCTGCAGAATGTGCAAATATATTTCTTATGAAAATCAATTGACATCATGGGTTGTTGAAGATCCTAATCAGATGTCTCTAATACAGAAGTTGTTCTGTAATTACCTGGGGTAGCATAGTGTAGTCTCCATTTAAATTTGGAAAAGGGAAATTCAAGAACAAAATGCTAAATATCTGATACTAAAACTAATAAATCAGTTGGCCAGCTAGATGACTCAGTGAACAAATGCACTAACCTTTAGCTCATATCAGAATCTGATTCTGGGTCTGAGTTCAAACTCTGGAATCACATTGGAAGGAGTGGACTGATTTGCTCTCTCTCTCTCTCACACACACACACACACACACACACACACACACACACACACACACACAAAGACACAGACACACACAGAGAAACAAAATAAGAAAATAAGAAAAGAAAGAGGGGAAGGAAGGAAGGAAGGAAGGAAGGAAGGAAGGAAGAAAGGAAGGAAGGAAGGAAGGAAGTCTATTGTAGCAACTGAAAGGTACCTGAGTCATGAATCATGAAAACCTGGAGAAAGCATTCTTCCTTAGAGGTCCTAGAAAGAAACATAGCTTCATTGACACCTTAACTTGGTCTTCTGAACCTGTATGAAGATTGACTTTCAGAAGAGTAAAGTTCTAAATTTGTGTCATTTTAAGATACAAAGATGTATTAACATAAAAATCATAATAGAAATCAATACAATCATGAAACTCAACATTTAAAAATATGTACTGCTTAGGTTCAGTTCCCAACAACAACATGGTAGCTCATATTTATCTATATGACTACAATTCTAGGAGTTCTATCTTTTGGAAACAATTAGCACTTTAGACACATAATATATATATATATATATATATTTACAATATATAATGTTCATATATTATTATAAGTATAATAACTCATAAGAAAACTAATGCAATTGTATTTGATATTAATATAGAAACATTTAAAATAGACTCTCAAAGATATACAATAATGTATTAGTCACTAATATAAATAAATGATTTATCATTAACTTCTTTTCTAATATAGTAACACATTTCTACCAACAGAATGATATAGGTTTCCCATGACTTTCTTATTTTAAAATATTATTGATTATTATATTTGTAATTTGTAGGAATACCCAAATAAAACTATGTACTATTATGAAGAATTGGTGATTCTTTGCTAATAAATTTTCAAAATGATCAAATGGAACCATTTTTGGAGTACTAGTTTGTGGAGAATATGGATATTTATTTTTGATATTCATATTTTCAGTAGGGTTTCCTTAGTTTGAGATCAAAATATTTGTGTATGTTAATAATGTTTTTCTAATGTATCATTATGACCATGAATGTTTGCCAGACTGAAATATTCCCACATTGTCACTTTTTTAAGTTCTAGTTAAAGACAAAAGGCAATCTTTCTATTCAAAATAGTTTTCACTAGCTAATAGATTGTTCAGTAGAATATAAAACAGACTGGATAGGATTAGAAAACAAAAGTCCTAAGATCTTTTAAATGGTTGCAATTATAAACAACATAAAAGAATTACTGCATGAACAAAATTTATGGATAGGAGAATGGATTATGATTGATTCATATAAGGGCATCAAATGCATTAAATAAATCAAAAGGAAATATTAAAAAGCATTTGAGTTTTCTTTCACACATCAAGGATAAGTTAAAATTCCTGCTTGGATAATATTATAGGGAATAGTATCATTCACACTGATAAGAAAATAAAAAGAAGAATAAATATATTTAAGAAGACAAAAAGGTACAGCAGGGGCTCTAGCTATTAAAATGCCTGAGAGAAAACAAATAAAATGCTTTAAAGTTTCCAGCTTTAGAAATACATTAATATGTTGGAAGACATTTCAAATTATAAATGTTAATTAAAAGAATCAATTTAGGTTAACTGACATATTCTAAAAGGAACACAAAAATTAAGTTGTTAAGAAAAGAAAGCATTTAACACTTATAAGTAATAGCATACGATAAGATAAAATAAAATAAATAAAATAGAATAAAAAGGAAGCTGGGGATTTTGTTCTATTTAACCAAACAACTTAATTTGTCATAATTTCTTAGATATCACATAAAGAAATGAAGATTCTGAATGAGACTAAGAATTTACTATGTGCATGGCTGTAACCAGATCATCAATATTGACATGAGTTAAATCTTATCTTCAACTCCCAAATAATTGGGGGAAGTTCACCAGCTAACTTTTGCACATATGGTAGGCGAATGACAGAAGAAAAGTAGTGACTTCTGGAGACCTAAATCTTTTATTATTGCCAGGAAAACTGTCTGCTCTCCAGTTCCAATGAAAGACTGCCTTTATCTCCCAAGCTGTAAGAAAATGTGTCCTTTGTTCCACAGAGAGAAACTATATCTCCCAAGATTTTACAAGTGTCCTTTGAAAGATAAAATGTAACAAAGGAAGTGAAATGTTCTCTTGATAAGAGGACAAAACATTTGTGATACTCATAGGGGATTATCTCTTAACAAAGGGACACTATCAGAGAACGATCACAAAGATTTAGAGCTAGCAAGGTGAAGAAGTAAGGGCAATGAAGTGGGAAGAATTTCACGAGGAAGCATGTGTTAATGCCAAGAGATAACACAGAAATTTCAAGTAGGTTGTCAGCTAGAAACCTTCATCTATATAGTAAAATTGCTAAGAATGGATTTAATAGGTCACAGAGTGACATACTATATAGTATATATCATACATAAATGAAAATATATGTGTGTGTGTGTGTGTGTGTATGTGTGTGTGTGTGTGTGTATTCAGCTTTAAATATGTCCCAAAATGATATTGTAGAATGGTTATAAACAATTTATACTACTATCCCTATGCCTACAATTTGAGGTGACTCATATATCTATTATGATATCATATATGTCTATGTTCATATTTGCGGCTGTGTATATGCAAATGCCACAGTCAGGATATAAAGATCAGAGGACCATCTTGAGTTTGGAGCTCACAAACTCCCAGAGAGATCTCTATTTTTGATCTCACCCCAGGAGCACCAGGATCACAGAGACACATCACCAACTGTTTTACATAAGTTATGGGAAATTAAATTCAATTTCTCATACTTGTATTGCAAGAATTTATATGCCAAGACACGTTTTGCCAACATGAAATCATTAATATTTTTGACAAAACTTAATATTCTCTTCATTTTTAGTTTTGATCCTACTTGGACAATTGTAGTGATATATCATTACAACTCTAACATAAATTTTCCTGATAATCACACTGAGTACTTTTTAGTATGTTTATTGATTATATGGATAGTAAATTTTGGAATTTCTGTTCAAGTCATTTTGTCTATTATTCTGTGAGGTTTTCACATAGAAACTAGAATGTTTTTATTGGTCTAGGGGGTGAATATTAGGTTTGATGGGCTATTTTCCTGAAGATTATTGCTTTTGTATATATGGCCTATTTTCTGTTTTAATTCTCATTCCTATCATTTGTTATGAATTGTTTTATACTGAGTACCAAAATGAGTCTTTTTCTGTCCCTACAGCTTCTCCATTTATTACTTTGTTCTTATGAAGAACTATGAAACTGTTATTATTCTTCCCTAAAAAGTCAGAAGAATTTACTAGTAAATAAGTCTCTCACTAGATATTTACCTTTGTAAAAGATATTTGACAAATTTAATCGTTAGCAAAACTGCCTTTAATATGTTTAGGTTGTGATTGTTTTAGCAATTTGAGTTTTTCCATGAATTACTCAACTCTGTGAAATTTTATATTTGTTTAAAATTACTCATTATATTGTATTAAAATCTTAATAAAATCTGTAAAACATTGCAGGAAAGGACTTTCTATTTTCATAGAATTTAATTTGTGATTGCATTTATTTGGATATTATTTTAGTTAGAGTTATAGGGTTGCTCTAATGAAGTACTGTTTCCAAAGAAACTTGGGGAGGAAAGAGTTTATTTTATATACACTTATACAGCACTGTTCATTGAATGAATTTAGAGTGGGAATTCAAACAGGACATGGAACACAGAGGTAGGAGCTGATGCATACTCCATGGAGGGGTTCAGCTTTCTGGCTTGCTTCCTTTGGCTTCCAAATCCTCCTTCCTTCCTTCCTCCCTTCCTTCCTTCCTTCCTTCCTTCCTTCCTTCCTTCCTTCCTCCCTCTTTCCCTCCCTCCCTCCCTCCCTCTGTCTCTCTCTGTCTCTGTCTCTGTCTCTTTCTCTGTCTCTCTGTCTCTCTGTCTCTCTCTCTGTCTCTCTGTCTCTCTCTCTCTGTCTCTCTCTGTCTCTCTCTCTCTTTCTCTCATTTCTTTCTTTTACTTTCTTTTGTTTATTTGTGATAAACATTCCATGGACTTGCTAATATTTATTATAGAACACAGCGCAGGAATGGAACAATCTACAATAAAATTGGCCTACCCCCATCAATCAGTACTTATAAAACACTCTAAAGGCTTGTCTATAACGCAATTTTATGGAGTAATTTTCTCAGTTGAGGCAAACAGAAAAATGACAGTAAGTGGCAGACATTGTGACAATGACAGGAAACTAAAGGCTCACAACCAGAGAGCACAAAATAAAAGTAGGTGAGGATTTTAACTCACAAAGCCTAACTTCAATGGTGTGCTTTGTCTAGCAAGATTATACTACATAAACCTCCCTGAGACCATCACCAATTAATATTTGAGATTATGTGAGACTCTTCACATTCAAGCTGCCACAATGTCTTCAAAGAACTTACTCTTACTTTTGTGAATTATTTTTGATAAATTTGTGTTGCACTGATATATTTTATTTCCTTTATTGATATTGGTTACTCTGGCATCTTATGATCTTTTGCTCACAATAAGAGAATATCTAGTTTTTAAATTGTAGTTTCTTCTCTGGCCCATGATTTGCTTATCTCTGTTGATTAATTTCTATATATTTGATTTTTCAATAATTTTAATGTTACTTACTTTAACTAAATCCATGTATTTTGCTTTGAGTCCTGAGTAAATAAAATTACTTTAATTTTATTTAGATTAGTTTATTTAGATTAGTTTATATCCTAGTTTATGGACAGTATTAGTAAAAATCCCATGTATATTAGAAAAGAATGTTCATTTCACAATTTATATCAGTAATTACATTCCATTTCTCAAATTTTGTTGATAAAATGCCTATAAACTTAACCCTTTCTTTTGTTTTTAGTCCACAGAAATAGAATATGGTGCAATTAATCCTCCCAGAATGATGGTGCCTTTTTATGATTAGACTTTAGTACATAAAAATTGTCTGAAATCAATGCTATATTTTGAGATATTAACAGCTCTGATGGTTTGAATGGAATTTCCCCCATAATGTCATAAGAATTGGCACTATTAGGAGGTGTGGCTTTATTGGAGTACCCATGGCCTTGTTAAAGGAAATATGTCAGAGTTAGTGATATTTAAGGAACTGACGTGTGGTGGTTTGACCATAAATAGCCCCATAGACTATCCGTATTCATGTGTTTAAATGCTTGGCTCATGGGGAGTGCTATTCTTAAGATGTGTGTCTTTGTTGGTGTAGCTGTCATTTTGTTAGAAGAAATGTGTCACTGAGGGTGGGCTTTGAGAACAGAAAGGCTCAAGTCCTACCAGTGGCCCACAGTATCTTGCAGCAGCCTGCTAATCCAGTTATAGAACTCTCAGGTCTTTCTCTTATACCATGTTTAATGTTATATTGCCATGTATCCTGTTATGACAATAGTGAGCTAAATCTTAAATTAAGAGCCAGCCCAATTATATATATATATATATATATATATATATATATATATATATATATATATACCTGAGTTGCTGTGGTCACGATTTCTCTTCCCAGAAATAGCAACCCTTATGAGGACAGCAACATGCATAAAGCAATGCCATAATTGCAACACTAGTATACTTAGTTGGAGCCAGATAGTTGTATGTTGATCAATTGTCATATATTCTTTTTTAATAATATATAGGAACATTGTTGAAAACATGTGCTTTACAATATGAATATAATCATTGTCATGGAATATGGGTACTAGTTGCATCCCGTGTTATTTATTGCCTAAGTATAAGTCCCTAAATGCTTTGTAAACTTCCTTGGAAAATTTTGCCTAGAAAATTGCCTAACAGAAAAATTATTGATAATTATATATACCATTGTCACTTCATTCAAGGTTACCATTAGTGATAGTGTTTTAGTTTGTTTTGTATCACCATAATAAACACCCTGAACAAAAGCAAATTGATGAGGAAAAGGTGTATTTCATTCTTATAGCTTACTCACTTATTGTCCATCATGAAGAACACTCAAGAACTGAATCAGAGAACATAAGAAACACTGCTTATTGACTTGTTCCTTGTAACTTGCTCAGACTACATGCTTCTATATTGCAGTACCATCTGGGCAAGAGTACCATCACTCAAAATTATCCCATACACTTTCCTACAAGAAAATCTAAATGAGTCATTCTGTCAGTTCCAGTCTGTGTCAAGTAGAAAAAGAAATTAACCAGAATATATATATATATATATTGAATCATGTACATGCTGCACAAATACTAGATGTTCATAATAATATCCTTTGCAAGAACTACAGAAAATGGAGCTATTTAATTTTTATAGGAATTGCACATTTTTTTTTTGTTTCTTTGTAGAAATTCATTGTTAAACTTTAGGATCCTATCATCGTTATTCAATCAATGACATCATACAAAACCATATTGTTAGAAAAAATTTAAATGGCCCATTGGAGAAATTCCATAAAACTATAAAGTTTTTTAATAACTGAAACAATATTTTGAAGGCCTGCAAAAATACAAATACCACTGAGGTATTGCTACTTCATAACTTTAAGCAGAAGAAATTGTTGGGTTCTGGTCATTTGCCCTTGAGCATATCACTTTTACCTAAAATTGTTATTACCAAGAAGAATTGCAATAATATCTCACAACATTTTTTCCCAAAATTGGATAGACTAACAGTGCCAGGTCACCCTATTATCTCCATGATCTCACTAACAATGTAGAAAAAATGAAAGATAAATAAGGAAAACTTCCCAAAATCTGCAAAGGCCAAAAAGTATATAATATATTTATTTATTTATTTATTTATTTATATGTGTGTGTGTTATATTGTTAAATTGACTAAAATATTGAAAATGGAAAATGTCATAAAATACTATTGTCGAGATTTCTATATAACTAAGAGAATAGCAGAAACCCTGGATATTATATTTTCCTCAGTATTTGATACTTTAAAATTTTAAATGCATTGTCAAAAAATTCCCCAAGACATTTGTATAGTAGCCATTTAGTAAGAAACTTTTTTTAAAAAAGTAAAAAGATATTGGTAAAATAAATATTTAGAGCTTATAAGTGTAACTAGGCAATGAGATATCTTTTATTAAGTCCCTTAAAAATAAATAATGGTTTAAAGATAAATATAGGCACAAAACCTATAGTAAGTTTTCTTTAGTTCTGGTTGAGTTAAATATTTGCCTTTTGTTTTCTTTTTATAGTTGCTATAGGGTTTTGTATGTATTCAAATACATGAAATGTTTGAGGTGAAAAATCATATGGAGTGGTAATTGCTGGTTAATTGCAAAATAAATGTGATTAACAAATGTCTATTCATTTCATGTAGGGTGCTAACTATAGAACAAAGAAAGTCAAGCCTAGTTGCTTGTTGGTTCAGTGAGTTTATTGGATTGCTTATAGGAGTATAGGTAAGAGGTTACTTACAGTAGCATAGGCAGTGAAAAGGTAACTGAATCATCAAAAACTCACATGATATACTGCATATGATGACTTAAAGATGCTGAATACATCCCTGAATCTCCCAGCATAACTGGTAGATAGTTAACCCATGTAAAAAATTTCCTCTCACCCAAAATCCCCTGGGAGAGAGAGTTGAACACCCAGAAATGTGGGCAATCCGGAGACTTCAGGACAGAAAGCCATTTCTGCCCACATTTGCCCACATCCGTGGAACAAGAGGAAACTGCATAGTGCCTCTGCTCCTATAGGAGCAGTCAGCTGCAGAGGCCCCACAATCCAGGTCTGTACCCATATCTTAACTGAACCGGTCAAAAAGCTCCCTGCATCCAAATCCTAAAGGGGAGGGGGATAGAACCTCAGAAGTGTGGACTCCTGAGAAACCAGAGGAGATTAATCTCTGCCCACATTCCAGACTCAAGAGGAAAACGCCTAGTGCCATCTGTACCCTGTGTGCACAGGGACCTAGGAGCAGTAGAGGCAAGACCGTTCCTGTTGCTGCCCTTGCTGAGAGCTGAAAACTAGTCGCCAGGAGTGACTAAGTCCCTGAGGGCAGGACACTCTGTTCCCATAACTGGCTGAAAGAAAATAGGAAAATAGGTCTACAGGAGTGCTGACACAAGGGCCTAAAGTAGTATCAAGACACTATCAGAAACAGCAAGACAAGGTAACACCAGAGCCAACCTGATGGTGAGAGGCAAGCCCAGGAACCAAGCAACAGAAACCAAGACTACTTGGTATCATCAGAGTCCAGTTGTCCCACCAAAGCAAACACTAGATATCCAAACACACCAGAAAAGAAAGACTTAGATTTAAAATTGCATATTAACATGATGATGGAGGACTTTAAGAAGGTCATATAAATCTCCCTTAAGGAAATACAGGACAAAGCAAGTAAACAAGTAGAAGCCCTTAAAGAGAAAACACAAAAATCTCTTAAAGAACTACAGGAAAACACAACCATACAAGAGAAGGAAATGAACAAAATCATCCAGGAGTTAAATGACACAGAAACAAAAAATATATAATAAAGTGAAAGACAACCCTGAGATAGAAAAAGCTATGAAGAGATCAGGAGTCATTGACAAGCATCACCAAACAATACAAAAGATAGAAGAGAGAATCTCAGGAGCAGAAGATACCATAGAAAATATCTACAATGTCAAAGATAGGATAAAATGGGAAAAAGCTCCTAGCCCAAAACATAGAAGAAATCCAGGACACAATGAGAAGATCAAACCTAAGGATAATAGGTATAGAAGAAAGCAAGGACTCCCAACTTCAAGGGCCAGAAAATATCTTCAACAAAATCATAGAAGAAAACTTCCCTAACCTAAAGAAAAAGGTGCCCATAAACATTCAAGAAGCCTACAGAACTCCAAATAGATTGGACCAGAAAAGAAACTCCTCCCATTGCATAATAAGCAAAACATCGAATTCACAAAACCAAAAAACAATATTAAAATCAGTAAGGGAAAAAGGTCAAGTAACCTATGAAGGCAGACCTATCAGAATTAAACCAGACCTCTCACCACAGACTATGAAAGCCAGAAGATCCTTGAGAGATGTCATAAAGATGCAAAGAGAACAAAAATGCCAACCCAGGCTACTATATCTAGCAAAACTATCAATTAAAACTAAGGGAGAAACCAAGATATTCCATAACAAAACCAAATTCACACAATATCTTTCTATAGATCCAGCTCTACAGAGGATCATAGATGGAAAATCCCAAAACAAGGAGGGAAAATACTCCCTAGAAAAAGCAAAAAAATAATCTCCTTGCAACAAAAACAAAAGAAGAGAAGCACACTAACATAACACCACCTCTAAATACAAATTAACAGGAAGCAACAATCACTATTCTTAATATCTTTCAACATCAATGAAGTCAATTCCCCAATAAAAAGACATAGATTAACAGGATGGATGTATAAAGAGGACCCAGCATTTTGCTGCATACAGGAAACACACCTTAGAGTCAAAGACAGACACTACCTCAGAGTAAATGGCTGAAAAACCAATATCCAAGCAAATGGTCTGAAGAAACAAGCTGGATTAGCCATTCTAATATCAAATAAAATCAACGTTTGACCAAAAGTCAGCAAAAAAGATAAGGAAGGTTAATTGATATTCATCAAAGGAAAAATCCACCAAGATGAACTCTCAATCCTAAATTTCTATGCTCCAAATACAAGGGCACCTACACTCATAAAAGAAACTTACTAAAGCTCAAAGCACACATTACACCTCACACAATAATATTAGGACATTTAAACACCCCACTCTCATCAATGGACAGATCATAGAAACAGAAATTAAACAGAGATATAGAGAGACTAATATATATTATGAACCAAATGGATTTAAAAGATATTTATAGAACATTCCATCCCAAAACAAAAGTATATACCGTCTTCTCAGAATGTCTTGGTACCTTCTCCAAAATTGACCACATAATCTGACACAAAACAGGCCTCAACAGATACATAAAGATAGAAATAATCTCATGCATCCTATCAGACCACCACAGACTAAGTCAAGTCTTCAATAACATAAATAAGGAAAGAATGCCCACATATACACGGAAGTTGAACAATGCTCTACTCAATGATAACTTGGGCAAGAAAGAAATAAAGGAACAAATTAAAAACTTCTTAGAACTTAATGAAAAGGAAGGTACAACATACCCAAACTTATGGGACACAATGAAAGCTGTGCTAAGAGGATAACTCATATCTCTAAGTGCCTGCAGAAAGAAACAGGAAAGAGTGTATATCAGCAGCTTGACAGCACACATAAAAGCTCTAGAACAAAAAGAAGCAAATACACCCAAGAGAAGTAGCAGACAGAAACAAAAGCTGGTTCTTTGAGAAAATATACAAGATAGATAAACCCTTAGCCAGACTAACCAGAGGGCACAGAGTGTGTGTCCAAATTAAAATCAGAAATGAAAACTGAGACAACAACACAATCTGAGGAAATTCAAAAAATCCTCAGGTCCTACTACAAAAGCATCTATTCAACAAAACTTGAAAATCTGGAGGAAATTTTCAGTTTTCTAGACAAATACAAGGTACCAAAGTAAAATCAGGAATAGATAAACCATCTAAATAATGCCATAATTCCTAAATAAATAGAAGTCATTAAAAATCTCCCAACAAAAAAGAGCCCAGGACCAGATGGGATTAGTGCAGAATTCTATCCGACCTTCACAGAAGACCTCATACCAATACTGTCCAAACTATTCCACAAAATTGAAACTGACAGAGCACTAACAAATTCCTTCTATGAAGCCACAATTACTCTTATACCTAAACCACACAAAGACTTAACAGAAAAAGAGAACTTCAGACCAATTTCCCTTATGAATATCAAAGCAAAAGTACTCAATAAAATTCTTGCAAACCAAATCCAAGAACACATCCAAATGATCATCCATCATGATCAAGTAGACTTCATTCCAGGTATGCAGGTATGGTTCAATATAAGGAAATCCATCAACATAATACACTATATAAACAAACACAAAGATAAAAACCACATGATCATTTCATTAGATGCTGAGAAAGCATTTAACAAAAGTCAACACCCCTTTATGATAAACGTCCTGGAAAGAACAGGAATTCAAGGCCCATACCTAAATGTATTAAAAGCCATATACAGCAAATCAGTAGCTAACTTTGAACAAAATGGAGAGAAACTTAAAATCCATTAAAATCAGGGATTAGACAAGGCTTCCCACTCTGTCACTACTTATGCAATATAGTTCTCAAAGTCCCACCCAGAGCAATCAGACAATAAAATGAGGTGAAAGCGATACAAATTGGAAAGGAAGTAGTCAAATTATCACTATTTGCAGATGATATGATATATGATATATATATGAAACATAACTAACCCCAAAATTTCCATCAGAGAACTCCTAAACTTGGTAAACAACCTTCTGCATGGGCCTGCCAAAAAAAAAAAAAAAATGAACAAATCAGTAGAGTTCTTCTACTCAAAAGATAAACAGACTGACAAAGAATTTAGTGAAACAATATCCTTCACAATAGTCACAAATAATACAAAACATCCCAGTGTGATTCTAACCAAGCAAGTGAAAGATTTGTATGACAAGAACTTCATTTCTCTGAAGAAAGAAACTGAAGACGATCTCAGAATATGGAGAGACCTCCCATTCTCATGGGTTGGAAAAATTAATGTAGTAAAAATGACCATTTTGACAAAAGTAATGTACAGATTCCATGCAATTCCCATCAAATTTCCAATTTGATTAAAAAGAGCAATTTTCAAATACTTTTGGAATAACGAAAACCCAAAATAGTGAAAACTATCCTCAACAATAGAAGAAGTTCTGTGGGAATCACCATTCCTGACCTCAAGCAGTATTACAGAGCACTAGTGATGAAAACTCTATGGTATTGGTACAGAGACAGGCAGGTAAATCAATTGAATAGAATTGAAGATGCCAAAGTGAACCCACACACCTATGGTCACTTGACCTTTGACAAAGGAGCTAAAACCATCCAGTGGAAAAAAGATAGCCTTTTCAACAAATGCTCTTGGTTCAACTGGAGTTCAGCATGGTGTAGACTGGAAATCAGTCTATTCTTATCACCCTGTACAAAACTAAAATCTACATGAATCGTGGACCTCCACATACAACCAGATACTCTCAAACTAATAGAAGAAAAAGTGGGGAAAAGCTTCATACACATGGGCACTAGGGAAATTTTCCTAAATAGAACACCAATGGCTTATTCTCTACAATCAAGAATTGAAAAATGGAATTTCATAAAATTGCAAATCTTCTGTAAGGGCTAAGTACACTGTCATTAGGACAAAATGGCAACCAACAGATTGGGAAAAGATCTTTACCAATCCGATATTTGATAGAGGGCTATTATTCAATATAGATATAAAGGACTCAAAAGTTAAATTCCAGAGAATCAAATAACCCTATTAAAATGAAAAATGGAATTTCATAAAATTGCAAATCTTCTGTAAGGGCTAAGTACACTGTCATTAGGACAAAATGGCAACCAACAGATTGGGAAAAGATCTTTGCCAATCCGATATTTGATAGAGGGCTATTATTCAATATAGATATAAAGGACTCAAAAGTTAAATTCCAGAGAATCAAATAACCCTATTAAAACATGGGGCACTACCCAAAGATTATACATGGATTGACCCTGGGATCCAAATGGTAGGTAGCAATGAATAGCCTAGTAAGAGTACCAGTAGAAGCCCTTGGTCCTGCCAAGACTGAACGTCCAGTGAACGTGATTGTTGGGGGGAGGGCTGTAATGGGGGGAGGATGGGGAAGGGAACACCCATATAGAAGGGGAGGGGAAAGGGTTAGGAGGATGTTGGCCCAGAAAGCAGGAAAAGAATAACAAATCTAAATAAATAAAAATACCCAAGTTAATAAAGATGGAAAAAAAGAGAAAAAAATTCAATGCACTGTAGTAGTACTTTGACCAGTTGCAATTGCATTAAAACTAAACACTGAAAAATTTATGGTCATATTTTAGGGCCAGAAATTAAAAAAATATAAATAAAAAATAAAATTATGTAAATGTCTATATACTGTGAGCAAATTTTGAAATGTACTATTGTTAATTGGTATCCAGTCAAATTTATTTACACTTGAAATTAATATTTTATTAATGTATATAACCAACAAGCTGCTTAATTTTTTATAAAAGTGAATGAGTTAAATTGAAAAAAACAAAACAAAAAAACATGGGGTACAGAGCTAAACAAATAATTTCAGCTGAGGAATATAGAATGCCTAAGAATTTTTAAAGAAATGTTCAACATCCTTAGTCTTCGGAAATGCAAATCAAACAGAACTCCTGAGATTCCTCCCTCACACCAGTCAGATTGGCTAAGATAAAAAACTCAGGTGCTTGTGAGATGTAGAGAAAGCAGAGAAAGCAGAACACTCATCCATTTTTGGTGGAATTTCAGACTGCTACAAACACTCTGAAAAACAGGCTATAGTTTCCTCAGAAAATTGGAAATAGTACTACCTTAGGACACAGTCATATCATTCCTCGGCATATACCCAAAAGATGCTCCAACATGTAACAAGGACACATGCTACACTATGCTCATAGAAGCCATTTTTTTATAATAGCCTGAAGCTGGAAAGAACACAGATGTCCCTCAACAGAGGAATGAATACAGGAAATGTGGTACATTTACATAATGGAGTACTAGTCAGATATTAAAAACAATGACTTCATAGGATTTATAAGCAAGTGGATGGAACTAGAAAATATCATCCTGAGTGAGGTAACCCAATCACAAAAAGCACACATTGGATTTACTCAATAATCAGTGGTAATTAGCCCAAAATTTCAGAATAACCAAGATTCAATTAACAGACAACATGAACCTTAAAATGTAGTTAAACCAAAGTGCAGATGCTTCAGTATTTCTCAGAAGGGGGAACAGAAATATTCAAAGAAGAAGATTTAGTGGCATATTATGGAGCAGAGACTGAAGGAATGGCCATTCAGAACCTGCCCTGCCTTGGGATCCAGGCAATATACATACAGCCACCAGACCCTAGATAATATTGCACAATGCCAAAAAGTACATGGAAAAGGCTCTGGCCAGATCATGACAATGCAGGTGAATGCAAACGAACAACCATTGAAGGAGATCAAGGTCCCCATTGAGGAGAATAAAAGATTACAGAAGATTATGCTGAAGGGGTTGCAACTTATTAGAACAACAATACCATCAACAGAGTCCTAGAACTAAATCATCATCAAACAGTACTCATGACAGATCATACCCATCCGTATTGTAAAGCAGAGGATGGCCTTTGTTGGGCGCTAAAGAGAAGCCCTTGTTCTGGGTCTCCGACCCTTTGTAAAGAAACAATGTCAGGTTGAGGAGGCAGGAAGTGGTGGGTGGGGGAACACCCTGTTATAAGAAGGGGGAGGAGTGTTTGGTCAGTGGTTTATAGACTGGAAACTGGGAAAGGGGATAATATTTGAAATGTAAATTTAAAAAAATCAAATAAAATGAACGAAAAAAGAGGCATTTGTCAGCCTCATCTTCCCCCTGAACGATTAAATAAGTTAAAAAATTTGAAAGCAACAATGACAACAACCACAACAGAAATAATGTCTGTTTCTCCCCTCTCCCTGAAAAGTCTCTATTTTAATCTTCCATGAGATGGGATTTTATATCATTTTGCTTTTTCGGTGTGTGTTAGGGGTATCCAGGCATGGAGTGGTGGGATATCTGTGTTCTGATATTACCAAATAGCATTTGTTTTTGTTGCTTATATTCTTATGCTTACCTCTCACAATCTGTTTAATCTCTGGTGTTAACTGGCCTTGCTATCTCTGACTGGAGCCTGTCCCTCCTGTGAGCCTGGTTATGTTTGGCCTCCTTGTGTCAGACTTTCTGTGGGTATGGCAGGTACTATGGAGGGCCTATGCTGTGAGCCTGGCTTTGTCAGAGCTTTTTAGGATTAAGCTGTCTCTGGGTGTGGGCAGGGTGGAGAGGGGGCTGGAACACAAATCTGTTCCAGGCATAGATATGAACTGGGAAGAACATGTGTCTCTGACAAGGGGAGAGTTCCTCTGTCCTCTGGGCCACTGAAGGTCCCAGTTAGAACATGGATTGGGATAGGTTTGGGGGTCTCACGTGTGATCCTCGATGTGTCAGAGTTCCTGGCAATTAAACTTTCTCTGGTTCTCGGTAGGTTTGAGAGGCCAGAAAACAGGATCTGCTCCTGGATGCAGGTGCAATCTGGAGGGCCGGTCTAACTTTTTCTAACAGTGGCTGTTTCCTAATAGAAATTCTACTAATCCAATAGTTGTTCAGCCTATGAGCCTGGATATTTCAGCTGGTCTTCAGTATATAGTGGACTCCAGATGAAGTAGGATCTTGTACTAGCAGTACAATGGACTTCGAAGTGAGAATGAGTACAAGTAGGGAAAGAACAAGTGTTTCCTTCTACATCTTTTATCTTATGCCACCAGAAGGTAGGCCCAGATTTAAAGTAAAATATCTCACCTCAAAATATGCAGAATTAAGGTGTACCTTCCCTTTAGTCAAGAACTATCACTCACAGCTGTTCGCAGGTGCTTCAGATTTAGTTAATTCTCAAGGAATAGCCAACACATATATCATAGTCACAAGAATGACAGCAATTTTTAAAAGTACAGTGAAATTATACAATGATAAGGATAGGGAAAAATAAGAATCATTGTACAATCCCCATAGAAATATAAATAATATAAATTTTATAATATGGTGAATCTTTAAAGATTAAAACGTATTTCATATTTCCTAGCAATTTCCCTTAGATATATATCCAAAAAACATGAATGCTAAATTTCAAAGTCACATGTGTATATTCATCCCCATAATGGTTATTTTGTTGTTGTTGTTTTCTTTTTCTTTCTTTTTGTTTTGTTCCACAACATGTATGACATGGATTAAATCCAAATGCATACTGATGAATAAATGGAAGCAAAAATGTAGTATAGATACAAATTAGGGGATGGAAAAAGAAAGAGAAAGAAAAATAGGTATTATAATAAATGGAATTAAATGGAAGTCTGAGTCAATCATAAAATTGAAATTATTGCTAAAGTTAACTTATATAAAGTATGCAGAACAATCAAATATGCACAAGAAGTAAATTTAACACATTGCCTTCCTGGGACAGAAGAGATGGGGAATATGTGGAGTTGTGTTTAGTGAAGCCAGAGAAACAGTTTTACATGACAATTGTGGACTATAGCATTTGGGTAGTGGCGATGTTTGCTCAGCAATGTTAATTGTTTCTTGTGATTAAAGTATATGTTGAAAATACAGATATTAAATTTCATGGCATCAATCATTTACATAATAACTTTAAAAGGAATAAATGCTTTGAGATTTAAAAAAATAATATTACTACTAAATGAATTTGAATGGAATAAGTAGTTTGGGACAGAATGATCTAAATGCATATGTAAATATCACATTCTGAGGTTGAGTTTTTACCCAAAGGAGCCATCTGCTCTTAGACTTTCAAAATTGTGTAATTGTTAGTTTCTAAGTAATTGTCATTCTCACATGTATTCAAAGCAGACCTTTCAAACATCACAGCTTACAATAAACAACTAAACCAATTAGCATGACAGAAGGTGTATATTAGGTCACATTTTCACAACTGAGAAAAGCTATTGAAATAACAAGATCCAGATGCTAGTGCACCCTGAAGTTCACTCTCTTCAGAAACCCTCAAATTGCATCTGATATGTAATATTTTACCCAAAATGATAATTTAATGCATAAATGGTTTACTTTCTTTCTGTATTTGAAAAAGGGTGGTAACACCTGTGAGAAAATAAGTTTACTACTAGCGTTAGGACTGACAGATGATGTGAAGATGTAGGAAATAAAATTGGTTCGTCTCATTAAAAAACCAGACTATTCAAAAAATCTTTATCAAAAGACATTGAAGAAAAATACGAAGAAGGCAACTTAATGATTAATCTAGTAATTTAGATAGTATTTAGTAAAATGAAAAATTAAAATACAGAGGACCTAACACAATATAAATACTTAAACTTATTTTGATCATTATTGCCCATTTACAATTTATAGTTTTTAAGTATTGAATGATGGCATGTGAATTTCCTAAGTGGATGAGTTTCATTTAAATCATTTTAAAATATCTTAGGTTGAACATTAAAAAGGAAATGACATTATTTACCAAGAGGTAAGGAAGGTGTACAGTTATACACTACTGTAGATAAAATTAGATAATAAAAATTTCTGTTTTGATAGTATTAATTGGGTATACGAACATTAGCAACTTCAAACCCATATGATCAAATGAACAATGGTCATTTAAATCATTTCAGGCTAGTCATTCATTTTAAAGCCAAGTTTTGTGTGTGTGGTGAGAGTTGGGACTGGGCCTTATCTGAATCAATAAAAGGATGGGATGAATAATGTAAATCATCCAAACAATTCAGATTGAAAAAGTACATAAAACAATTCCATTACTTTTGGATGTGAAAGAATAAGAACGATCTGTGAATCACTTCTAATCTTGTCCTAGATTGACTCATCTTTGAACATGTTAATGTGCCCCAAGAATTCTTGCTGAGAAAGAATCTGATATACATTAAATTCACTAAATTATTCCTAGGCAATGAAATAATCTGATTCAGTCAGGGCTTGTCCGATGAATTATAGATGTAATTATATTTCCCAATCATTATTATTCACTGGCAACCTGTTTAGCTTTCCTAAACTTTATCACTTGTTGTTGTTGTTGTTGTTGTTGTTGTTGTTGTTGTTGTTGTTGCTACTGCTGCTGTTAATGACAGGTAATTTTAAATGCAATCTGCAGATGATACTTTGTGGATGATAAGGGAATATATGTATTCTTCAAATACTTTTCATGACCATGAATAAATATATCTTTACTTCACAGTTCCTCTGAGGCTTTTTTTTACTGTAGATCAGTGAGTGCTTTGAAAAGTTTTGTAGGGCTTAAAAAGTATGTGTAATAGTGTACAGGTTGTAGCTATTGTGTGATGCTCTGAACGTCATTTCTTTCCTAGTGAATCAGGCCTTGTTAATCAGGTCTTTCTGGGTTGCATATTGATATCACCACTCATAATTTAATTCTAAAAGTAGTGGAATGAGTTTTATTCACTCAACAATACTTACAGATCATATGATTTAGGCCTAAAATTGTATTCATTATTAAAACAAAACATGAAAGTGTTTATTCTCCCAGATTTAAATTTATTCAGGAAATGCAAAGTCAATTCTTTCAATTTGATAATGCTGAATGCTAAATGTTAGAAACTCCTAAAGAAAGAATAGAAATAATGGCATATTCTATGTTATACGAGAAAGCAAGGCAAAAATGTGAAACATTATAAAAGTATGTTATAATGGGTAAGAAATGTTTGAAAACAGACGTTTGTTTCTAAGAGACCAAGAAAAAAAAGAATTGTTTCCTTGAACACACACACACACACACACACACACACACACACACACACACACATATATATATATACATATACATATATAAAACATATATATATATATATGAATAAATATTAATATAATTGAGAATAGAAAGTTAGAAAATATGTAGAGGTGAAAGAAGCTTTCTTCATAAATACCAATGCTAATCTTCATTTCTGTGAAGGGACTGAAATTCTTTAATTATACAAAAAGTCTCATCAGGTTTTATGCTTTTAGTCTCACTTCAGAAGGCAGGAATTATGTCTAGTAATGTTAACTGGACTAATAATCCATGACTAACCAAGACATAGGCTTCAGGGAAGAACTTACCAACCTTTATCATCTAAATGGACTACTTATTAAAGTGTATATTATTTACTGATCTTTATATTTAAAGATTAGTGGCTCTCCCAACTTTTATCAGCAAAGGTCCATTTTACAGTGATTAATGCAGAGACCCACAACTGGTCAAAGTGAAAACATTAAGACATTGTGAACTGCTCAGCCTTAAATGAGCTATCTTGATCATTTCCACCTATCAAATCCCAGTGATAATCATAATAGAGAGTCCAAAAAGACTAAAAGCCAGCAGGAGTAGAGCCCTATTGATTCTGTTGCTATGATAAAACAGTGATGAAAAACAACTGAGGAAAAAAAAAGGTTTGTTTGATTTACGAATCATCATCAAGCTTAATCAGACTTTGAGGAAGTCAAGGCCAAATTTCAAAGAAAAGTGGAGGTAGTAATTATGGGGAATGATGCTTACTGCTTTGCTCCTCTTGCTTTTATATACAACACTAGACCATAGCTCAATAGAAAGCCTTTATTACTGATGGACATAGTAATCATATGGAGGAATGACTCAGGTGTCACTCCTTTTTTCTCTGGTGTCTCTAGTTCAAGTCAAGGTGACAAAAAACTAACTAGTATAAGAAATGCTATTAAAGAATGTTATGGTTTGCAGATGCTTGGCCCAGGGAGTGGAATGTGATGGTTTGCATGTGCTTGACCCAGGGAGTGGTACTATTAGAAGGTGTGGACTTTTTGGAGAAAGTGGGTCATTATAGGATGGGCTTGGAGACTCTCCTCCTACCTTGTTCTGGGATGCTGATTCTGATTCTGGCTTTCTTCCAGTGAAGGTGTAGAACTCAGTACCTCCTGCACCATGCCTGCCTGGACTCTGAAATGCTGCCATGTTCCCACCTTGATGATAATGGACTGAACCTTTGAACCTGTAAGCTAGCCCCAATTAAATGTTGTCCTTTATAAAACTTACATTGGTCATGGTATCTATTCACAGCAATAAGACCCTAACTAATACAAATAGTATTTGTCTAGTCATGATAGGGATATTTTACACTAAACTCACAGAAGCTATGAATGTATTAACAGAGTTAGTACAAGTTTACAAGATAAAACAAGCCAAAGTTCTAGCATGAGGTGGTCTTATCTATCCATAACTGAAGAAATGATTAGCAATTTATGACAACTGATGGCTCTGGGAGAGGGAGAGTCAATTTTCTTCAGGAACTTTATGCTTTATTGCATGCCCATGCCCCATGGAATGACCTACACCCCAGAACATACAGACATCATTAACTGGAAATATTATGTTTTAAAAAAGAATACATGAACCTTTGAGAGAAAGTGACAAGGAAGGTGATAGAAGGGAAGGCATGGAAGATGAATTTGATTAAAATCCAATCATATGAGAAATTCTCAAAAAATAAAAGTGTTCATAGTAGTAGAATGAGATGTTGGTAAAAATAAAATCGGAAAAGACAAAAGAAATTTCAAAAGCTGGGAAATTAGGAAGATCTAACCAGACATCAAGGCAATCTAAGTATGTAATAGAGAATATCCATCTCTATCTCTACCTCTATCTCTACCTCTATCTCTGTCTCTGTTTCTGTCTCTGTCTCTATCCCTATCTCTACCTCTACCTCTATCTCTACCTCTGTCTCTATCTCTGTCTCTATCTCTACCTCTGTCTCTATCTCTATCTCTGTCTCTATCTCTACCTCTGTCTCTCTATCTATCTATCTATCTATCTATCTATCTATCTATCTATCTATCTATCTATCTATCAACCTATCCAGCTATGTATCTATCCAGCTATGTATCTATCTATCTATGAGATAAGTAATTGGCTACAAAAAGTGATTATGTCCAAGAGTGATGTTGGTGTTCACAATTTCAGCACACTATATAATATATTGTATAGTTTATAGTATAAATTATATTTATTCATACATATATAAATATAAAATACATATTAGTTAGATCTTATGTTAACATAACAAAAATGATAATAATGAATTGAGAAATATAGAAAGTGGCTGCAAATAATTTAAGTGGACTTCTGCTTAAATGAATCATGTAAAAGTTATCATTATCAGTCTTTGCTCAAAGCTGAGCCTGTGCCACAGCGCACCGTGGCCAGATCTTTCTGGGAGAAAGCTGGGCTCCCAGGATTGCTGACATACCTGAGAGCATGGGTGAGTCCACCACTTCTGCTAAGAGGGACCTGCCTGAAACCCTCAGGACACAGGAACTGAGGAGCAGTCAGGGACAGGAAGCTTCTCATTTCCATCTATGCCCTGAGTTGACCGTGTGCCACAGTGCTTTGTACAAAAATCACACCAGGGTTGAACTGGTTTCTCAGGCATGCTGAGGCACAGGCCTATAAGAGGGTAAAGCTACTGTCAGAAAGAGCAAGACCAGCTAACACCAGAGATAACCGGATGGTGAGAGGCAAGTATAAGAACCTAAGCAACAGAAACCAAGGTCACATGACATCATCTGAACCCAGTTCTCCCACCACAGCAAGTCCTGGATACCCCCAACTTACCTGAAAAGCAAGATTCAGATTTAAAATCATATTCTATGATGATGTTGGAGGACTTTAAGAAGTACATAAATAACTCCTTTAAAGAAATACAGGACAACACAGGTAAACAGGTAGAAGCCCTTAAAGAGGAAAGACAAAAAATCCCATAAAGAATTACAGGAGAACACAACCAAATAAGTGAATGAATTAAAACCATCCAGGATATAAGAACTGAAATAGCAACAATGAAGAATTCACAAAGGGGAAAACCCTGGAGATAGAAAACCTAGGAAAGGGAACAGGAGTCATCAACAGAATACAAGAGATAGAAGAGTGAATTTTGGGGGCAGAAGATAACATAGAAAACACTGACACAACCATCAAAGAAAATGTAAAATGCAAAAATCTCCTAGTCCAAATCATCCAGGAAATCCAGAACACAATAAGAAGATCAAACATAAAGCTAATAGATATTTAAAGGGCAAGTAAATATCTTCAACAAAATTATAGAAGATAACGTCCCTAACCTAAAGAAAGAGATGCCCATAGACATATAAGAAGCCAACAGAACTCAAAATAGATTGGACCAGAAAAGAAATTCCTCCTGTCACATAAGAGTCAAAACACCAAATACACAAAAGAAAGAAAGAATATTAAACAGTAAGGGAAAAAGGTCGAGTAACATATAAAGGCAGACCTATCAGAATTACAGCAGAGTTCTCACCAGAAGCTATGAAGGCCAGAAGATCCTAGGCAGATGCCATACAGGCCTTAAGAGAACACAAATTCCACCCAAGGCTACTATATCCAGCAAAACTCTCAATTACCATAGATGAAGAAACCAAGATATTCCACAACAAAACCAAACTTACACAATATATTTCTCCAAATCTAGCCTTACACAGGGTAATAGATGGAAAACTCCAACACAAGAAGGTAAACTACACCTTAGAAAAAGCAAGAACGTACACAATATATTTCCACAAATTCAGCCCTATGAAGGATAATAGATGGAAAACTCTAAGAGAAGATGGGAAACTACACCCTATAAAAACAAGAAAGTAATCTTTTTTCAGCTATCACAAAAAATAGCCACACTAACTTAATTCCACCTCTAATGTCAAAAGTAATAGGAAACAACAATCATTGTTCCCTAATATCTCTCAACATCAGTGGACTCAGTTCCCCAATACAAAGGCATAGACTAATAGACTGGATATGTAAACAAGACTAAGCATCTTCCTGCATATAGGAAAAGCACCTCAGTGACCAAGACAGACATTTCCTCATAGTAATAGGATGGGAAACAATTTTCCAAGCAAAAGGTAGCAAGAAACAAACTGGAGTAGTTATTCTAATAACATAAAATCGACTTTTAACCAAAAGTTATCAAAAAAAAATAAGCAGTAAACTTCATACTCATCAAAGAAAAAAAATCACCGAGATAAACTCTCAATTTTGAAAGCTCGAGCTTCTGTGACAACACCAATCCTGGTTCCTCATCTGGACGCTCTCCAGTTATCCTGTCACTGTGCTGTGTCATGGAGGTCCTAGAGCTTTGGAACGGCAGGACTGGCCCTTTCATGAGCCCATCTATTCAAAGACAATATAGGTTTTAGGGTGGGTCAATTCAAAGCCATGGATCTGAGCCAGGCTGGTAGCTGAGCTGTTCAACTGGGCTGGGCCAGCTTTCCCAGTGTGCCTTCACCATCAGGGCCAGCTTCACTGTGTTGCCCAGGTGAGGTACAAGGACTGCTCATACCCTTAAGGCCAGATCTCCCTACAGAAGGTAGGGGAGGGCATCCCATTCATATCACCTTATAACAAAAGAGTGACAGGGCCAGCTGTCCAGAGTGCTGTATGCAATGAGGGGTGAGGCCAGATCTGCACAGTCCCATACATCCCAGTATTCTCTAGTGGTAATAATGATTCATGGACACTGACCCACCACTGTAGGAGCCACAGACTCAAATAGGACCCCCAATGGCAGGGATGCCCCACTCACAAGAGGCTCTTCTTTTCCTCTCATGACCCTCCAAAATTTTTTTTTCTCTCATCTGTCATGGTGACAAGCAGGTATCTATGGTCACGCAGTGGAGGGCAGGTCTGTGGGTGACATGGAGGTTTGCAAGACCTTATGCTCCTCTTCTCATTCTGTGCTGCTGTGGTTTGATTTTTATGAGCTCTAGGCATAAGACAAGTTTTGGCCATGAAAATTAGGATGAACAAAGGACTGCTATCTGCTCTGCCATTGATAATGAACAATACCACCAACAAGGTGTCTCTGTGCCCATTGTTGGAATTTGTAATCTATTTCTAATATGAGGCATAAAAGTAAATGTGAAAATTGGTATACTATATACTAAATTGGATCAAATCTACATTTTAGCAAAAGTTAAGCTTTCCAAAAAAAAAAAAAGTAATTTATCTATGAATGAAAGTATGAAGTGAAACTTGGCTGCAACTAATCTCTTCTCCTCTCATGATTCATGTGTGAGTAGATCCATAGTGAAGATCAATTTATAAAAACTTAACACCTACCCCTTTATTTGTCCTTTTGTTTGGGGTCCTGTTTGAAATTTGAAGGAAGACGAACAAGAGGCTCAAATGAGCACCACTCTTAGAAATTGAGTACCCACTACCTTAACACAGGTGGATCTCTCTTATTTTTTTACCAAATGGGACCTTAGGAATCCAGTGCCACAAGTTCTCACCCTCTTCTAGTACACTGAGACTATGTCTTTATTATGTATACATAACATCTCAGTCTTCTTCCACAGTTAAATAATACAACAACAGGTGATTAGTGATAACTGATAAGGTTCTGTCCAGGTTCTTTTTTGAGGTCTTTGTTTTATTAAGATATGGATGGAATAGTCTCTTGAATGATGAATAAGCAGTCTACCACGGATTCCCTTGCCCCTAGCTGTAAAACTGTTTCTTAGTTGGCAGGATTACGGTGGAAATTGTGCTATTAGTGATCTTTGAGCCTTGACAGAGGTAAAAATTGTTCAAAAACAGTGTGTCCTTTGGTTTCTAAATCTATTCCCCACATGCCTGTAATTTTCATGTGCTGTGCTTTTTAAATTAATAATGTTTTTGCTTAATTAGATACTTTTTACAACACTAATTTCCAACTGTGGCTTACATAAGAATTGCTGGGGAAGTTTGAAGGGGGAAAAAAGAGACCTGGGGTGAAGTCCTAGCTTTGATAGTTTTTAAAACTCACGAGTGTTGAGAAGTGTTGAGAAAGTTTAGGAATATGCATCCTAAATAATGACATCACTGATTTTTGGTTCTTCTTCTTTTTTTTTTTTTATTAACTTGTATATTTCTTATATACATTTTGAGTGTTATTCCCTTTCCCGGTTTCCAGGCAAACATCCCCCTCCCCCTCCCCTTCTTTATGTGTGTTCCCCTCCCCATCCTCCCCCCCTTGTCGCCCTCCCCCCAACAATCTAGTTCACTGGGGGTTCAGTCTTAGCAGGACCCAGGGCTTCCCCTTCCACTGGTGCTCTTACTAGGATATTCATTGCTACCT